>NC_081252.1:66138883-66453605 GCF_030490865.1 Poecile atricapillus | reverse complement strand
TTTCCGCAGGTATCAAGCACAATGTCTGGAGAAAGGCGATTTAGCAGAGGACTCTGAACTGACCAGAACAGAAACTGGAAACAGAAAGAGAATTTCGAAAAGGGATGCTCTGTCCCGGGGCACAGCATGGCCCAGTCCGCCTGTGCCCCACACGTCTTGGGCGGGAGCAGTCCTCTGAATGTGCCCATCTCCCTGGAAAAGCCTATTGCTGCCTGAGTCTTGTAGCTGCCTTCCTGGGGAAGTCCTGACACCGCTGCTTTCCCTCTAGTGACACCGTTTTCTCTGCTCTCCCTCCCCGGGATGCTCGGCGCAGGATGTCCCGAACCCTGCCTGCTCCAGGGGGGCGGCAGCGGAGCCCTGCCGGGGTGATGGGAGACCACAACAGCAGCCCGCAATTCATGGGCAGCCCCTGCTGAACCGCTAAAGCGAGCTTTATTTAGGGACCAGCAGCACCAAAGTGCCCAAACCCGCCTAATGATTTTAACGAGTTTTTCGGACAGCGCTTCTGTTCAAGACCCACTCGCCAGGGCTGTGTCCCGGGAGAGCATCGGAGATGGTTTAAAGAGCGCTGCGAGGTGCCGCTGTGTCCGCACTGTGTTACTTACAGGGGATCTGAAATCCAGGAAGGCAATTTTTCCTTCGAGTACCTCGGGGGATAAACCAAGCTCGATTCCGAAACCAAGAAGAACCAGACTCTTTGGCGTTTCTGTACCATCTAATCAGATTTCATTTCCATCAGGTTTAGAGTAAGAGACTTTTTGTGCTCTGAGCTAAAATGGAAATATAGATATGTTTGACGAGTGATTTCTGGTAAACAGCTTTCCCAGGTGAAAGGTTTCCACTCTGCACGATGTTAGCTTCTACTACAGGATTATGTTATTAAAAGGAAAAGGCTGGCTCTTCCTGTCCTGCCGCCGTGCCGTACCGGCCTCCGTGTCCTCACACGTCCCAGACAACGAGGTTCTTCACAAATAAAATGCAAATGACGCGTGGGCTGAAAGAGTATCAGCGTCGGAAAATCTCTGCCTATTGCAGGAAAAGCTGTTGCTTGTAACCCGCAGCCCTTGGGATCCCGGGGGTGAGCGGGGCGGTGAGGAGCGGTGCTGGAGCCGCGAGGTTTCCACTCCCTGGCCTCTCTGAGCCCAGCCCCTCCTTGCTCGCCCTGATCCCCGCAGAACGAGGAGGCTGCGGCCAGAGTCGCTCCTGCCGCTCCTACACGAATCTGTTCCCAGGGCTGCTCCACGCGTCCCGGGAACCATTCGCTGGAAAAAACTCCTGAATTTTGGGAAAGACTCTCACCCCTCCGCCCGCTCGGACACTGTTCCCCTCATTAACTCTGGGTCAAGTGCGGGGCGGGGCTCGGATTGTGTTGCTGGGGGTCTGCAGCGGGCCCGGGGGGTTCTGCTGCCTCCCCCCACGGCAGCCCCGCTCCCTCCGTGGGAGAACTCTTGGCAGGTGGCTGTTTGGGTTGTGCAGGACACGCTCTACCTGTTGGTCTTTACTTTCCCCTGAAGGTAAGAGTGAGCTAGCAGAGGGCATGAGGAGCCCGGTTTAGAGCTGTCTTGTAGAACTCTCTGCAGGGGAACCCCGGACCCCCCCCGCACCTTCCTGTGGTCAGTGAATTGATTCCAACTTGTCCCAGGGGCTGAAGAGATCCAGCTCTGTAGCGTGCTCCCTCTGCACGAAGTTTGTCGGGGAAAACAAAAAAAAAACCAACAAAACAAAAACAGAAACAAAAAGAAAACCAAACCCAAAACCAAAACAACAAAAAACAACCTAAACAAAACAAACAAACAACTCCCCCAAAAACAACCCCAAAAACACAAGAAACCGAAACAACTCCGGTTTTGAAAAGTGGCCACATGGGGCTGGGGAAGGATGACAGACCTTTCCCAGCAGGGTGTTACCGGACCGCTTCTCCCAGGGCTGGGCTTGGACTGCTCGGGGAGTGGAGGGGGCTGCGGTTGAAAAAAGATTGTGTGGTAAAACTTGTGTCTCCTTCTTCACTTTCTTTCTTATTTCTGTCTTTTTCAACTTTCGCTTTTTCTTCCAAGAAAATGTCTTCTAGGAAAATACACTGACTCAAGGCATTCGCTTTTGAGGACAGAGGTTTTTTGTGTTTTTTTGTTTTTGTTTTTTTTTTTTTTGTTTTTGTTTTTTCGGAGCTAGAAGGGAAATGGTTTGCAGCAAGAACAGATGGGACGTGCAAGCACATGGGACGTGCCTCACTCAAAGACAGAACGAAGGGAGGCCGAGACAGGAGTGCAAAGAGTGACCCGACCTGGCATCCAAGTCTCTCATGCTCTTAATTTTACCATCTCAGACTAAATTTCTTAGTTTGCTTAATTTTTTCTTTGCTTAATGCTTCTTCGCATCTCTTACATGGGTCCTTCCCTTGGTCCTTCCCTCTCTGTCTTTTAAATGGATATTTTGCTCTGATAAAACCCCCAGTTCGTATAGGAGACTGCAAGACAAATGCAACAAGTTCGGGTATTTGGACAATAATCGTGTTGATGGAAGATGGATGTATTTCTTTTTCGGCTGGTGGATAATGTGCAACTCTCCAGCAGAAGGCTGCATTAAAATTTGAGTGTATTCATAAAGTGAAAAAAAAATAATGAAAAAGAGCTAAAACCCGCTCTCTCAAGTACCACTGCATTAAATATTAATGCATCCCAAAGCCTTAAGATGCCCCTGATTTTAGCTCATGGAATCTCTAGAATCACGATATTTAAAAGTCTGTCAGCAGTTCTATTGTCAACTCCTTTTCAATGACTTCTCGCTTTCCCTCAGCAGTTTTCGTGGTGGAAACCTCGAGACTCGAACTAAAAGCCCTCTTAAAAGCCGGTTGGAAGCATTTCCCTGGCTTTGCACGGGGTCGCAGAGAGGGAGAAGTTTCCCTGTGATGCACAACGAATGGCGGCTCTAAGATCGCTGGACGTCCTGCCTCGAGTAGTGCAAACGGGGTTTAAAACGCCGCAGTGCCGGGAGGTGTGGGAAGCAAAAGTTCTCAAGATAGTACAGAAACACATCGATCCTTCCCCAAGTTCCACAGCCAGGTGAACGCTTCCCCATCTCCCACAGGCACACCTTGGAGACCCACCCCACACACCCCACACAGTCAGCCAGCACTTTCTCATTCGGAAGTTACAGAAGAGCTCTGCTGAGCGGCGGGGAGGACCAGGGGATGGTGAGGGGTGGGGGGGAATGTGTGGAAGTTCTGTGTGGATTTTGGGGTGGTCTGACAGCACAGGGCTCTTTGGGAGGAAAAAAGGGTCCTTTACTCCCCGGGGGAGCCATGTGTATTCAATCCGAAAATCTTCAGGTGAAGGGATCACAAAGAAGAGATTCTGGCTGTAAGAATTTCTCTTCTAGAGCCTACCCCACTGCAGGACAGTGGCACAGACAATCTGCAGCAAATACCCTCCACAGACTTCCTTCCTTCCTTCCTTCCTTCCTTCCTTCCTTCCTTCCTTCCTTCCTTCCTTCCTTCCTTCCTTCCTTCCTTCCTTCCTTCCTTCCTTCCTTCCTTCCTTCCTTCCTTCCTTCCTTCCTTCCTTCCTTCCTTCCTTCCTTCCTTCCTTCCTTCCTTCCTTCCTTCCTTCCTTCCTTCCTTCCTTCCTTCCTTCCTTCCTTCCTTCCTTCCTTCCTTCCTTCCTTCCTTCCTTCCTTCCTTCCTTCCTTCCTTCCTTCCTTCCTTCCTTCCTTCCTTCCTTCCTTCCTTCCTTCCTTCCTTCCCTCCCTCCCTCCCTCCCTCCCTCCCTCCCTCTTCCCCTTTGCCGTGGGTTCTGGCTCTGCCCTCCCTCCGCCCACTGCCCAGGCAGGCGGGCAGGCAGCTCTGCCCTGCCGCAGCTGCCCCGGGCACCCTTTCGGGACACCTGGGCGTGCTCCCGGCCCCTCCCTTCCTCCCCGCTTCCCTCCAGTCCCTGCCGCCTTCTCTCCCCTGCACCGCTCCCCCCGTCCTCAGTCCTTTGGCTCCCTCTAGCTCCATCCCCTCCCTCCGTCACCCCGACCCCTCCTACGCGGACCCATCCTTCCCTCCGCCCCGGCTGCGGCTGCCGCCCTCCCGCCGCCGCCGCCAGTCCTGCGGCTCGGCTCGGCTCCGTGCGGCTCGGCCCGGACACGCTCGGCCCGGACACGCTCGGTTCGGACACGCTCGGCCCGGACACGCTCGGTTCGGACACGCTCGGTTCGGACACGCTCGGTTCGGACACGCTCGGCCCGGTCACGCTCAGCTCGGACACGCTCGGTTCGGACACGCTCGGCCCGGACACGCTCGGCCCGGACACGCTCGGCCCGGACACGCTCGGTTCGGACACGCTCGGCTCACCGCACCATGGTGCAGCTCGGGGGCGGCCGCCGAGCCCCTCCGGGCCCGGCCGCGCCGCCAGCTTTCAGCATCGCCAGCATCCTGCAGCCCGGGCCCCGCCGCCCGGCCAGGGAGCAGGGCAGAGCCCGCTGCGCGCTGCCGGAGGAAGAGGAAGAGGAGGAAGGGGAAGGAGAGGGGCCTGAGAAGCGAGACCCCAGTAAAGGCTCCAGCGACTCGGGTACGGAGCCAGCAGCCGCCTCCGGCTATCCCGCACGTCGGGTCGCAGTCCGGACCCCACCCAGGCGGTACCGGGGCACGCCGGGCCGGGCCGGGCCCGCGCACATAGACACAGACACAGACACAGACACAGACACAGACACAGACACAGACACAGACACAAGCCCACACGAATACAGACACACACGAACAGTCACACTCGCAGGCATATGCAGACACGCACACACAGACAGACAGGAGGACACGGGCACACACAGACACAGACAGACAGGAGGACACGGGCACACGCACACACACACACGCAGGAGGAGGGGACGCTCCGCGGAGGGGATGCCGCACAAGCACCAACCTGCTTCCAGGGTGTTGTTCCCCACTCCCGGCCTCCTGGGGCTGTCCCGTACCCAGGAGTCCCTCACTTTCCTGTCTCACAGCTGGCAGAGGGATTTCCTTGGGTTCTTATGGAAGCGCCTCACCCTTCTTCTCCCCTCTGGAGGGTGTGGGACCGCGGCCAGCCCTCGGCAGCCCCCTCCCCATCCCGTCCCCCACCCTCTCCCTGCGCTCCGCCGGGCCGTGCGTGCATGCGGGGCGGGGGCGCGGGGTGCGGCGGGGGCTGATGCTGTGCTTTGCCCTTGCAGGCAGCGAGTCCCGCCGGCTCCGGACAGAAGGGACGAGCCGCGGCCTCCTCCCCGAGGGGGGCGATGCGGGGTCCCCGCTCCCCACGGAGGGGCTGCACGGTCCCCCGCAGCCGCCGCCGCGAGAGGCCGGGGGCTCTGGCGCCGAGAACGGCAGATCATCGGCGGCGGGCGGCAGGAAGAAGACGCGGACCATCTTCTCCAAGAGCCAGGTGTTCCAGCTGGAGTCCACCTTCGATGTGAAGCGCTACCTGAGCAGCTCCGAGCGGGCCGGGCTGGCCGCCGCGCTGCACCTCACCGAGACCCAGGTGAAGATCTGGTTCCAGAACCGCCGCAACAAGCTCAAGAGACAAATGTCATCCGAGCCGGAGGGCCAGGGGCCCGGGCCGGCCGAGCCACCCGGGGAGCCTCAGCCCCCCACTGCCGCCTCGGCTCTCTCCTTCCCGTCCCTCTACAAGGACAGCCCTCTGCTCAGTCGCTGTTTGCTGCCGCTGCCTTTTCCCCTGCTCTGCCCGGGCAGCGCCATCCCCTACCTCTGCCTCCCCGGGCCGGGCAAACACTTCAGCCTGGTGGACGGGGACGTATAGCCTCTCCCCTGGCCCCCGACCTTCCCTTGCCGGGGGCCGCCCCGAGTTTATTTATGACTCCGCTGTGCCAGTGGAGTGTCTGTCTTGGCCAGAGCCGCCACCCGGCCCACGGAGGGGCAGCCCGGGCTCCCACCACGCGTGTCCTTGGGCTGCCGACACGTTGCTTAATCTCGGAAAGGTGCTGCCAACCCGCTCTCCCTCTTGCAGCGCTTTTTCTCTGGTCGGGACGGAGGAGATAACACGGAGCCACCTAAGAAACCGGGATGAGCTCTGCCTGCCTCCTTTCCAAATTGTCCCGTTCCGGTGTTACAGGAGGGCCGATGTTGTGCCTCAGTCCGTGGGGACCGTGTCCCCGCTTCTGTCCCAAGCGCCGGGGCGGTCGCTTTGCTGTGAAGCGAGTCACGTTTCATTCAGATTGGTAATGGTGAAGGCCGCTCTGTGCTTCTCTATCTCAAGCTCTCCACCTCTAATGTCCCTCAGAGTAGCTTCTCCCCATCTTTTACATTATCAAAATGTAGACGCCTTTCCTCAGATCTGGTTCCTAAACTGTGACTTTCCTGCTTTTTCCCCCTTCGGAAGAAACACCCCAAGATCTCTCTTACACGTTTTGTGCTAACTGGTTCTCAGACAGGGCCTCATGTGATGTTTTTACAGAACAAGAGAAGCTGTCTCTTGTGCTAATCCCGCCCCCCGAAATCTCGTGGGATGGTTTTACCTGCTGTCCTAGGGTAAAGAAGTGGGGTTTTAAATTTTTTTATATCTATCTACACATAAATTTGCAAACGCTTTGATCATCCTTTGGTTTCTAAGTTCACACGCTTTATATCCCAAAGCTGGAAACAAACCTTTTCAGAAAGTTGGAACTCCCTCCTTTTCAATAGTCACTGCTAGGTAGATAGTAAAGGAAAGATATTTCCTGGAGTGCATCGATGGTTTTTATTTTACAAATAAAGAGCACAATTAAAAAACTAAAACACAATGGTGGCATTACGGAATTCATCCTTAGCACGCGCCAATGGCAACTCATCGATTTTCCCAGTGGGAGAAAAACACGATATTTGTTTCGGCTAGATAAGATGGGGTTTTCTTTCCTCTTCGCACTCTTCCGTTTGTCTTTCCGTGGGCAATCGATGCAGATGCGCGGGGATCCCGGTGCAGGCGAATCCCCGCGGCTTGGGGCGGCTGCCGAGGCTCCATCCCAGCCGGGGCTTTATCCCAGCCGGAGCTCCATCCCAGCCGGGGCTCCATCCCAGCCGGGGCTTTATCCCAGCCGGAGCTCTATCTCAGCCGGGGCTCCATCCCAGCCGGGGCTTTATCCCAGCCGGAGCTCCATCCCAGCCGGGGTTCGCTCCCAGCCGGGGCTCCATCCCAGCCGGGGCTCCATCCCAGCCGGGGCTTTATCCCAGCCGGGGCTCCATCCCAGCCGGGGCTCCATCCCAGCCGGGGCTCCATCCCAGCCGGGGCTCCATCCCAGCCGGGGCTCCATCCCAGCCGGGGCTCTATCCCAGCCGGAGCTCTATCCCAGCCGGGGCTCCATCCCAGCCGGGGCTTTATCCCAGCCGGGGCTTTATCCCAGCCGGAGCTCCATCCCAGCCGGGGCTTTATCCCAGCCGGGGCTCCATCCCAGCCGGGGCTCTCTCCCAGCCGGGGCTCCATCCCAGCCGGAGCTCTTTCCCAGCCGGGGCTGCCGCGGGCATCCTGCAGCCGAGGCCGGCTCCAGCCCAACTCGGGGAAACGTTTTCCTCGGCTGTCTGAAGTTTTCTAGCGGCTACGGTGATCTAGGAGTGTTGTTTGACCTCTCTTCTCGCTTTTTAATCCGTTTCGAATCAGTGTCAAGTGGCAAGAGGTGTTTCACAGGGCCCCCTTGCTCTGGAAAAAAAAAATCAAAAAGAACCTCGGGGCTGTGGTGAGGGTGGTGTGAGCAAGCGGACGGGCTTAAGGGGACCTGCCAGGAGCGCTTCATAGCTCAGGTTTCCCCAAACTGGCACCCCGGGGAAGGTGTAGATGATGAAGATGATGAACTGACAGTCTGAACCGCAGGACTCACGCTTCTTTTGTCATCTGAATTTATAATGATAGTTAAAGAAATTAAAATCCTCTGAGTCTGCGAGTTGCTCCGTGGCTAAAAACCACATTTCTCAGAGTGATGATCCTTTTTGTCTGTATTTCATAACTGATGATCTGTATCAGAACTTTCCTTTGGCTGTTAATTCTAATATCTTCCATGTCTATACCTTCTTACTTGACTACTGCCACCAGATTATTTAATACCAATAGAAGCAAATCCCCCTTTTTCTAAATTTTTCTTAATCTCTACCAGTGGAAGTTAAATCAGATGCAAAAGCTGTGCACGAGGGTCCCTTTCTTTAGTTCTTTAACATGGAACTAAACTTTATTTAAAGACACTGTCCTTCCACATGACTGCAGCCTCGGATGTCTTCGTGGTGAAAAATAACCACATAAGAAATCGTTAATCTGCAATTAATCTACTTTTCACTACAGTTAGTTATCAAATAATTTTCAGTCTTCTCCCTGTTTTATCATTTTTCCTTTCAAATTGTTGCTGGAGTTACAATAGCAGCTGAAGGAAAATACAAACCAATAAAACGGGGAGAGGTTGGTTTTTTTCGATAGAAACAATGGGAAGAATAGTTCTGCAGGCAGGAGTGGTGAGCACACGCTCAGGTTTCACAGCTTGCTGCTGCCAGACCCCAAATCTACGATGGTTAGGAGTTAATGAACAACGAACGCCAGAAACACCCGTGTAGCTATGGGGGGTAAATAACTACCCCAAAAGATTCGTTTCCCATCAAGGTAAAAGCGGTGGTTCTGAGGTTATTGGCCCAAAGTATTATCCAAAGTGCTGCTACACAGGGTAACACGGGCAGTGGCAAGGGGGAATTCTCTGGAGAAAACCAAGTGCAGGATGCATCGGGATTCCCAGCTGAGCAGTCAATGCTGATCACACTGAATATTACTGACATTTCTTTTACAGCTCAAAACAATTGCGTTCACAAGTACTGATTGCTCCTTATTACAACGGGAGATTGCTACAAGCCATGTATGGCTAACCTTTTGTTGGGAGACTTCAAGGAATGAAACAGACCACAGCAGAACTAAACAAGAAAACAGGCAAACAAACCCCAAACAACCCCCCAAACCAACCAATCAACCAAAAAACTCCAAACCTCAACCAAAAAAGAAAAATGCCCAAACCCCACAAACTCTCAAATCCTAAAAAACTCTGTCAGAGTCATCAAGCAGTTTGAGAAAAAAATAAAAAAAATCCAAACCAACCACCAAACCAAACCAAACCAAACCAAATAACCAATCCCAACACCAAACAGTGCTAAAGCTGATTAGCTGCTGGAACTGAGATTTAAAAACATGCTGTAAAGGTATGATGCAACAAAAAGAGGTAGTGCAACTGCTTGAGAAGTATGTGAAAGAGACAGTGTTCTTCCAGATTATCTATCAAAAGCTCATATAAAATGGTTGGTGTTTTTTTAATGATTATTAGAATAACTAGAAGCCCTGCCTGTGCTGGGAGATCCTGTGTTAGGCATGGCACATATGTACCAGCAGGCTCCCTTGGAATTCTCTATAAACTGAATTGGAAAGAAAGATATGGGTAAGACTTCACACCTGAATATTCAAAAAAAAAAAAAAAGGTAATTAAATATGACATTTATCATCAGAAAAATTTATTTAAAAAGCATTTGGATACATACAGTAATGCACTGTATACATACACAAATGCATTGCTCATTGAAAGAGTCCAATAAAAGGGCTTAAAAAATCTGCTCAATCTCTCTCTCCTCCACCTATTCATAAAAGCCCCACAAGGCTCATTCTAAGTGCAGCAGCTCCAGAAAACTTAATTTTCATATCACCTGTTATACTGCAAAGTTCCCCAAGTTTAGGATGATCAATCACACTACTTTTCTTGTATGAAAGCGTGCTGAGAATTAGAAAATTCAGTTCTTTCTGCTGGAGAGTTAGCTGTCTCACTTGCATGCTCTGTTGGAAGGTTTTGGAAAACTCCCCTAGGGCAGGTTTCCCCCTGGAGTCTCCTAATCAGGAGGCTGGACCAGGCACTTGGTTTCATTTTGTTTTGTTCTGCTTTGTAGTTCTCAAATTGTCACATACATGTACACCTTGATGGGCCAGCCCAAGGACACTGTGCCAGCCTTGTCAAGCCCCTGCTGCTTAGATTTCTGCTCCTGACCAGGCTGGGGCTCACCTGCACAAGGTGAGGGAAAGTGTGCTACAGACTAGAGAGAGAAGAGTTACTCAGCACAGCTCTATGACCTTACTAGGTGTTGATCTAGAATATGAAAACTTTCCTGCTTCTTCTTCCCTTTCCATGCATTTGGGTTTGCTGTGGGTTTTTGTGTTTTTTTTTTTTTTTTGTTTCTAACTTGAAATGATTACTTGTATTTTCTTCCTTTTATAAGGGAAGGATTGAACTTATTACACATTTTATATGTTTGTATGCTAAAGAAGGGTTTCATCTGCTTAGAGGAAGGCTTGCAGTGTTACCCCAAAAAGTAGTAATACTTCATGTTCTGCAAGAAAGCCACCAATGATTGATACTAGAGGAATCAGATGAAGAAACAGGAGTCATAGCTTAATTTCCCAGGGGAGACTCATTTGTATCTAGGCAAGATTGATAAAACTTAAGGAAGATAAGAATTCATTACAGAATCTCAGAAGAAGAACAACATGCATGATCCAAAATCATAATGAAGAAGAAATAATTTTGGAGAGGGACACAGTAAAAACGATCTCTCTGCATCTTCTGTGCAGTGGAGGTCTAACTGCACTCTTTTTTGGAAAGCCAGTAGTTTATTTCCTTTTCCTATTCACATGAATATATGCAGTAAGCTCCTTTTGCAGGTTAAACTTGGGCTTGGCCTGATTCTGCTTTCCCTTACAAACACATAGTGAGAAGGCAAGGATGAGACCTCTAGAACAAGTCTGACTCAGAATTTGTCAGATTGAGTCCTTAAGTTCTTTTCCTTTCTGAAGAATCTGAAGTTATGATATCCTCATAGCTGCAATGTGAAAAAGTAACCATATTGAAGAAATAAGTTATGGATTTACTGCAGAGGCTTGGAAATGCCTGAAACTAAATGTGCATTTACATTTGTCTCAACACTGATGTTGAACATGCTCTTGCAGCCTGAGATGTGGTTGTCAACCAGCTCATCTGTCACTTTAAAATAGAGTTCATATAAATAGCTTAAAATAAAAACCTGTAAAATGTTTATTACTAAAAATAGGGTCCATCAAAGAGCATAATTTAAGGAATATTTATCTTTTGTCCCATTCTGTGTTGAAGTGCTTTTTTAATTTAAGGAAGTGCTCTGTTCCTAAAAGGAGAAAGCCTTTTCTTTCAAAGAAGAATTTAACTCTAGAGAAAAACAGTGAGTTCTGGAATGAGAAATAGTGATTGCAATGTAATCTGTGCACAGAGGGCACAATCATATCTGCCTCTTCTCTGCTCTTCACAAATCAATTACACTGGTGCAGGAATTTATATAAAATCCAATGGAGACCAGAAAACATTACCAGACATTCTAGAAAAATACCAAAACAACAAACCTAAAGGAATGTCCAGTGTGAACACAAAACAACATCCCCAGCTGTGTCATCAAAATCAAGGTATTTAGCACAATAATCAGCTGAGAATACACAAGCAGAGAAAGTCTGCAAGATCAGAAAATCTGCAGTTAATTAGAAGGAGCAGGAGAGGAAGACATGGACATGCCTGAAAGTGGCTCTAGGGAGGGCAGAAGCACAGCAGCAGACAAGAGATTTTCAAGCAAAATTATGTTGTACTCAGCTGTGGGACTTTTAGGCCCTGGTGGGAAATGGAGGCCGCTTTTATGAGCAGCTGTGTGGTCAGAGTAGCACGAGGTGTATCTGGAGTCAACAACCCAATAAACCAGTTACAAATCATGAGCCTACCAGGACAATTGGGTACTGGGCCAGTGCAGAAGTGATGGGGGACTCTGAGGACAAGTGTAGTGGCAGAATACTGTGTAAAACCTCACTCTACAGAACCACCTTTGAATTTTGGTTCCTCAGTCTGCTGCAGTCGTGTGTGTCCCTTGGGACAGTGATTTCTGAGCTGTTCTGGTCAGAGCAGAGGCCACCCTAGCCTGCTCAAAGGTTTTTCATCAGTTTGTGAATTGTTACATAGAAAGAAGTGGCACCTTATTAAACAACAGATCCTCTCCCACAGTTTTGATTTTTTTATTATCTTCACACTTAGATTTAGAGATCAGAAGTATAACCTTTATAGAGGATGCATCATATGAGAAATCATCTGGGGAAGCTCTTTTTCACGGCTTTCTTCTATTTTGAATTAAATTATTGAACCAGCTCTTTTTAAGTGGGGATGTCATTTAATAGTTGATAAAGATCAACACTTGATTGAATCTGGATTAGCTTTTATCCTGGCTGTTCTCCCCAAATCTGCCAGATTCAGCTCCTCACTTCTTTTAACAACTCTTTTAATAGACCAGCTACAAGAACCTCAGTTCTGCCTTTAGATTTTGTCTGAGAACACTGAAACTTTTATTTGTGACCACTAATGAGAAAAGCAAAGTTACACACAGAACCAATATGAATGTGAGATTGGTGTGAACTTTTAGTTCTTTCTAAACATAATGAACAAAACCATTTTACTAAAAATAATCCCTATACTCAGTTATGTCTTTCTAACCCCTGACAACATAAATATTCTCTTTTTTTCTCATTTTTGTAAATAAATGACAAGATTAAATCTATTTTGCAAATACATAGCTGGGACCCATGGATAAATGTCCTTCACTCTTTCCTTGCAATGGTTCAATGTCTACTGAATCTTTCACTGTCTTACTGGGTTTTAGTGAATCCTTTGTGTGAACTGATAAAGATCTGCATGTTCTTTCATGCAAACAGATTTATAAAATCTTCACAACTGATTCCCAGTTATCAGCTGAGTAAATACCCGTGCTTCTATATTTTCAGGTACATTTGTATGTACTTTAGCATATAATAAAACACTGAAAAATTCTACATGGTTAAAAAAGTTTTGTTTTAGCAGTCTCCACGTTTTGTACTTGTAGGATTGTTTGATGACTACTGTGTCCCATACAGTGACAGAACTCTGCCTTTTTGTGCAGCACAAGGGAAGCAGTCTGGAGTTGTTATGGTATATTACTGTGTAATTTCAGTGTTTGCTTAGAGAGTCATTAATGTGAAGTTATAGATGCAAAGAACCCTAATTACTCTGTAGGAAATGATATGTGGTAGGATGTGCGTGTGTGTTTAAAACATGCTGCAATTTGTGGATTTGTAACTGAATATCTGCATTCAATTTCCATTATTAAATAATTACTGCACATGTGTTGGCTTCCCTAGACTACCAAACCTGACACTTAAGTGGGTAAGTAAGCACTAGTTTGTATATCCTTGTGTTAACAAGCTTTTAATAACCATGTGGTAAAGTTGTAAAATTGGGATGCAGGCAAAACAGATGAAAAATTAACAGCTAAATCAAAAAAGAAGTATGCTTAGCGTTGTAAATTTATAGATTGCATCATAAAACCTGCGAAAAACTATCTGGAAAATTCAGTTATATTTTCATATTAAGAGGCTCACAGAACTAAAAACATATCAAGCAATAGGCTGTTTTCAGATTGTTTCTTAGCATTTCCAGGATGTGATTTTGTTAGTAGAATATTATACAAAAATAATTTTTTTCCAAAAAATATCTGATTTAAAAATGGGAAGTATTTCAAAACTAGGTATTAAAACTAGCAACACACTTATTAAGACAAATGTCACTCTTAATGAAGCAGTCTCTCAGTCATTTGCATGTCTCAAGGGAGACAGAGAGCTGCTATCAGAAATAGCAGATGACTGATACAGTTAAAGCATCAATTCTCTTTGTCATGTCATTGGACTCTGATCTAAATCAATGGGGAAATGTCCCCTAATATGCTTACTTGTCCCTTTACTGAAAAACCTTTTGCCCTGGTCAGATGCCAGGATCAATGAATCCTCATGTTTTCTGTTGAAGTCTCTGGGTTCACGTGTGGAAGGGGTTACTTGGGATGGTGACAGCAGTGGCAGGAGACAGCCCTTGAACTGAAAGCACCTTCCACCCTAAAGCTGGCTGGGGATTGCTGTATGCAAACCCTGAAACATTTAAAGTGAAAGCAATTTGGGGAGAGACTCTGGCCACTTCTGAAAGGCATGCATATGTAAACATGTGGCTTTTCACTCTACAGCTGTATTTCCTAGAAGTGCTATTGTCAGGCTAGACTAGATTATTCTGACCCTCACAGACCTGCTTGGAGGCTGAATAACACATCTAGCAAACTCTTTGGGGTATTGATTCCAAAGGAAGTCAAGTTGATTGAAACGAGTCTCTTTTTTTTTTTTTTTTCCCTGAAAATAATATGAGTCCTTCTTTCAATAAAAATGCTGAGAAACCCATGGTTTAATTTGCTGGGTGCAGGGCCACCTGTGTGGTACAGCAGACCTCTTAGAAGTGGCTAAAGAAAAGGAAAAGCTCTTGCATCTCGTGTGTGTTAATTTTCCAGTGCCATTTCTGCTTTCTGCTACAAGGAATACATGGCTTATATTTTCAGACTGTTTTATATACTCAGATTATTCCAGACCATCTTTTATGAATATAAAAAAACTACAATGAAATGTTAGAGTCACAAATCAAACATAACACACTTCCAGCATGAATGAAATGAAGGGGCAGAGACTTATTTTCAACAGAGTTTGCAGGACAAATCCTTTTCCAGTGTCACACAGCATCAAATTTACAAAAATTAAAATTAGCAAAATAATATATAGGTCTGTGAAACAGGGTTGAGTTTCATTCCTAAATAGCTTATATATGGCTTTTGGCTATGTTTGAGAGTGTGTACATTCCAGTTTAGTTTTTAATAAAATTAATACTTGCACCTGGCACCACTCCTTTCTAGCGGCAGTGGAACAGATCTATAATTGCAATTATACTCCTCCTGGGTGATTTAGCTCAACTCCCCGTGCCATGCAGGATATTCCCTACATTATTCCTACTACTTATCTAATCTATTATTGAACAGTTCTGGTGATGGTGCCTCAATTACCTCCATTACCTCTCTCCCAGTGCTTAACGCTCTGTCTGATATGATTCCCTCCCGCCCCACAACGAGCGCCTCGGGTTGTGTCACATGTAGTTTTAGGCTGTGTTTCTTGGTTTGATCCTTTCACATTCTGAGAAACCCCCACTTTGAAAAGGTTTACAGTGTCATCAGGACTTGGGTAGGTTCTTTCATCCTCAGGCTTATGAGCTGGGATCCTTCCCAATCCTTCTACCATTGACATGGCTTTTCTTTGCCCTTTCCTGAAGTATTTACTGAGTGTGCTCTGCCTTGCTGTCCTCCCGACTGCACAGACAGAAGCCATCATACTGCAGTGATGGCTGGTGATGGAAGCTGGTGATATACAAAGCTTCAAAAGTTTCCTGTATCCCCTTTTCTTCATATTTTAGTGACACAGTAGACTGCAATATGGTGATAATTCTATTATTTTTGTTCAAGGTCTGTGTTTTAGTATGTTGCTTAGATTTACCTATCTCTACACCTACTCACCTCTTGTCTGCCTGTCAATATATCTACCTCACTCTCACTCCTGCTGTACAGTCTCTCCACAGTGTATTGACATCACCACATATTTTGCTCACAGAAGCAGATCTATGGCTCCTACACTTAATTTCAAGTAAGCAGCACTTCTCTCAAGAGCATCTGCCAGTGACGCCACTGCCCTAAATATTATGTCCAGGGGAAAATGCTAAAGAAGAAATACGGATTATTATGTGTTTAGCATAGCAAAATGGGACCCATCTTGGCTATGATCTTAATGCTGACAAACACAAATGTATCACACATCAGCGATGATGCTGATGGTGAGATTTCCTCTGCTGAGAAAGCATGAAGCAACTTGAAATCTTCTCCAGTTTTCTCACCATGTGTGCTGGAGAACAAAGCCCAGCTAGGAAGGTCCTGGTTGTCACCACACACAATATGCAAACCAGAACCTTCTCCTATCTGTGAAGATTTCTAAGATTTCCATGGTTACATACACAATCTCTATTACATCTGCATGTAATACACTCCTGAGCCTTTTGCTGTGCCTCTTGGTTACCTGTGAACAGATGGGAGTGACGGGAAGAGCAGCATAACTCCTTGGGGCAGAAGGTGGAAGATAGACGTGAGGGGAGCAGACACCATCAGGGCTGGCTGATCTCTAGCAGAGGCGTAGTGTGGACTCAGATTTGTGCCAGTTTTCTTGTATCACTGCTGTGGGAGAAAAGGGCTGTCAAATACAGAGTGCACAACCTGTTCACCACCCAGGGCTGGTGCTGGTGCTCTTCCACTGCTTCTGACCAGCAGATCCAATTCTGTCAGGATGTCAGGGCACTTAAGGGGTTAATTTGCTTTATACAATATATATTGTCCTGCTGTGCATTTAGTAGGCAGTATTTAACCTGGGATAAAAAAACTGAAGAGGGGAGAATTAAAGAAGAGGGATAACTTGCCAAGCTGCTCAGGGTTATGTGGGAAGTCTGTGACAGGGTGAAGATGAGATCCCAGGCCTACAGAAATTTGATATCCTGACAGGAGGAAGACAATGTCTAGAATATCAAAGTTCATGCTTCCTTTTTATTATTTCCCCTGAGACAATGAATACTGGCTATAGGTCTGGTAAGAATTCTTTCAGTGAAGTATTTCTTTAAATGTAAATGCGGATTTGTCTGAAATCCATTGTGCGAAAGAAAGTATTTGGCTGAAATGATTGGCTCTTGGTCATTCTGGAAACACTGCAAAATCATCAGAGTTTTTAGATGCAAGATTTTCAAAATGACAAGTGTTAATTTTGAGATTTGAAACAATGCCTTTTTATTTTTTTCTCTGAAAAAGGGAAGATAATTACAGATCAACCAAATGAAACTTCAGATGTCTGAAGTAGAAACAAAATGTTGACCAATTAGAGAAACGAATTTTCAAATATTTGTGATTATTTTTCCATTTTTGACAGACTTATTTGGAAGACAAATATTTTAAAAATCACTATTTTTGTGCACATGTAAAATTATTTCATTAGCAGATTAAAAAATCAGTAAGGATTAAAGAGGAACAAAGTTCAGATCCTTCTGAGCATTTTTCTCTGATTTCATCATTTGATACTGTATTTGGTTCTTGGATTTAAGACTTCAAGGTCATGTTAGGGGCCAACCCAACCCAAAGTCATGCTTTAGGTTCTCAAGTTACCTGGATTCCCACGAAATCCAGATCCCACAGCCACATTTTACTACACAAGTAAATGCATGAAAACTGTTCAAGCACTATTTCCAATGGCATTATGGTGAAATCAACGTTGATTTTAATTATGCTCTGGAAGTAATCCATGGATTAGCTCATAAGAAAAAATAAATGAGGAGGAGTAGTTCAACATTACGTGTACAAGTGTGAGAAACGCAGTCTGACACAACCAGCAAGAAATAGCTCTGCATAGCCCAGCTTTGTGCACTTTGAAAGACCTTCATGACCACTCTCTGGAGCATGAAATAAAGTTCTTAAGTATGACTGCAACTCTGTTAAGAGTGTTCATGTTTCACCATACTTTGGTTATCGTTCCCTGAAGACAATGAGAAACCGTGCCCTTTCTCCATGACTGAAGAAGCAGCACACACTCACATTTTTTATGAACAGTTGTAATAATGTAAACTCCTGAGAACTTGGAATTCAGAAACTGAACAAAGTAGAAGTTTTCACACTCCTGGGGAGGAGTCTGAAACCTGTTTCAAAATATTTTAAACACTATAAATATCAGATTTAGTGTCATCAAAATTCAAATTGTAGATCCCAAGAGGACAACATCATATAGTGTCACTGTCACTGGAATGCCTATTCCTTTAATAGTTAAGGACTCAATTCTGCAAGCTCAGATGGAAAAAACGCCTGTTGGAGTAATTGTGAGAAAAAAATCTTCCAGAATTGGAACCCCACTTGCCTGTAAAGTAAAATGAGTACCAATGGCATAAAAAATTACTACCAGTAGTGAAGCAGTTATTATGACAGGAACCAAATAAAGGAGTCCTAGAAAAAAGAGTCAGTAATTCACAGTTTTATTTGGCTCTGTATGAACAAAAAGAGAACTCAAAAGGAGGGGAAGGGAACAGCACATTGTTATAACATTTGGAGAAAGATTCAGTGAAAGTTACCAGCCCATACAACTACCAGTGGCATTTCTTTCCTGTTAGATTAAAATGTGTTTAATTTACATATAACTTATGTATTGGATATTACCAATGGTGATATTCTGGTTTTAAATTAGTGTAATCAAAATGAGTTCATTAAACCACCATCAAAATAGATGTTTGTATAGAAAATATAGAGTAGGTCAAACAGACTGAAAATGCGTGATGTGGATTAAAGTTGATGTCAGTGTAGTGGATGGCCACTTCTGATCAGGTGAAAGGATTTAAAGCTGTGGTAACATTAGTTAAGCAGTTATTCTGTTCCTGAGTTATGACAGAAGGATTCACAGCACAATCTGGAGTTGCAGAGGATTCAAACTTCATTTCTTCAGACTTCACAAACAAATGGCAGAGCTATGAACTAGATCCTATGTAAGTAATTAAGTTTAAGTGGTTAGAACATTTGTGACATTAGTTATAGATAATTTAGTGTCTATAATCTGATCTGAATGAACTCTTGATTTAACATCTCTTGTTGCCTGACACGCCTGGCTGAGTATTTTTAAGATTTCTGCTGAAGGAGGGACCAATAAAAATGCATACAATTGTTCATAGTTATGTGCTTGTTTTATAGACAAACAATTGATATAATCAGATACCCTACTCAGATTTTATTTTTTTTCTGTAGAGAAGAGACCTAAAAGGTAGCTTCATTTTATGTCTGAAGACTTTCTGGTGAAAGAAGATGTGTTCTGACTTTGCCTTTCAGCAATCTCCACCTGTTTGAAGTCTGGGCTCAATAGAAAAAAAATCCGGAGACTTCTCTAAGTAATAGTGCTGGAGAGCTGGTCCTTGGTCACATCTTGACTGAGTGAGGACATAAGGTTGACTAACACAGGTTCTCTTCTGTACAGGACATGTCCAAAAATCTAATTCTGTGAAAATATATCTAATAAGATTCCTAGCTGAACATAACATTTGCCCAATTTATTCATAAGTCAACCAAGGAATCCACATATGTGTTTCTACAATTTATCCTTTTAAAAGTATTCAGTAAGTACTTACAAGGAAGAAAACCCTGCTGAGCTAGTTAATCATTATTTTGAGGGCAAAGAAAAAGGAGAGCTAAACTATAATTATAACCTTGGTGATAATGTATGTAGGAATCTTTCTTAATCCAGGCTAATCTTGTTCCGTGTTCTTGCCTACTATAAAAATCTGAACGATTTTTGACAAGATCCAAAGTTTTGTCAGTTGTTAAGAATTAATTGAAAAAATTACTAGAGCACAGCAGCCATTTCAAAGGGACTGACCCAGAACCAATTAGAATTTTGTAACAATTGACCATTCACCACAAAACAGTTATCATGAGCTTTGGCCTCTGAAGTGTGGTGTTGGGGGTGGGGGAGAATCAGATTAAAGAAACTTTAAGTTTTTCCCCTTTAACTAAAATATCGTTAGTAGCAGCTTTCTCAACACAACTATCAATCAACTTACCCAGGTTTTAAAGGCTATGCTCAGCTTGCAGGAACAGGGTACAGAGTATAATGGATGCTTATCCCCTGGCTTTAGATGATACACAATATAGGTTACTATCTTGAAAAAACAGGTCAGACATAGGAACATTCTTTATCAAATTGCTGTTGACAGCCCAAACAAGAGATTGAAGAACACCACAAAAACGTTCTTTCATCTAAAGACAACAGAGTTTATAATTGGTCATTCTTTCGTCCTTCATCCTCTCCTCAGCAGGAAAAAGAAAATTCCTGGTGCTGTTTCTTGAACATGGTCAGCACGAGGGTAGGCTGAGAAATAGGTTCAGTGTTCAGTCTTTTCTCTTAATGTTCCAGCTACTGATCGGGCAGGAAAAGCCAAAAGTGGTCTTAAATTTTAAAAAGGAATGAGAACAAGGTGCAGCTTTGTGCAGGAGTATCAATATTTTGGGACAACAAATATGTGATTGCTTTGAACAGGAAAATTAAAGGCATAAGTGTTTGCCAGATTATTTTATAGTATGTGCAATATTCTGTCTTCTACCTTCAGTCCAAAAAAAATATATGTAGTAGGTATGCAATATAGAAATATGTTGCATACATGAACAGAAATTAAATACATAGAAATATGTGTGTGATCACATAATATGTTTTACTGTCTACTGCATATGTATACACATTTAATTATAAAAATGTAAAAATATTAGACAGACTGAAAAGCATGCTAGAGCCAAATATTTAGTGTTGAAGACCTTTTCCAGAGGATCACTACATTTGAGATGAAAAAGAAAACTTTATCCTGATTTTCTGCCTGTTTCAGGCTGTTAAATTTCACCCAGTTAACTCTCATTTAACTGGGTGATGCATATTTCCAGGAGATGTTTGCAAACTTAACTTGAAAATACCAGAGGCTGAAACATTGCTGTCCCCTTTGGTGTTCCCCTCTAACAGTCAATCCTTCACTAAGAATAGATAAAAAAAAGAGATCAGAGCAATTAAATCACTGTCCCACAAACACTTACACTTTTGCTTATCCTGACACATGTGAGTAGCTCCACTGAACTCAATATAAAGAGAAATCAATAGAACTGGTCATGTGTAACAAGTTAAATATATGAATAAGTGGGTTTAGATTTAAAGTCTGAAATAGGCTTGGAAAAGTCTGCAATAATATTTTTACATATTTTATAAATGAAATTCATCCTGAAGAAAATTCATCCGAGAGATTCACAGAGTGCATGAATAGATCCAATCATTACTTTAGGAAAAAAGCTCAGCTCTGACCATGTTTCTTTAGCTCTGGATCAGTGTTGTGGCTGGCAATAGCAAAAAAAGCCCAAACTGCACAAAATAAGGGTCCATATGGATCTCTAAGCATGTTTCCCAAAAGGAGCAGCAACCATAATGCCTAAATGCCAGCTAGAAAGGCAAAGCCCCTCAATTTGGTTATACACCTACATAAAGTGTAGGTGTAAAAGTGTACTTGTCCAGGAACTGAGTTTCATTCGTAGCAGCCTTAGAATAAAAACACTTGTTACAAGATTTAGAGAGGGCAAAAGGATGTTGTGTGCTTCTTAAGAATCTATAAAAGCCTTTGCTGACAAGGGGACCTCTGTAGGGAGACTTCCTGGGTTGGAAGCACAGGACTGCACATTCTCCTTGTTTTTGAAGGTAAGCAAACCAAGTCCTGGACGATGGGAACTTTTCTGATGGAGACTCCCTTTTAGGGTGACTTATAGTATGAGGTCTTCCCATCTTTCAGCTGGAGGATGATACTGGTAGTTGCTACGTGGGAATAGCTAAAGAGAGAAAGTTTGTGACAAATCAAGGAGTCTAAAGGTGCCTTACCCCTTTGGGTTTCTGGCAAACAACTTGGAGAATTTGCAGACTGTGTTCCATATTGCTTTGCTGTGCATATCTTTGAGTAAAATCATTCTAAGATAGTAATGAATCCTGTCAACTCCCTCTTATGAAATTCAGGGTGTTTAAAGGCAGGAGAGGGGATGAGATTTCATTTGAAGTAAAGCTTTGACTGTTCTTTAGCGGCACAGCACTGCCCAAACACCCTAATGGAGCAGGGGCAGAAAAGGACTTCTTGGCTTCCTTGCTTATGCAAAAGGACAATGTGGAACTCTCACTCAAGCTTGGTTTCTAGATGAGTGTAAGTCCAACCACTTCAGTGGATTTATTTCCAATTCATTTAAAGTCATTGTGAAAAGAAACAGACACAAAGTTTGCTTTGGCACTGCTCATTGTGTTGCGTCACTGTCTAGCAAGTTTCCCATTGCACATTTTTTCAAAAGGATGCATCTGCCAGCCCAATACAAACAAAAAAACTTGCATGTGTCTTATGTTAAAGCTGAATGGGAAACGTGATGCCACATCAGTGTTGTCCATTCAGGACTTAAGGCCCTGTTGCCTCATAAAAAATATCAGAGACACTGTATGCATATTTTTTCCTTTCCATATTAAACCATAAAAGCTGGGATCAAAACCTAAAAAATAAAGAAGATACTGTATCATCAATCATTGAGACCCTTTTGTACAATTTTGCCATACTCCTCTGCACAACATAGTCAGTCTTGGAATAATTTCTGGCCTTATTTTAATGGTCATAACTTGGTGGTAGTTAATTAGACAAATCCTGAAAATCTCACTTTGCATGCAGTCTGGAAAACCCACGATTCTCCAGAGGTTGTGCAGACTCCCCAGAGATCTTTTTATGACTTGAATGTTTATTTCCCCTTCTTTCTCTTTCTACATGTTCTGCTTCACGCATATATCCACTAAATCTTTGGTTTTGTGTTGCTCTACTCATTCCTAAGTCTTAAAGCCATTGGACACTCTGAATCAAGCTCTCTAGAAGAAGTTCTATTGTATTCCTATGGTGGGAGCAGAGTGCAGTTTGCAGGATTTCCTGATTTTGCTCTCAGACTATTCAGTGCAGCCTTGCAGTGAATATTATTATTCTCAGTCGTGTCTTGAGCTCACCCTCCCTCTGTGTGAGCTGGACTGTGAGCTCTGAGACAGGCCAGTAGCTGCTTCCATGCAACTGTTTCAACTGGAATAATTACTCAAAACCCAACCTGCCACAATAAAGTGTGTTTTGTTTGGCTAATTTGTCATCTGTGACAATATCGATGAACTGATAGCTTGGTGGCAGTCTAAAACAGATTTTACTGTTCATCACTGTTGATCTAAATAAGGAAGACAAATAGTGTGTTTTCCTTAATGTTTAGAGGGCTGGGGAACAAAGCAAATTTCTACCAAAACTAAGAGCTGGAACAAGCCCAGTGAATAACAAATTGTGTCTTAATCCCCAGCCCACCCTCATCCTTACAACTCTCACTTGTTGCTCAACTTTTTGCTTTTCATGACTGCAGGAAGAGACTCTGAATTTGGATTCCCATCTGGTTTTATCTCTATTTTGCTGTGATTTATTATTCACCAGAAAGCTGAGAGGCTGTGAGGGCCCATGTGCTCCATGACAAGCTGATGCTGTTGTGACATCTCACTATGTCCCACTTCATGTCAGGGAGCAGGAAACATGAGGTGACCAAACCAAACCAAACCAAACCAAACCAAACCAAACCAAACCAAACCAAACCAAACCAACCAAAAACAAAACAAAACAAAACAAAACAAAACAAAACAAAACAAAACCAAAACCAAACGAAACCAAAAAACCCACCAAAGAAAATGCCCCAAAACTAAAACAAAACAACCCCCCCAAACCATGAAACAATTTATCCATTACTCAAAAGTTACAGTCTATGTCTCATACTATAATTTCCTTATCCACCTAGCAGCTTTCCCTAGTGCTAGTTTTTTCTCATGTTTGCCAGCCAAAACTGATGTTTTACAACCTTCATCAGCTTGTCTCAATGGCAGACCTCCTATCTGTAATGCTGACTGTAATGGCAATAGCAGCAGTGGGTGAAACATATTCTTTATTCTGTTATTCTAAGGAAGGGATAAAATAGACAGGGCTTGTGGGTTGATGCAAGCTGTAGCTGTCATGGCTGCCTTTCCTTTTATAACATTCCTTTTTATTGTGATTAATACTGAGCTTATACTATTTAGCAGTGCATGATAGAAAATTTTTGCATCTGTTTGGAAACATTTGGAGTTTCCAAATGTTCCCATTGGAACATTTGTAGCAATGTTGTAGCACACAAATAACTCGTGAGAGTTTTCAATTTCTTCTCTATCAGGGGAATGTCTAGAAAGAGACCATGATTGCCCCAATATTCATTGTGAGAAATCAGCTATTCCCATCTAAATAAACAGTGTTTGGAGGTTTTTGGCTCATGCACTGTGTTCAGCCCACATGCACACAAGAATTCTCCCCACAAGAATTCTCTGTGGGCTTTGTTGATCAGTGGTAATTGCTCAGGTAAATAATGTATTATTGAGCCCATGGCTGTGCATGCTGGTGAAGATTCATGAGTGCAAGCAGTGAACGTGTGGCTCCTGCAAGCGCTCATGGTGAGCCTCGTTGCTTTTCTCCAGTGTCTCTGCTTATGAAACCTGAGCACATAGATCAATTCTGAAATATCTGGATATAAGCATGTATGAATTTCCTACAGTACAAGTGAATCAGTGCAGTGACTGTTTCATTTGTATGTGTGCTCTGTGATATAGAACAGCAATGAAGGTCCAGCTTGGATGGTCAGCTGCAGGGGAAACATCTCTGCTGGAGAGGTAATAACTAGATGAAAATCTTTTGATCATAGTCTGGACTTTAGGCTTGCTCAGAATCAAAGGAAACAAAGGTAGAAAAAATGTCACCACCAAGGAAAGGAAATTTAAAATTAAGTAGAAAGGACGTTAACAGATCAGCACATTCTTACCCAGAATATGAAACATTCTGCAAAGAACTGTAAAGCTGTGCTGTGAAGCATGGATGCTGTTGAAAATAATCTGAAATATCTGAAGGTGGAAATCAAAAATAAGAATGCTAAATTTTGCAGCATGCTGAGACCCCTTCCAAGGTGCTGAGCACTCAGCTCTTAACCTGACTTACTCAAACTGTCCTAGGGGTATTTACAGCTTCATTGCCTCAGACTCCCACAATGTCCATACTCAAGCCCTGGTCAGGTCTGTAGTAGAGCTATAGACAGCAGAAGAAACAGCAAGTCTGGATGTAAAAGGTTTTCTTTCCAGCTGATTTTTTTATCCATGTAATAAAACAAAATATAAGTACAAACACTAAATACCCTGAACATTCTCTGGGTCACTAGGAAGAAAGGTATGACTTGGTGGGTATCAGGGGGCTCTGGAGATGGGAGGCTGGAGGCAAGATCTGGTTTTGCTCATGACTCTTCCTACTGTGGGGAAGGAGGATGCACTGCTGACCTCCTCACATGCCTGTCCACGGGTGAACAGGCTCCCCATAGCAGTCCTCTGAAGCACCCCTCAGACACTGAGGACAAGCTTTCTAAAGAGCTTTAAGCTCTGCTCATCCTACCCTCCTGATTTCAGTCTGAATGCCTGGTCTGAAATACCCCTCATATGCATTATGGCTGGACTACAACTGCACAAATGAATCACAAAGTACATACGCTTGCCTCAAGTTGTCTTTAATCCAAATTTAAGTTGGAGTCCATTATAGCAAACAGATTAGAAGAGGAACCAAAAAGGCAGCTTTGAACAGCTAGGATGGAGCAAATGTCCCGTATTTTGGTTGCTTGCAGCAACAGCAGCAGCCTGTCCCCAAGTGCAGGATGAGGTAACAGCTCACCCCAGCGCTCAGCTGTGTCTCCATGGCCACCCACACAAACACATTCACAAGATGGGGGGTAGCTATGGAGCTGCATGGGAGAAAGGAAAGGCAGGAGCACATGTGAGCAACCTGGAGGTTAGAAAGTGAGGTCACAATGTTAAATGGAAAAAGAAATACATTATTTTCTATGACACAGTGCTTTCCAGGTGGAGAGCTGGGACTGTTATTCCTTGTATTTTCCCCTCAAGAAAGTAAATTTTCTCCACTATAAATAAGAGGAAAGAGATCTGTAATTCCCTTTTAGTTTTGATCCAAGTAAAATGAGGAAGTTTGGGTTGAATAAGAACAAGAAAAGTACTTTTCCATTCAGTCTGGATATCTGCAGAAAGAAAATTTAAATAAAATAACACTTCTTTTTCCCCTGAGAAATGTTTCAGTCAAAATAATTGAGATCAAAAGTTTGGTGCATCACTGACATAAACCAAGAAATGTTTGTCTTAGGAGCTCAGAAGGTGACTCAGCTGTATTTTCCTCATCCAAATTAAAATCTGTTGCACCTGGGCTTCTTCCTTTCCTTGGCACAAAAGTCATAGCTGTAAGCACTTTGACAATAAAAATGAAATGAATTATGGATTTGTCATGTCACAGGAAATCTGCTCATAGGTATACTTGGGTCATTTGGCATCAAATCTGGGCTCAGGGGTTTGATGAGAATTAGGAGGCTCTTTAAAAGGTTGAGTCACCTTGGATGATGCATCAGTTTAAGAAAGTAAAACTTTTTGTCAATATCATAAGAAAAGAATAAAGAAGCTGATTCTTCAACAATTATTTTTGGCTTGAAGGAGAAAAGAATATGAGTACATGTGTAGCTGCAGTTCTCCCTGTCCTTGGGGTAGATCTCCAAAGGGATGTGGTGGTGGGAACACCTCTCAGACACCTTGTTTCAGGAGGAGCAGCTGAAACAAACATTCTGGGTGTCTGCCTTGCACTCAGATGTTAAACAACTATAAATATCTTCAAAATGCTTCTATGAGTCCTTTGGATCTTGTGTCTTGCTGGAAGCTCACACGACCCTGTCCCTGGAGCCTGCACCAGCACTGAAAGAGCCAGGACCTCTGCTCCAGAGGAATGTCCATTACTGTTCTGCTTCTTTCAACAGTCCTAGAAACCTGTCCTTTGGGATGTTCTGGGATTAAAGAAGTCTTCCATACTGTATTGCAGCTACTTTCTCTGGTTTCTCCTTCAGCAGGAATATGTTGAAAGGCACTCATGGAGAACAACTTGGAAAAAGCCCCAGAAGAGACAAAACCGCCTGTTAGGAACATTTTTACAGACCATGAACTTGTACATTTTTGAGTGGTCTGGTCAGCACATGAATGGCAAAAAATGCAGACTTGCTCCCATATTTTCTCACTGTGTCTTAACCAGGCAACATTATTTGCTCAAATGAAATTTCCTGTCACTTCCCCAGCTCTGTGTTATCTGCTGGCTTTTCCTTTTACATGTGGGTTTTTTTCTGTTTAGCTGGTATATGGTCAGGCTGGATGCATTAGAGCACAGGAGAAGGCAATGCAAAGCACTAATATAACACATATAACACAAAAAAGTTGTGTGGTTGCATGACATTACCAGTTTCCAGATTTCTTGAATGTATCAGAGCTATGAAGGGTTTGAAGATTTAAACTACCCTGCCAGTGGGCACCAGCAGAGAGGGCTTCAGGAAGCAATGTCTCACTTCAATACAGTGGTTTGAACTGACATCCCCATATACTGGATTTGTCTTTATTTTCTGAATACAATAATTTAAATCAAATAAAATTTAATGCAAATTTAAAAAAAAATAAAATTCAGATACATTTTTCATGTGGATGAAATATTTGGGTTCTTCATGTTAGGAAAATAGCTGATTAAGTTACTTCCCCTTTTACCTTAATTAGGTCAATGTGCATAAAAAGTCATCTGATACTCGAATCTGCCAACTTTGGCTATTATTTACTTTTCTGGTGGAATTAGTGGGCACCTCAGAGATCTGAGAAAGGATTCAGTGAAATCAGCAGAATTAAATATCCTCTGGTATTTTAATCTAGCTGTGGTGACCACTCTGTGGATTTCAAGCTCTGTATTCGTGGAGGCAACTGAGTTAAGTACATCTTGTCTGAACCAGGGTGGAGAATGTGGTCCTGATGCACTCTCACCTTTCAGAGAGAATCCTCCCCATCAGCTTCATTCCTGCTTGAAGCCTGCAAAGCAGGTGAGTATTCATGACCTATTTCTTATCTTCCTGCTCTGCCTAAAGGAAAAGAGCTCTGGCTGTGCCTAATTTTCTCACCTTCTCGCTTTCTGAAGCCCTGAACCAGCAGGCTTCCCCATAATTTCCCGGGGAAACACTCTCCACAAAGCTGCACAGCCTGCAGTGCCAGCTGTGAGCCCTGAGCAATGCTCAGAGGTGAAGGCAGACAAAGATGGTGCCTTTCCTAATGAGCTTCCATTAATGGATAATTTATAGTGTGGATAATGAAAATATTGATTTGGGTTCTTTAACTTTGAAATATTACATTTAGCTTGAGGCAATAAAGACTCTTTGCTATAGTGAAGATAATGACACTGTGGAAGCAAGCAATGCTTTTTGTCATCTCTGGGTTTCCACAGAAAATAGGGAAAAAGTATTTTCAAAAGTCATGAAGTTATGAAGCGCAAGGGATTGATTTTTATAAGAGAGTAATGATGGTGTTTCTAGAGAAATCCCTTACTCAATGACATTTAAGGGTAAGAAAAGTGTCTCAAACCTGTGGCAATCCTGAGCCTCAAGGCCATGGGTGGTGGTACAGATATCCTCTGGCCTCACATTTGGGAGAATCATTTCCATTTGTAGATATCCTGATTTGGAAGTGAACGCTAGGAGCTGAGGAGAATCCAGAGTCTCAGCCTTGAGCCTACAAGATGACAGATGGCTTTGCCAGGCCCTTCACTCTGACTGTACAAAAACAGGGTGTGCCATAACCTCAAATGCAGGCTGCTGTCTTTGGAAAAAATGGATTGTTCTGCTTCTGTTTGCCAAAGAGCCGAGATTACACCTCTGATTTATCTCAAAAGGTGCTGGGAAAATGCATCTTTTGGTGTTTGTACAATATCACTGAACTGAATCAGCTACAGTTTGCACTGAAGAGAAATTCATCAGAAGATGAATCTGAGTTCTCAGTATTTTCTGTACATGACACACAACTTACTGATCAGTCTTTTTCTGCTGTTTCCAAAGCATTCAACAGCTTGTCACGGCTGTATGTGAAGTGCTGCAGCATCTGACACTGCTAGGGAACCACAGTGGTGGAGAATGCTGAAGCAGACTGTACACAGATAGAAATAGTGCTGGCTATTAAATAGCTAGATCTATTTCCATCATTCAGTCTCCTAAAGTTTTGACAGCTTGATCAAACTAATGAACACAAAAGTGACAGACATATTGGTTCACTAATATTAGGTTACCAATCTTTGCCTTAAACCCCCATTAACGCTTCTTCCCTTGCCTGCTAATGCGAGGATAACAGATAGCAGCCAGACTTTCTGGCTCTAGCCATGTGCAAAACTTCTAAACATTGGGCCATTTTTGTCTCCCACTGCACTTTGCTATAAAACCACAAGGTTAACACGACCTTCTGGCCCATTCCATTTCGTGTCTTGTTTTGAGTCGAGCTTTGTTAGGGACAAAAATCTATGTTATATTGCATCTGATCAAAGTGCTTCATGCCATCTGTATTCATTTAGCAATATCTAAGACTAGAGAGCATTACAGTGGTATTTTGTACATAGTATTGATTGCCTTCATTTGTAGCTCTTACAGACACCAGACACTGCTCAGTTTTAAAGTTGAGCGTCAGATTTCCCATCTGCAATCTCCAGGTGCTTTCTTTCCCACCCTCCTCCTTACACAGAAGCTTTCAAAGACTGAACTATCTCCCTTTAAAATGATTGAAATACTGTTGCATATTATACCTTGCAGTTATCTTTTCATAATTCCATCTGTTATACTGGTTAGTTTCCCAGTGTCCACAGTGGAGAAATGTGTTTAAATCTATGATTTTATTCATGTCTCCAGATGTATCTCTTTGTGCTTGGCTGCTATTTTTAGCAGTAGCTGTACATTTTGCATCACTGGAGAGTGTTGTTATGGAGGAGATCCCTATTAGTTTAGCTCTGTATTTTTGCTCTGCTTGTGTTCAGCTCCTGCTTCAGAGCTGGCAGCATGGTCACAGACCTGTCTACTTGCATCTTGGTATGAGTAGGTGCTCAAAGCCAGCCTAACTGACAAGTAATTAGATGAGTTCTGGCCATGGACATACATGTCAGTGGTAAGGGAAAAGATTACTGAAGCATGGGGTATTTTCAACAAACATGGATTTTGCACTTCAAAATACCAGGTGAAAATGTAAAGTGTTTTCCTGGTTAAGCCTAAGAAGATTAAACCAACTGGTTTTGTTAGAAATAGTTCAAAGGGAAAAAAATAAAAGTAGTATCATTGAAATGATATGAATTAACATTATTGTTTCTGCCTGCTACCATTTAGGAGAAGATTCTGCAAGGGCCAATCAGATTGTGGCTCAGCAAAGCATTTAAGCACAAAATCATGTTTAGACCTGTGGATAGATGCATTTATCTTCTGAAAAGCAGACTGTCACCCACACCAAGAGAAAACATATTTGATCCACGAATATCTGTTTAAAGTTACAAAATATCCAGATAAATCTGTCATGAAAGCTTGGAATAGCAGCATCCATGTAATCTTAGACAGGATTTCTATCACAACACTGGGGGTTTCTGAGCCAGAAATGACGTGAAAGGTGCTACTGTGAGAACTACTGTACAAAACCAGAGGGAAACAGAAACAATTCCCAGTAGGAACAGGAACAAGTGAATGTCTTCAAATTGCTTCAGAATATTAACAGCCCTGTTCTTCCAAACCAGTGAAAGGAATACACTTTTGGGTAGTAGCTTTTTATTCATATAATCATATTACAGAACCATAGAAAGGCTTGGGTTAGAAGGACATTAATGATTTTCCAGTCCCAGCCCCCCTGCCATGGGCAGGATGCCACCCTATAGAGCAGCTTGCTCAAGGCCCCATCCAGCCTGGCCTTAAACACTTTCAGGGATGGAGCACCCACAACTTTTCTGGGCAAGGTAGAATGCCTCACCATGCTCTGAATAAAGAATTTCTTTCTAATATCTAATCTAAACCTCTCCTCTTTTAAATTTATACCATATCCTCTTGTAGTGCTGATGTACCTGCACGCACCTTGTGAGCTGCAGTGCTCTGTCCCTGGGGTGAGAGCAGAAATGGAAGGTGCCTGATCTCTCCATGTGTTTGGCAGATGTGAGAGGGTAACCATGTCTGTAAATCTGCTGCCTCTAATGTGACTCTGGGGAGTGTCTTCTGGAGCATCTGTAGAAGACCCCATCCAAAAATGAACTGTGGATGCTGTGCAGAGTCTGCTCCTGTCCCTGGCTCCTCACTGCCATGCATGGCTGATTAAAAACCTGCTGGGGTATGAAGCAGAAATGGCTAGATCTCTATTTTTAATGGCTTGAATGAACTTCAGACTTAATCAGCTTAATTTTCAGAAAAAGATGAAAAATCATCTGAAAGATTTAGTGAAGATTTGGTTTATTAATTATCAGACACCTGGCCTGTAAAATGAAGTTTAGTGCAGGCAGCACTCAGCTGAATGAGCTGTTTGGGTAAAAGCTGTATCTGAATAATAGCAGAGTTGTTTTCATTGGTGTTCTTTAAAGGGTTTTGGATGGTAGAAGAGCAACTTTGCAGCAATGAATCATTTCTACCAGTATGTGTTTTAATAACCTTTAACATAATAATGACAAACCCAGGAAATAGATCTTCAAATGTCAGTGAAAAGATTGATTATTTCCATGGGGGTGCTGCATCATTCTGTAAAGAATTAAACTGCATAGGAAAGATTTTAAAGAGACTATTCCCTGCAAACAGACAAAATTTATCAAGGAATGTCTAATGACAATCAAGCAACTATTTTGATATCATTGATTTCAATAAAACATAAATTATCGCAGAAATGTCCTCCTTTTTATTCCCTGTCTCTTCCCAAATAAATGAGTCCATGTTTCCCTAATAAAATCCTTCAGAACCTTCAGTTCCCATATGTAGGGCAGTACTGAAATAGTGATATGATTGCTCATCACTTGGACTGCTCACACTTCCCCTCTGTTGAACACCAGGAATAGACTACTCTAAAAAGCATTAAAAACAAATGGCTGCCCCACTTCTAGGGCAGGTTCATTCAGTGAAAGAGAGACAATGGACATGTTAAGTAAGTTATCTTCAAAAAAGAAAAAGGCTCTAAACCATCTCACAAATATTGGTGCTTTGCTGAAATCTTTGGCTTAGAATCACCATCCCTGGAAGTGTTCAAGAAATGACTGGATGTGGCACTTAGTGCTATGGTCTAGTTGGCCAGGAGATAACCAGTCTAAGGATGGCCTTGATGATCTTGGAGGTCCTTTCCAACCCCTAATGATTCTGTGATGTTGCAGCAGAATTGCAGTTTTATCCTAAGAAGGGTGCATGGCTTGGCTCATCCATGAGAAGCAAGATCTGGGCAGTGTCATGGGGCAAGAGAAAGAAATGAAACCTCAGTGCTGCAAGTGAGACAGGAAAACAAAGTGTCTGTGCTCACCTGCCAACTTCTACAGTACCAGGCTGTCTGTTAAATGACATTGTGACTGCTGGAAGACATCAAAAAGAACATTACAAAAGCTTTTTTTTTAATAAATATGGAACTGTTAAGGTGCAAATTAGGAAGTAGCTTGTGAAAAACTTGAAAAATTTAAAAATACAGGCATTACAAGGGAAAGCTTCCTGTGGAATGATTTGTATGCACTGTTAGGTAGTTAGGACCCCGTGATAGAGCAAAGTGCAGTTTGTGGTCAGGAGTGATGAAATGGGGCTCTGTGCCAGGGAATTTTTGAGGACGAATCCATGCCTTGGTCCACAGCTTTAAGCAGCAGATTTGCTCAGCACTTTTGCATTCCACAAACCTCATATCCAAAGAGATGATTTAGATCGAGAATTTCTCATCAAGGAATTTTCCAGAGGCTTTCCAGTGTAGTGTCACAGCCGGTGAAATGTCCAGAAGAGATGTTTGAAATGTGGAGCCAAGTTCAAGGCATCTCCAGACATGGAAAGGGCATTTGCAAAGCATCAAGCACAGGAAACTGGCCTTGGGAATCCTTTTCACAGTGTAATAAAATGTCAACAAAAAATCATGTCTGAAGTACATATATTGTCTATTTTGTGACTGTAATACGTGTGGTCTAAAATAGGCACCTGAAAGAACTAGGACCAGAGGAAAAAAAAAAAGTGCCATAAATGATGTAGCTCTGTTAAAATCTAGAGCTATTCTATAATATTCCATAATTCTGTCACTATCAGCTGAGAGTCTTGGCCTTGGAGTCAGGGCCAAGTCTCCTGGTCCTTGACAGCAAAACCTAATGACCTTGTTTACACTGGATTTTACATAGGTCTTAAAAGAGATAGAATTGTGCCACCAGTGACTCATTTATCATGGTAATTATATTATTATGGTAAGAAGTGATATTTCTGTTTTTCTGCAGTGTGAGGTATGTGTGAGCAGATATTAAAGGTGACAAAAAAATAGCAAATCTCTGTTTCCCAGGGTTCCTGTATGTTTGTGTAAAACATTCGTGGACAGTGTGAGGGACAATGCAGCACAGACCATGAACTTTTAGAAGTTTATCACCTGTTGGAACAAGAAAAACAATGGGGGAGCACAGTTTTTATCATTACATTCCTTGATTTTCTGAGTCTCATACTCATCTTTGTCTAGTTCCCACAACAAAACTTCAGTGCTATGATTATAACCACTCCACACTGACATTAATATCAAATTAGGGAGGAATTCTTTGTGGTGTGCCCAGAGTTGAACATCATGATTTTATGCTTCATCATCCAGATTGTGAGAGAGAGTGGCACATTTAAAACACGGGTGGATAAATTGGATGGAAATGACAGCATGTAACTCTGGGAAGACAATGGGGATGCAGACTAAAGGCACTCCCTGAATTAAACAAATTGGTTCCATGATGTTGACCTACCTGCAAACGCAATTGTGCCAAGCATTAGAAAAACAAAAGAAACCACCAAAGCAAATAGCATTAATCTGCCATCTAATACTGCTTAGGACATGGAGAGAGGTCATCTGCTTCCACTTCACTGTTACTTGTCTGTAATCACTGAGGGATCTTTAAGGATCTGGCTGAGAGCCAGTTTTCCAACAAAATGAGAAATGAGGGCAATTAAAAAATTGAAGTAGATGATTGCCTGTATATTAAAAATCAAAGGAAATTGAGAACCTTGTCTTTGAACAATAAGAAATATTTTGGCCCAGAGAGTGGTATTTAGCTTGGTGGAGACAAAAAGCCACTTCATCAATATTAGCTCACTGCAGTGCTTTTGGCAAAGACCTAACAAATTATCAGCTGTTATCCTCTGTGGAGCTGGGGGGAAAGAGACATTCCTCTCAGGATACAAATTCATTTCTATATTGCCATAATACAAGTCCTCTGTTTCTGATCTGTTTTCCATCGTTTCTCCTATTGACTGGTACGAAATTGAGATGTGTGTAATAGGATGAAACATGGCATTGAACTTCAGGCCTTTTCACCAGTTGCTTCATCTATTTGGACTCTGAGACTGGTTCTTAGAGGCACATTTTTGTGCTGACACATGTATATAAATGACCCTTAGCACTGGAGGGAAGGGGGTTACAAACAGAGCTCTTTAAAAATCTGGCCACACACTCATTATATTCACTGTACTTGGCATCATGTCACTTGTGATCTAGTGGGCTCCATTCAACTTCCATCCTAAGGCCTCTGCATGAAGAGTCACTGCCACTGCTTTTAATGCTGTGGCAGGAACAGATGGCAAACATATTTTAAAGTGCTAAAAATATGGAAGGGCAGTAGAAATTTACATGGCAGACATCTATTAAGCACCCACAGCTGTGACCAATTTTTTTTTTTTTTAAAATAATAATAATAGATATAATATATGGAAGGCCAGTCCCTAAAAGGAAAATCTCCCTTGAAATCAGCTGGCATTTTGAATTTGCCTGGGTTACAGCAAAGGACAGGATAAACTTCCACTTGTAGTTTCTAGTTTGTCTCAGTCATACTAATGAAAAGGAGCAAGTGGGTGTGGAGAGGGACAGCTGAAGCCGGACTCACTGTGGCAGAGCAGCGTGCAGAGGGCAGCCCCTATAGATCACTGTCTCACAGGCACCGTGTTTCGTCACTCTGAGTGGGCTCCTATCACAAGATTTTTATAGCCTTCGCAGATGTTTCAAGTTTCTGTCTGTCCATCACACTCTGGGAGGATGATTTCTCTGGGAAGATGCCCTGTGGCTCCAGCAGCAATCTGTATGCATAGCTGTCAGGCTGAAAAGGCTAACGCCCATCCGCTCTGACACATGCTGTAATCTTACAAGTGCCAAGACAGAAACATACAGAAAAAATGCAGGATACTTCTTAATGAGTTGCTTGTCACAAGGCTAATGACAAAGCTGAAGGAGGAGCCTCAAGGCCAGAGTTTGGTTCTTAAATTTTGCTGGGGAGCTATTTTCTGGGAGCCAAAGGAAGGCCATTGAGAAAGAGGAGCACTGTGCCAGTGGCAGAAAGGTTATTCTCAGTAAAGAGGATGTAGGGGGTGCAGCTCTTGTTCTCCCCAGTGCTGGCAGGTGGTGGCTGGTGACTCATTTCTGAGTGACATCAGCACCCAGGCAAGCCCATCCAGTCCCCCTGTGGTTTTGGCCCTGGGGGTGCCAGCCCTCCTGCCCTTGCACAGCATTGCTGCCAGGGCAGCGGTGCTGGTGCAAAAGCAGAACAGCTGGGACGTGGGGCAGGTCAGTCAGCCCACAGGGCTGGGGGGTAGGCAGGGTGCTTCCCACAGGGGTTAGGAGGCTGGCATTGTCTGTCAGGAATCTTAATCCTACTGAGCTGGGAGCTCTCACTGCTCCATAGCACACACAGCGCTCTGCTTGGCTTGCTCGGTCCTAAAAAGTCCTCCCAAAGCTATATTTCCACAACAGTGCTTACTCCTGGTTGTGTAGCAGGCAACTTCAAGAGATCTTCTGGTCATGGCTTCCTACTGGCAGCTCACAGCACTCAGGTTATTTGGGTGTCCAAGGAATGGCTGTATCCAAATTCTGTCCTCCCAAACAGAGGGGTGACTGCCCTGACAGCCAGTGAACAGCCCCAGGATGATCCAGCCCATGGGAAAACCTCATTGAAGGAGTAACACATCTGTAAGTTTACAGGGTCTAATGAATGAGGTGTTTGATGCAGGTCTGACATGGTCTAAGGCATCTGTGTCCTCAGAAAGACCTGTGCTGGAAAAAGTTTTGGAAATGATGCCATGGACACCTTTGATTTGATGTGTACTGTCACCCAGATCAGCCCCACACTGCCTGAAGGCAGTGACTCCCTCACAAGCAGGGTTGATGCTCAAAACTCCGCCCCACTGTGCTGAAGACATCACTTGGGGAAGGAGTGGAAGATGTGGACCCCATCTCTGCTCCCCCAGTGCCATTCAGGACACTGCTGCAGGCTGCACCACACCTACCACAGATCTGCCATAGCTGTCTGAGAGTCTGGACCCTTCTAAAGTAGAACCCCTGTTTTAATGGAGCATGATTACATGTGTTAGTACTCTTAAAAACTGAGGCATCAAAAAACTCCAAATTCTGGCCTTTTTGGTCTTTAATGTCACATTCAGAGTCTCTCCTTCATGTTACATATTCTTCCTGGGGAACAAACAGACATTTTTAATTAATTTCCCCTGTAGGATATCAAGTCAGGAATACTTTATTTTTTTTCTGTGCAAGAAGTAAAGAGGACAGGATACAAAGAGAAGGGAGACTTCAAGGGGGAAATGTTTTGAGCTTGATGTGCCAGACTGGAGCTTTCAACTGCAGCTGCCTGTTGCTCACAGACACACACACACACGCATGAGTCTCAGGCTTGATTTAGTTTGGCTCAGCCAGTAGATCCCAACATGTTCTTGAGGAGCCCTCCCCAAACAAAAACATGCTCTTATCAAAGCAGAAAGCAGAACTCTTAGACCAGGAAAAACTCTACAGCTATTAACAAGTTTTTTAAAAGCAGCCTGAGCTAACAGCTAACATGTGGCTGGCTTTGACCCAGGGACACTTGCTGGTCTTGGGGAAGGAGCAGTATGAGCTAGACCTCACTGTTCTCCCGTGCCTGGAGGCTCACAGTGCCTGCTGGCACAGTGGGTGATGGTGGGCAGGACAGGCAGACTGCTGGTGTGGTGTGTGTGATGGCTGGGAGGTCAATGGAAGCTCCAAGGCTGTGACTCCCAGCAGGGCAAACACACTCAGAAACACAGGGGAGGGAAGTGATACCATCAATAGGTATGCTACCCTAAGTCTTCACATATAATTACTAGGGGTGCTACTCTAAGCCTTCAGTGGTATAATGTTAAAATGAAAAAGTAATGATAATAGAGATGCACTAATCTAGCCAAAGGCAAAATATAAACAATTTATGCTACAGCTATTTCCAGTACAAGATTTTCTTCTACCTTTAGGCTTTGTTCTGCAAACACTTGACATAAGTATTTAATTTTACATAGATATATAGTTCCACTGAATTTGGAGAGGTGTTTAAAATGAACAAGTGAGACACTGACTACGCTAAGAATATCTTGCTGTACAGGAACACAAAATCATGGGCAGGTAATGCTCCCTTTCTGCTGATACATCTATGGTGGAATAAAGCATTTAACATCAAAGTGCCAATAGAGTAAATACACCTCTGAAAGCCAGACAAGCTCAATCACAAAGGCAGCTACAGCTGGCAGAAGTCATCTAAGCTGTAGGGAAAATCTTAGATATTCTGGTGCCCATTGTTTTGTACTTTTGCTTGAAGTTTTAGGGGCAGCAAGATGGGGATGTTATCCATTTCTTCTCTTGCCCCCTTCCTATGGCCCTGACTACAATATTTCAGTGCTGCTCCTCACACCTCTGACCATACAGCAAAGCAGTCTGGAGTCTGAAATCTTGGCTTTGTATACATACAGATGATCCCTTCATCTCAGTACACAAAGAAAACAAAAGAATGTGTAGACAATTTTAACTGTATAGCCTTTGCTGAAATTTGAGATAGTCAGTCTCTGGGTTCAGCTTATCTTTATCACAGATTTTTAGGGTGGAAATTTTTACATCTTGTTTTGATCTGTGTAGTCCATAGTGTGAATGAGCCTTGTAGTTTTCTGTTATGCACTCACACCAAGACTCTGAACATTTACAGTGCTATGAAACCCTCATGCAACATCTTAACATAAGCATGGTTTCAGTGCTGATGGACCACTTATTGCTTAAATAATGAAATGGTTTCTGCATCTTAGAAATTTCATAACTGAACTCAGCATATTCTTCAGATGGCTATATTGCCTCTTCTTCAGCTGCAGTATTCAGCATTTACACGGCGTTGTCTTTTTTCCTGCCAGTGAACCCATTGGGAACAGCATGTGGGTACCGTAGCCAAGACAGCGCTCAGAGACTTTAAACACCATGGCTGAAGTCCAGGCCCTGTTGAAGAAATGGCAGCACTCCCACTGACTTCAGCAGAATCAGGATTTCACGGCTGTTGTGTGAAAAAGTTTTCCCAACACCCAGTATCTACAGATTTAATTTACGGTACAGCTTGAAAAAAGGCATAAAAATACCGGGATCCTGTGAGTCTTGGCTCAGATAAGGTGCTTAAAAATAAACTTAATTGAAGACAAGATGAATCTCGCTTGTCTCTTCATTCAGGGTCAAAAGGCATGAATTTCATTCACTAAATTATCAACACTTAAAACTTTTTCTGCATGATTAGACTATCACTAAGAGTCAGGACAGCAGAGATCCTCCCACTGCATTGACCTGTGAACTTTGTTAAATCTTTTGACAGGGGTCATTGTCTATACCATGATAGTGAATGACTTTCCAAAATGGAGCCATTCTTTCAGTTGTAACATGAAGCTGGTGCTCTTTTCTTATGGCTTGAAAAAGTTAATTTACATTGATGACATTTCTTGTCAATTTATGTGCCATCTGAATTTGCTGATTAGTCACAAATGATGATGTGCTGCTTGCAGACTGCTGTTATTGAATCTTTAAAAAAAACTTCAGATACTTCAAATACTTTCAGAATTAGAAATTACTCCTTTTCTTCTGCAAAATCTATGTGAGATTTTAATCAGAAACTAATACTTAAGGAATGTGTTTACCAAATGTATTCTCTGTAGAGTAAGTGGGAAGTAAGCGGCAAGCAAGTTCTAGGAAGAACCCATTTATACCTTTCCTCAGCAGAAGTACTCCACATTTCTAAATGTCTTGCTATATCTTACCTTTGTGGTATACTTTCTTAATGGACACATAGTTCTTCAGGACTCTCATGTTGTAGTCTCCAAGCCCTTTAGTCTGAGCTGACAATTTGTAAGATGTGTCTTCGTCCTCAAGTCTTTCCCTACTCCTAGTTTCTTTCTTCTGTGGTATATGTTTCTAATTTCCTGGAAGTGTCTTGCAGCTCTGAGGGCAATCACAGCTGAAATTGAACTTTTTTGGGACAGAAGGGTCCTTCAGTAAATTTGCCCAGTTACTGTCCTCCATATCAAACTTCTTTAAAACACCTTTTTTCTGGTGGTGCATGTGAAAGGAAAACTGGCGCTGATTGGGTGACTGATATGCTGGGGCATTTCTTCCCAAGACCTTTCATGATGGTCTCAGTGGTCTCTTTTGTCACTTGTGCCTCGCTTTTCTCACTGAAGATGTTTATGTTCTTCAAGCATAAATACAAAACCAATGTTCTTTTAGAGCTCATCTTAGCTCTCTGATGATTTAAATGTTGTTCTTATAAGCAGAGACTTTAGAGCAGTCTTACTAATCCAAATTCTGCTTTTATATACATATATGGCTGCAATGTGTGAAACTTCATAGCTTTCCCAAGGTGTGAATACTGTTCTAGAGTACCAGCAACTCTCCCCTCAACCAAAAGGATGGGTTACAGCCAGCCATACTTTTTGGATAATTTAGTGAATGTTCAAGTTGGTTACTTATCCAGGGATTCCTGGCAGATTTGTAATGAATTACTATGGTCTCTTTCTTTGACAGTTCAGCTGTATACAGGACTTACCAGTATAATTTTGTAGATGGCCTAATTTAAATTATGAATGATTGCTATGTATTATTGAAGACTTCTCTCTGTCTTAAGTTGTTATTGCTGACACAAGTAATAACTGACAATTTTTCTGATTAGTGGCATCAGGGAAAAGAGGCTGTGGCTGGACTGCATCTGGCCTGCTAACAGTTTGTAGCAACCTACGTGCCAGAATATATAAAGTGACCCAGACTAAATCAGTTTGGTAGGCTGAGGGTTTTCTCCTGCCCTCCATGTCTTCACAACTTTGTGGAAATGTTTCTCCATAAGGGCTGGGGAGGCAGAAATTTCTTCCCCCTGGTGCAGACAGAGGCCCAGCATGACCAGTGGGTTCTGCTCACAGGGCATGGCTGGATAGCTCATACCCCTGAAAAGGCTGCCATGAGACAGCAGTACCTCAGCTCCCTGTGCTGACAATCAGTCTCTCCTGGATCTCTGACCTACAGGGTGTGTGTCTCATGAAAATATGAGTTGGTGATAGGGTCAGGAAGATTTTTTAACTAGGGGAGTAAGAACCTGGGAAGATAAATAAGCTAATAAGCTTATTAGCTAAATAAGTTCTAATAAACTAAATAAAGGGCAAATCTTCCCTCAGATAGCTTGTAAAGAGGTTCATGCTTTAACATTAGTAGGTTTTAACATTAATAGGTTTTAACATTAGTAAACCTATGAATTGTAAGTTAGTGGTCCAGTGCCTTGGCTGTATTTGGCAAATGCTGGTAAATTTAGGCATGCCCTGGAATGGGCATGTGGGCTCCAAAATGCACATTTCAGTTGGTGAGCTGTTAAAATGGTCCATTCTCCTTAGGCACATGCTCTCATTGCCAGTGTATTGGTACATAAGTATATATTTTTAATTTGGATGATTACTGTAGCTTTCAACCCTAGCTACAGGTAAGCACTGAGGTGTAGGAGAGAAACTCGAATTTCTCCTCAAAATTTCCTGTATCCATTTGAGGCCGCTGGGTTACCCTGCACATCTGGCTCCAAGTCTTCTAGCTGGGATTCCAAGTAGTGGATAGGGATTTTTTTCTTCCTGTAGGCACCTGTACTTTTCAGCTCTGCTTAAATTGGTATCTTGTCATAGAATGACTTGATACCTCAAAATTAAGGGTAATTTCAGAGTCCCTAGTGAGGCCAGGATTGAGCCTGTAGGGCACAAGAACATGCACCTGTATCATTCCCAAAGTGGGAGGAACAGTCAGTTCACAATTACCTGCAGAGCCAACAGGTCTGTGGCTGAAGGATTTGGTTCAAGGGCAGAAGTGAGCAAGCAGAAAACAAGAGGATCTTGGCTGAAAGTGACGGAAATGACACCTCCTAGGGAACACATGCTCCACCAATCTGTATTGAATAATGCTTTCAAATCTTGATGGTTTTGGATGTGGTTAATAAACTTAATGCCAAAATCAAAACTGATGACATCCAGATCAATCTGATGTTAGTTTCCCTTTCTTTTCAACTTCCTCTGCTGTTTCTTAAGGGTTTTTTTTCCAGACTTTTGGATTCAAATAAAAGTCCCAAATATGTTTCTCAGTTAAAATTCTCTATCTTCCTTAGGAAAGCTCTGTGAACCAAACATTTTTACATGGCTTTAATGTACAATAATTCATCAGATTAACTGCATTCAGAATTGAACTGATTGTTATCCAAATTATCATATGGATATCAGTAACATTTCTGTCAAAGTTGTTCTGAAAATTAGACAAATATTCTTTCATGGAATTTAGCAAAGATAATGCTGGGCAGGAGTGAAAAGCTGCTGGATAGCTAGAATGGAGGAATTGATGTGGAAATTATTTTATTTCAACTATAAAAACAATCTCAGCAAATATACATCAGTAAATATATGATGAGAAGCAATTTCCATTTTAGAATATAGAGGGGATTGGAATATTAAATAACAGATCCAGTAACAGGGACACTAAAAAGACACTAAATGGAATTACTAATGGGATAGCTGGAATGCACAAAAAAAGTTTAAAAAAGGCAATTTTTGTGTGATTTTGGGAGTCATTTTGAAGAAATGCAGAAGAAATGGGAAGCCAAATGGAAGGTGATTGAGATATAACATGAGCTTGCAAGATGATTAGTTGTGTAAATTGACAAGCAACTTAATTTTTAGACAAGATTAGATCTATCTACTTATAATACAAGATCTATCTACTTAGAATAATACAATGATTAGGCACAAAACTATGCAAATTGGAGGTAAACTGACCCTTTAAAAAAAATTAAGAGAAAAACTCCCAAACTTGTTAAAACTACTGTTTACAGGTAGCCGTATTTAGGCCATAGTTTTCCTTAAATCATGGTCTTCAAACAGTTATTTAGTTAAGTTTAGTTAATCTAGTTTAATTAAATAAATGAAAATTGCTTGCAATTATAATTTTGGAATTCTTACCAAAACCAAAGGAGACCAGAATGAATGGAATAAGAACTGCAGAAATTAAAATGAAATTAAATATAATAGTATAAATTATGTAGTCTTAGGGGTTTATGAAACAGATTTCTCTATCAGACAGGCATTTATCAGCTGAAAATTTCAGACATAGGGGAAGATTTTTCTCAATTAGCTGATTAGAGAGTGACCTACCATCAAGCAATGGGGTGGGCTAAGGAAAAGACAAATGTGATCTCAGGGAAGATGTTTCTAGCAGAATTAAGGGTATTTTACAATATTATTGCAAAGTTCTGTTTCATCTGTCTTATCGTGCAGTTACCTCTTCCTTTACCTTGGCAGCTTCACAGAGGGGCCACCAAGGTGCTCCTGGGGGAGACCCCAGGCTTGTTCCTCACGGTGGAACAAAGACTGATGGAGGATGTGCTCGTTCTGAGCAAAGACAGCCAGAGAGGGGCAGGGGAACAACTGAAGAACAGCCTTGGCACAAGAAGAAATGGGTATAAAATGACTGTGAGCAAGTTCTAGCTGGAAATAGGAGAGGGTTTCTAAGGCCTGGAGGGGTGTGCTGCAGGGTTGCTCTCCAGAAGAGCTCCAGCCAAGACTGATTCATTTCAGTGTAGAACTTCTTGCATCTATTATATGTACTATGTAATTTCCTTTAGCAGCAGGGGTGAAATTCGTGGTGCAGGGTGCTTTTTTTAGTATTCCCTTTACACTAAGAGTATATAAGATGCTTCCCTTAGAGTATTATTTTAGTCTAAAAGTTACTCTCATTTTGATTATTCTAAATGTTGCCATTTGACAAAAGGGTCAAATTCTGATATTTGAAAAAAGATAATTTTAGCACATATACATTTAGCTTCCAATGCTAATTATCATGCTCCAAAACAGGTGTTAGACCTCTTCAAAGAAGAGGTCATTTAAATATTTTGAAGAAGGACAAATGTGCATTTTGCTGATACCACTTTTCCCTTTGTCTCCTTCTTATAGGTATCTGAACTGCTTTGGTTACTTTTTTTTCTCAAAATTTTCAGGTTTCTTGTGACATCTGACACGGGAAATATTTGCTTTAGGCATTGAAATCTGTTCAAGCCATAAAGAAATAAAAACAGTCTTGGAATAGATGACAATCATATATGGTATTTCCAAACCCTTCCTTTAATGCATTTATCCATAGCTATGTATATCCCTGTTTAACAATATTTTCAGAGATATTATTTTTATAAAAATACCAAGAATCCTTGAACAATGTTCACATAAAGTGAAATACACTAACTATAGGAATATTGTTTCAGAATTGAAAAGTTTTTAAACCACTTTATATGTTAAAGCTCCTGAGAAGACTTTGCAAAGGACTGAGAGTTCACTGGATGATAGATAGATTTTCTTTAGAGACAGCTATATTTAAATAATAAAAATATCTAGGATTTACTTTTAAAAGAACAAATAAAAAAATAAGAGTGTTTTGACTTGTTCAGATTTTTTTTTGTTCAGATCAATATATTCATTGGTTATGTTTGGACTGTGGCCAGGAATTTGTGAAAATGCTGGCAGAACATGGTGTTGTACGAACTTCGAAGTTCATGTGAGATTTCATAAGCAAGCAGAGCATGTGAGAGAAATGCTATCGATTTCCCAGTGATTAAACTCTGAAAGTGAACTGGGGAAAATGAAATAGAGAGACCATTCTTTCTTTGAAGTGTGCAAATAACCTTCATTTGAAAACATGCAGTTCTTAATGCTCTATTATTCATTATCTTCCTAGTCTAAAATTTATTTATGAAGCAGCATTAATAACACGTCTCCTGGACAAGCCATGGGTACTGGGACATGTGGGGCAGGTTAGCTATCCAAAGGATGGAAAAGTAGGGCAAATGGAGCAGACCTTTACTTGTAAATGTGTCATCTTTAAAGTTCAAATTTTGCATGGAAACTCTTTAGTGAATGTCCTAGAAGACACTTTAGACAAGGCTTTAACACTTGTAAAGAGCTGAGCCATCTGATCAGATCTGTTAAAAGAAGAGGTTTGACTTTTGAAATCCCAGAAATGTTGCTTTACCCTCTGCTTAGATGTGGATACTCATTAGTGTGAACTGTTTCCCTGGTGCTGTGCTTATCTACCTCACTGGAGGACCTAGAATATGTTTTTTCATCACAAGAAGTTGTTAACACAGATAATATGGCATTATTTTATATGTATGTTAAAAAGAATGGCATTAGGAATGCTTTAATTTCAATGTTTGCTTTTTGCCTTGTAGATAAAGAATAGCTTTTGAGCACAGACTCTCACAGACACACATGCCCAGATTTTTAAGTGACCTCATTACTAATAACAGTAACACAAAAAATCAAGGTCTGAAGTGGTATGTGTAGCCCATTTTGATGCTGGGCAGTAAACAAAATTTTTATCTTACTCTTGCTCAATATAAAAAAAGAATTTGGTAAGTTTATTTTATTGTACGTTTTTGCACAATAATAACTTAAAAGGTTGTAATATATTTACTCCTTTTGTGTCATGTATTTTTATTAAATTATTAAAATTTTTAGAATTATATTGAAATACATGAACTACTGTACAACAGAGAGGAAAACTGTTCATATTATGTAAGTCCAACAAAGCATCAGGTCGCTTAGTTGGCGTGTGGGACATTCTGCCTAGATTTCAGAGATACAAAGTATTTAAACAAAAGTTGTCCCCAAATTCCTTTATCATTTTCAGTGTATATGTGCTCTTAACTAGTGAAGCCAGATGAAGAATGAATTCATTTAATTAGGTAAATAAACACAAAACTAACTCCTTATACTTCAGTCAATCTGCATAACAACTTTTCTCATCTTGACTTAGTTAGGATTTTGGTTAGTTGTAAGCTGTCTAGGAAATTATCAGAGGTCTTGCTTTTGCTGTGATTCTGGTCCAAATGTCTGAATGGCTGCACCTTTTCTAGAGGTGGAATAGATGCTTTACCAACACAGCTGATGTGACCATGGTGGGGTGATTTTGTAGCAGGAGGTGACAGGCAGCAGGGCAGGATTGGTTCAAATCCTGCTCTACAGCTTTCCTACGTGACTCTGAATAAATCATTTAATCAGGTATGGTCCTCCCACGTGTGCTCTAGGTCAGTATTACCTCTCATCACACTGTGTATGTCCATCAGACCCACCAAGAATGTGCATTCCTATTTAAGTAGGGAATAAAAGGCATCCTCTTGTCTGGGGCCTCCAAATGAAATCCCAAAGCATGAGATTAAAGGAAGATTAAGGTATCCATAAGAAAAAATCTCATAAATTCAAGTGAGAAATCATTACACAGACAAACACTCTGCTGAAAATAAGGGGCATGTGTATATTCACTTGATTTTATAGCTCAGTTGTCTATAGTTTAGCAGAGCAGGTGAGCAAGGATTTTTTACATGGATAACCATCTGCCTCCCAGTGCCTCAGTTACACCCTCACCACAGTAATGATATAGAGACAACCCTTCCAGGACATGTGAATGCCTCCTGCCAAATGAATCTTAAACACTGTAATGATGCCCCTTATCTGGAAATGAAAACTAATAATAAATAGCAGCGAATATTTCAAGAATTCATGTTCCACATTAAAACTTCATTTCAATGAAACTTTAGGAGAAAGTTTTACCAACAGCAAAACCTGGAAAAACACACAGACTAGATTTACCATTACCTGTGCCAAAAATAACAATTTAAAAGTAAATTAGAAAAATCATTCAACCTTATTCATTAGAAACAAAACAATTCTTAAGCATGATTAGATCAGTTGCTAACTTGTAGTAGAAATAACTCAAAGAAGCTATTTTATGAAAAGTTAATAAATTCCAAACTTTCATATGTGGTCTATCAAAATATGAGCATGACCATCTTTATTCCAAAATGAAGTTTCTATTTCTCATTATTGTATCTGACAAGTTCTGGAAACACATCTCATACATTCTCTCACATTTAATGTAAAACAATCACTGCCCTATTTTTCTGTCAGATTCATTTTTTCATTCCTAATAGCTCATGCACTTATGGGCTCTTCTGACAGCTATTTTTTTCAGCAGAGCTGCTGTCTCCTCTGACCGCTGACATTTATTAATCAATTGATCAATAAGTCATTTGAACCCCCCTTGGGAATGTTGAAATAGCCGTTGTCCCTCTCAGATTGCCGAACTAAATGATTGTGTTGTTGTTGTGTTGTAGTGGGGAGTGTTATGGAGCTCTCCTTACAATCGGAGTATGAAATCTAAAGCACACTGGAGAGCTATCAGCCACTTTCCTACTCATGCAGAAAAGGTGATTTGCTCTTGAGAAACTGCTCCTTCTTGCAAATACATCTGTATGAGCTTAACTTGTGCTTATATTGTATACCAATAGCTCAAGAGACCTCAGAGGGTGTGAAACTCATGTGTGGAGATGTAGGCACTGAAGAAATGTTTTTAAGACTGGCCCCAGAACGGAGCTATGGATTTATTCTGTTTCTTCTGGTCCAACCTTTACGATGTAAAATCCCAAAAAAGGCTGCTCAAGGAAAAACAGGCTGGGCTGTTTTGAACTTTGAAGTTTTGGTATGAGTTGCTACTGCATACAAATTGATTTAGCTCAACTGAGGTTCTCACTCATCCTGTAATCAATTATTTTGCCCTTATACTTTCTGAAGGACAGTGCATATTCATTTTCCATTTAAGTAAATTTCTACTTCTGATGTAGAAAAATGTAGTTGCTATTTTCCTGAGAGAAGTGGTGGATGAGAGATAAGTTTGTACTGTAAAGATCACAGCCAAGGATATGTTTGTGGTAGAAGCTCCAACAGGGACACAGAAACTTTGGTGATTCCAGATTAGAAATGAAATTTAAGCATTATTTGGAATGGTGCTGTGCTACTCTTATGTTTCGAAATGTGGTGAAATTAATTTTTTTTCTTTTTGCTCCTAAGAACAAACTGTTATATCTCCAAGCAGGCACAGAGCAGGAGAACAGCTCTGTCTGGTTTGCTTCGGAAGTCTGGTGTGGATTATGTATGAATGGAGAAAAGGCACATTTAAGAGTCTCTGTTTTGTTCCTGGGGCACTTCAGAAATTCATGATATTGTGGCATTGTGCCACCAAATGCCACTACTGACTTTGGCAGTATCATAAAGAGCAGAACACTCTGAATATGGCAGTGTCTGGAATATCAACCAATTCAGAGAAGATTGATCTTGCACTCAATGACAGCTTCCTGCTGCTTTTATAGGGAATAGAGATGCAAGCGCAGGAAACTTAAAGAAACATTTTTCCATCAACCTACAGATGAAACTGGACCATGGATAGAAGGTGCTCGGGTGGGTTAGAGGACTAGGAAGTGTGAATAGCCACTTGTCTTTGGGTTGTTGATGCCCAGTTAAGTCCCTCCCTTCTGTAAAAACAAGTGGTTGAGGAACTGCGTCCTGGGACAGTACAACAGCAACTCCAAAACAAGGGGAAATGAGCACTGAAAAAAAGTAGGAGGAGGAAACCCGTAGCAGGCACTCCTTAACAAGATTTCTCTGGAGTCTCCAAGTAGCAAATCTGACCCAGGTAACACCACAAAAATGTAACACCATATACTCCCTCTGAGTGGCAGAGGTCTCTAGAGGCTGAGATACTAAACACTGGGAGAAAGTTCTTTCCTCCCCATTAGTAAGATCGTCTAGACAGAAAAGTTATATACCAGGAGTGTTAAACAATAGCATTTTCTACAAAAAGGGTAAAAAAATGAGGAAAAGGAGGCTGGAGGTTTCTTAACATCCAGAGAACTTGGCTTTGAATTCTCCCTCCTGGGAACAATGCAACTACACCATCGGTATTTCAGTCAAATGTAAAATCCACCTCTACTGTCTGGTTATCATCTGACTTAAAAAGAAAGAAAAAGAAAAAGGAGTTGGCAGGGTTTATCTTAGTCATGCAAAAGCTTCAAATTTTGTTGTTTTATCTGTATGCTTTAAACATAAAGTATGTGCAGGTCTGTGAGGGCTGAAAGTCAAACTCTTGCTTTGCTTCCACTAATTTCTGTGTGTCAATAAAGAGTGTTTTGTGTTCCAGCAAAGCACAGGCAGCTGAGATGTGTGGCAATGACTTCAGGAGAAGCTCAGCCTGAAGAAAAATACATCTGGACTTGCAGTGTCTCTATTTAGACACATTCAGTGAAAAAAAAAACCAAACCCACAAATAAACCCTCAAAAATTCAGACCTCAAGAACATCTAGTCATCCTTTAGTTATGATAAATACTACTTCCACTTTCAAAAAGTAATCTTGGCTAGGACAGATAGTAAAAATGATCAGGAAGCAACGTCTGGGCCTCTTGATGAAATCACATTTGTGTCCTCTGCTGACCTTTGCAAATACATGTGTCCAAATTGACTGTATGTATTCTTTAAAATCAATAGTACTAACTGATAATACAGAAATGTGAGACTAATGGATGAAGAATTAAAATGCCAAACCAAAGGGTTAAAATTCATATTAATATGGACAGCTAAGGCCAAGTCATACTGCAGAACTGAGGGCAGTGGGTCACTTTGACAGCTTGTCCATACTTAATGGAAGTTTATTGACCCAACTGTGTGAAACCACAGTGAATATTGCATATCACTTTGTCACATGGAAAAGCCACATTTATGGATTTCTGTGTCATCAGCAGGAGTAAAAAATCTTTTTTGAATCCCTTCTTTTTAATTTTTTCAGATCAACATGGTCTCTTCATAAATTTCTAGTGCAAGCAGTTTATTTTCTAGTCTTAGATATCTGGAGTTTTTCTCGTTTTAAAGAGGCCCAGATCATGAGACTCTCTCTGCAGGACCTTGCAGAAATAAAATCAGCAGAGAGCTGAGTCAGTGCAGTACAAAATGTAGTTCCAAGACCTGTTCAGGTAACTTTCCATTGTCCTATTTCACATCACAAATATATTAATTGGCTGCATTTAGTGCTTGTGCACACAGTGGTTTATAATTTTTTGTGCATTAGCACCCTTATGCTTGGTGATACACTAAACACTACTGGTGGTTCATCTCTGCTGGTGAATTTTCACTGTGAATTGTGAACAGGAGCAGGTGACATACAGTGGTTTTATATAAATATCACAATCAGCTTCTATAGTTAGCACATGGTGTCCATAATTTCATATATTGCACGAATGTAGCATACAAAAAATAAATCCTTTGGTATCAATAATTATGAAAAACCCAAGAGGAATGTTTTGACTTTCTGTACAACTTGGATCAAGATATGTCTATTTTACACATTATTACAGAATCAGTCTGAAGTATAGTAACTTATATTTTAACTCTACCAATTTATCTCCTGACTCACTGAATAGAGTTACAAATCTGGAATTTCTGATGTGATTTTTTTTTTAACACTTTCAGCTGTTAGACCAGCCAAACTAAGAAAATTTCAACAGCTGTAAAATCTTGTTAAATATCAAGAGATGAGTGAAGATACTTAAATGTTGCATTTAAGTTTTAAAGCCCAAAATTTTAATTTAAATTATTTTGAAATATACATTTTATGTAGCTTATTAATTTTTGATATAATTCTGAAAGACAGTGAAATGCTTCCACTTTTCTCTGTTCAAAATTGGATTATATTGGATTGCATTCCTGAAAATAAAGTGAAATGAAAATACTTTTGGTAAAGAACATATTTTTGGTAAAGAACTCTTCCACTGAACATCTTTTGCCTCTCTTTATTTGCAAGTATTTACAAAATGTTCTAAATTCCCACGTTTGGTCGGCAAAGGCTACACATGTGTGGGGGTGCATGGAACAGAAGCAGTTTTTAATTTAGGGGAATTAGCCTCAGTAGGACAAGGCTCTGCTCACTTCAACAGCTGCAAATACTGGCACACACTGAGGTAAACATGTTTAAATTACATAATTTCCAGACCACTGATTTTTTTGCAACTAACTCCAGGGCAGTTCCCTTGAAAGAAAAACTCAAGGACAGATTTGTGATGCAACATTATTGCATCCATTAAAAAATGCCAGAAACATTCTTAGCTCTGTATTAAACATATTGTCCTAATATGTGATTCATGCAAGTCTTCTGCTCCCTCCAACTGGACTGAACAGCAGCAGGCACTAATAGCCTGGACTAACAATAGATGTGTTTTCTTCGAATTTCACATGTTTGTTTGTGGCTTTTTTTGCCTACCAGAAATTATCTGATCTTTTCTGGGTGGTTTATTTGTCTTCTTTTTCTGACACTGAGAATAAAGCCATGAGTCAGTGCAGAAGCCATTAATCTGCTGTATTAACAAGCTCACAAAGTGGCAAAGAAGTTAAAGATTTTTATCAACTTAAACATAAAGTCAAACCCTGACATTTTCATGTTTTAAAAGCTGTGTTGATCTACACACGTGTTCTCCTTGCTTCCTTCCCAGCTGTCTCCTCAAAATGGGTGAAGCAGCTGATGAACAAAGGAGGATTATCTCAGGCCAGCTCCCGGCAGTCTCAGCTTTCTTGGAAGGCGTCTTCCTTTTGGGAAGTCCTACAGCAACAAGTCATGTTGATTGAAGAGGAAGCAATATCCTAATTGAGTGAAGGTGTTGGGCTGGTCAGGTATTTGCAAGGAATGCTTCTCAGCTAATTGTTTGGAATAGTCAATGTAGAAGAAATGTTGGTGGTCAGTGAGGTGGAAAATAGGATAGGAAAGGACAAAAGGATTTTTAAATTCAAAATTTAGGCAGTACAGAAAGACATGTTCTCAGGTTGATAGGTGGCATTATTATTTCCATTGTACCATAGGTTTCTTAAAATTAAAAAAGAAATTTAGCACAGAAGCCTCTTCCAACACCACTGTGACCCCCTACCCCAGAAGGTGCTCACAGTTGAAATGGGAATTGTGGATATGTTTGTCTTTGATTACTTGTGCAGTCTTGGAGTTTAAGTGATAGCTCTGCATGTAAAGGACATATATTAATGTGCAAATAAGATGTCAAGTTAAAGGGAGGAGAAACACAATGGGTTTCCTTAGGTGGTTAAATCTACTCTCTAGTTCAAATACGGAAACCCAAACAATTTTGGAGTTTATTTCACCTGGAGTATTTTTAGAACATGGCATGGTAGTTTTACTCTCCTTGCACAATATTCCAGTTTGCCATGGAATACCATGACTTTTAAAAGCATGAACCAGTTGCAGTCTCCTGATTGCAAAGAGGAGTAACTCAAAGGCTGGTGTCGGTGCAAGGTTCTTTACCAATGAACATCCAGAAGTGAGAAGGGATGTGGACCTCTCCCTCCTGTGCTTGGTCACTGAATAATCTTCTCATGAAAGATACATTTTAGGCTGCAGCAAGGCAGGAGTATTTTTGGGCCAAGAACAAGAATCTAGGGCTCTGCTTGTCCTCCATAACTTTATGTGTTGTGAGTAGAGTCAGCATTAGCTCAAGCTGATATAAGGTTAACAGGTTTTACAAGGCAATTAATTCTCTAATATGTAGAGAGGGTGATCTTTTGTGACTCACTAGTGCTTCTTTTAGTGCTTGGCTGCAGCAGAAACACCCATGATATAATAAAAAAGAATGGAAAGAATTGCACCTCTTGCCCTCTAAGAAATTCTCCTAATCTGCCAGGAGATCATATTTGCTTAAGAGGGTGAATACCATAATGAACTTACACTGAGTGATACAATATTATGGGACTCATTTAAGCAAAGAACTTTTACTCTCACACTTCTGGTGCTTTACCAAATATTATCTTATTTAAAGAAAAATCAGAATGCACTTCTCAGGGTCACAGAAGAAATGGGGACTAAAGGAAAAATATTGAAGTCCTGAATGAAATGGAACAGTAATTCCAGTTCTTTTTATTTTTTTTTTTCCTATCATCTCTATTACTCTTGAAGATGAAAACACCAATGGCAATAGCTAGACAAAAGCTGCCCTCGTGGAGGCTTATGTTGTCTAATGTTTCTTGCCAAGAGGACATTTCCAGGCCCATTTTCAGATTGTAGAGCCTGTCAAAACAGTCTGAATAATTCCCCAAAGTCTCATCATTTCCCTGCAAGTGTCATGACAGCTTTGATAGATGCCTTCATTTCCATATAATAGTCAAAAAGGCAAGAACACTTTTTATTTCTGCTCAATAAGAATAAGATTTTCAAAAGTCTTTGGTGTTCTGAAACTGCTCCAATTAAATTCAATATGTTTTCTGACTAGCTTAAAAGGGAGAAAGAAGTTAGGGCCATGTAGAGCATTTCAGAAAATCCTACACTTCATTTTCATGTATTATTCAATCCCTTTATGTGCTTATGCAAGCTCAAAGGGTGCAATACAAAATGCTCATATCCACACCCTTGTCAAAGAGTACTTAACAGCTAACAACCCTCTGCCAAAAAAATCTGAACTATGGCTTAATTTAAGAACCATTCAATTTTGTCATATTTCCTTATGGTAATTTTTAATAAAAAGTGAATCACTACTGACAAACACCCCTTTAACAATGGTATATTAATTGAAGATGGAGAATAAAGGAGGCATTACAGGCAGTTAAGTGTGAGAAAGGATGTTCTACACTGAATAATTAATTTTCATTCCAAGATAAAAATGTTGCCCATTGATTTACAACCCCTTCTGGCTATAAAGCCTTTTGGTGGAAACCTGATTCTTAATTATTGTCACAGGAATGCTAAGCTTGTCAAAAAGCTATTTCCATCATGATGATCAGCCTTAACTGCTCGGAGCAATTTTTGTGCCATACTTAACAGCTGCTTCATCATTTGTTATCTTTTCAATTAAGCACTCTATTCCTGCACGGCTCGTAATCTCCACAGAAGAAAGAAACACACATGCAAACACACGTGTGCTTGCGTACGAGTCCATGCCCTCCTCAGCACAAACCCTCAACAACAGCTGTCTCTGCTTTCCTTTATTGAGCAAAGAGTTCAAACATCTCTATGAAATGCTAGTGGGATATTTGGACTGTGGCATGTACAGGTCCTCTCAAAATAACAGAGAAGGCTTCAAAGCATCACATCAGCATTTTCAGTTTACATAGCTCTATGTCCCACTATATTTTTTTTCTCTGCTAAATTTACTGCTTTAATTGACAGAACTGAAAATAGACTGATTAATCCATTAAAAAAGTAAGCAGAAACTTTTCTTTCCCTAAAAATATCACAGTCATGCATTTATTATACTGAAGCTACATGTTAATAATTTAATTTCCCTTCCTTGATGTAGATTTTATATTCCTCATGTAGCTTTTTTATTTGGAGATTTCGTAAGATTGAATGTTTTTTAATCTGGATGAGTTTATCAGAAGGTAAAGAGGGAGGGATGCCAGGTGCCTCTGTCTCCTACAAAATGAGAAGGGAAAACATGTGAGGAAGTTGGTCTTCTTCATCCAGTGACCCTAATTGCCAGTATGACAGTATCTCCTGTAAGTATTTTAGTTCTGCACACGGAAACACACACAAGAAAATTTGCTGGTTCATTGGTTTACGATGTAAATCAATTCAAACTTAATTTGAGATACTTCATTTAAGGCTCCTTGTTTGAACCAGTGATCTGTGGCAAATCTTGTTTGTGCAAAAGCAGAAGCAGAAGTTAATAGATATAGAGTGCCAAATTATGTTGCCAGACCAACCACTTGAACAAAGTTTTTACCTGCAGGTTTGACTAGTAAACAAGGATGTTTGTAGAAAGTTATCTTGACATGGTATGCAAATATTATTTGCTGTCAAGTGAAAACATGAATGTGCTTCGTAAATTTGTGAAGTATGAGCTGGGTGCATTTATGAAATAACTGCTATCCAAGTGCAATTTGGAAGTTTTTCAGGAGATATTTATTTATTACCAGAAGAAAATGGCATTTTATGATAAGATAACATAAACAACTGTTCTTCATTAGAAACCCGATCTGTCAATGAAGCACATGCTTGGCTCTATATCTGGAACTATTCAGTTATGTGTTGGTTTGGAATTTAAATGTTTTTTATGAAGGATTTTATATTGTACACATACCTTTTAAGGTTAATATACAGTCATTAGGTTTATTTGGACAGGGCAAGAGGGAATGGAACAGGAAAATTCAAATGCTTTTGCATATATTATATATCTGAAGCTCCTTCATTACTGTTTTAATGATGATAGACTAACCACAAAAACATTTGTATTGTGTTTTAAGAGCTCCAGATGGAAAAATGATTCTTTTGAGCTAGGCAGTTTAAAAACACAGAGCTTCACCAAAATCTGAACTCTACTTCTAACCATGTAGGCACGCTTGTTGATTTTTACTTTAACATCACCAGCCTGTACACAGAAAGAAACACATTTTCTCCAGCCCTTCTGGATTCCCTGTACAGGGATACCAGCTGTGCCTGAAAGCTCTGAGTTCCTCCAAGAGAAATTCAAACTAGACATATCTAAAGATTTTTCCTTCATCTTACTTAACCTAAATAATTAATCAGGAACTACTCTGACTCTGGGACAAGTTAACCAGGTTCTTCTCTCAAATTCTGTCTGGGCATACCCCTTGTTCTGCCCTGCCAGCTTGCTGCTCTTCAGACATGCTCTTCCACTTGCTAAATAGAAGAGGTTTCCTCATTCCTTGGGATAACTGACAAGAGGGCTGTGCTCTTGGTACTCTTGTCAGAAGAAAATTTTTCCATTGTGACTCCTTTTTTGATGATTTTATATTAATCTTGAGCTCTGAAACAGATTGTTGTGATCACCTGTAGTCTTGACCTCAAATTTCAATCTGTTTTTGATTCTTTCAGGATTGGTTCCAAAATGCACCCTTCTTTAAAGAGTTTAGTGTTATTATCCTGCAAAAGATAGCAAGTTGCATGTAAATTATTTACAGAAATGGGACATGGGGATAAAAACATTCTTCATGATTTTTTCAAAGATGAGTCTATTCATATTTGGACCACAGAGGACTCAATCATATAACGTATTTGTATGTGTGACATGGGCTGCTGTGAGCAATTAAAAAAAAAAAAGGAAAAGAAAGATTTTGTTTAGAGGGCTCATCTGACTTAAAGTGTTTCTGTCATCCTTTAAAATGCTGAACCTGAGGCTCATGTACTGAGTCCAGCTGAGGGTCTGGCCCATCATTTGGCATCTGTGGGAGAGAATAGGAAAAGCAGTGAGTGAGTCTCCAGTTCCTGAGTGCCTCTGGTCAGACCCTGCTGTCAGCTACCCCACATGTAACACACTGAAATACACGGATTTACTTGCTAGCCCCAGAGAAGGACAGAGGCATTCAAGTGCTGCTGCATACAGGCAAAATGCACAGCCCACACTCTGAGATATGTGTGTGGCCACATGAATGTATTGTCTGTTTTTGTCCAGAATGCAGAGAAAAGTATTTTTCACTTAATATGAAAGTAAAATATAAAATGAAATTCTAGAATACAAATAATTTCTACCCAATGGCACATTAAAAAAAAGCTCAAAATAGATTCTTTCTTGAACAATCCCTCCCTCCATGTTATTTCACAATCTCTGAAAAATGAGGTTAAGAGCACAAAGACCATTAAAAAATCAAGGAACTCAAACATGAAGTCCTGCAGTGTGAGAACAACAGATGTGCTAAAATAATCTGTATCTGTGGAATGATCATGTAAAATAATTTACTTTGTCTTGAGATATCTGGCATGGAAATATGGATAAAAGATATTGCCTAGTACATTACTTTCTGTCAACATATATGCACATATGCACATGGGGCCAGTTGTATAGGCAGAGACAGAGAATAAGCAGGTGTGATCTCTCTTTATTAGGATTCATAATAAGATACCAAAAAAAAGCTCAGGAGGATGGAGCTCTTTAGATAATATGTCTCATATTCATCCCAAATAGGAAAAAGGTAGGAAGAAAGGATTTCAACTGTTTAGGTGTCTGCCAGGAAAATAATGTGTCAGGATGCGTGGAACATCTGCCAGGTTCTCGGAAAACATTTTGTCAGTATTTTGATAAAGCAACCAGAGATATGTGAAGAACAGAAAAAGGCTAATGAGAAGGGAGAAACTTTGAAATTAAAAAGAGAGCAAATTTTAGTAAAGGAACTTAGCAAAAAAACCAGAAAAGTTGTTTCAGGAGGGAAATGTTAGTGTCACAGAGACCTGGAAGACTGGCTTAAAGGAAAAAAATTAATCAAAATCTGGAAAATATTTTTGAGAAGACAAATGCAAATCATCACCTAGTAGAGGAAAAACAATGAATTTAGTGAGAGGATGAGTGCATTAACATGCTGGTTATGGGATAAAAGTTGTAGGCATTTTGGATATCCCTAAGGAAAACATCTCAGTTGTGGAAGGAGTAAGAAAATTGAAACAATTTCTGACACTTTTAGAGGTAGAATGCAGTGTTCTTTGCCTAGACTCTAATCCTGGAAAATAAATAATTGAAATACAATCTTAGATTATATAATAGGAAAATTTTTGGCTGAAGGTTATGTCTTTTCCTCATAGAGCTTCTTCTCTTGACTGACCCAAGCTGACATTGCCCTTGACATCAAAGACTTACATACTGCATCACTTTCAGATCTGTCCGCAGGCCACCTTCTTTATGTGAAGGCAGCCTGGGTTGGAATGGGCTGGCATTACCATGGAAAAACACAAGGCTGGGACCTGCAGCACCCAAGCAGAGTTTTGTCACGGCACAGGATGGCCAGGCACCACCACCTTGTCACTCCTTTCTTTCTGCTGGAAATATAAGGCAGAGTTTTCCTAAAGTTTACCAAACTGAACATTAAAGTGTGCATGTTTTTTTTCCTTGAGGACAGAATGAGGAGGCAGCTAAAGCACTCATAAAAGGCTTGGTTCAATATCTAATATGCTCCTGGAAGGTGCTGTACACTGCAGCAAGGAAGAAAGCAGGATTGCTGTTTCTTAGGACTGTATTGCATCCTTATTAATTCTTTGACTTTTTATCAGAGCTCAGTTTGTCTCTCTCTTTTTTTCTTTCCTCAGGATCTGTTGTCTCTCCTTTTCTGTCCTAATTGTCAGGATCTTCATGCAGCTGAGCTGTTTCTTTAGAGAGCCTTTGCTTGATGTAATGTAACCTGAGAGCTCAGCCACCATGTTCAGCGGTAAGGAATTTTTTGCAGCAAAGGTGCCAAGCCATTGCTTCTTTTGGATTTCTCTCTTTCCTTTATTTAATTGCAGGGTGAAGGACCTTGCAGAAATGGATGTGAAAGGCTCCCCATTGTACGTGGCTTGGTGGTGTGTCTTTCTCTGTCCTAGAGAGTGTGTCATCTGCTAATACAAAGGGTGATTTTGCCTCAGTAAAAGGAATGCAATTTCTTGGATCTCAACTCAATTTACTGCTGTCTTTTGGCTCCCATCCAGGGAAGCATTAAGGGATATGCTTAATTGCAATCATGTGCACAAATGAGAAGTCCTATTGATTTGCTTATGGTTTGGGTTGTGCCTAAGAGCTGTGTTTGGACAGTGCTTCAATTCTACTTTTAAAAAGGACACTTCTCCTTTCTGCCAGGTATTAGACACAACAGAGGAAATCCTCAGAAATCCTTCAGAAAGAAGCAAACATCTGCTGGCCAGGACAGCCCTGGAGAGAGTTGATGGGCACTGAATTGGTCTGGCAGGAAAAATTACAGAGACAGGAGAAAATGATGAAAAATACAATAAAGATCAACAGGAATTTATGGAGGAGAGAGATGGAGTCATGAACAGTCAACTGCTGCCTGACTGCACAAATACTCTTCAGGTCTCATTGCAGGGGAATCACACGGCAGTGATCATGTTTGGCCTGGAAGCCCCTATGAGGAAGAGCAATAGAAAGGCATTGGCATCCTTTGGAAATGATCAGCTGTTTTTAATGCTCACCTTGTCTGTGAGCTGCCACAAGGCTGCCTTAAGTACCAGATGTTGGAAGAATTACTTGTTTTCATTATTACATTAAAACAAAAAAACCCTGTTAATTTAGGGATGTTGGGATAAAAGGCCTACAAGAAGTATGATTTCACAATTTGAGCATATTTGTACGTATTTGAACATGTTTGAAGGTATTTTATGGTCCTAAAGGTGTCTCCTATAGAGGAGGCAAACCAAGCCTCTGAACAGCCAGTGATGAACCATCCATGGTGTAAGTTTTCCTCAGCTGCATGCCCACAGCAGCACAAAGGGATGTGAGCCCTTTTGAGAAGCTAAACTCAAAGCACCCAAACCAACAGTGAATACTCATAACTGCTGTGTTCTAATTTGGATTGTCCCTCACAAAGCTGAATTAGCTCAGGGTTGGCTGAACAATGTTATTGTGAACCAGAATAAAATACTTTGTATGATTGCATTGAGCCTTTAGGAAAGTGAAACAGTGTGTAAAGCTGGTAATCAAGAGGCTAGGCATGTTAAAATTGAGTAAATAGAGAATTAGAACCAAAGCAAGTAATTTTCATATGCAAACCTCACAGGTTTCTTCTCCATGTCTCATTTCTGCTTCATGTTACAACTCAAACCCGGTTACTCCAACTTTTCAAATGATAGTGACATCTTGCAATCTTCCAAGACTTTTCCCCTGCCCCAAAACAAATTATGTGGGAAATTTTGATCACCACTGGTTATTTAGCAGCATTTAGCAGCATTTGGTAGCATTCAACATTAGTCTCAGGGAAAACAGTGAAAATGCTGATGTAAAATGTGATCAATTCATGAATAAAGGAAAGAAGCACATTCAAACTTTGTCACACTTTTGTGGAAATAGGTCCTGTGAGATGCACCATCACATTTATATATGTGGGATCAACACCTGTGTAAAATGTTAATGTTAAAATGTGTATAATTTAATTTTTAAGGGTATTTGATGGTCTGATTAAAGAACAATACTCTACAGAAATTATGAAGCATGAACTAAATGTTCTGTGAAATAACAGGTAACAAAAAAAGTCAATTGAAAAGGAGAAACAAGAAGACCAAGTCTCTAAAACTGGAAGAAACTTTGACTTGTTCTGAAATTTTTTCAAGGTAAATATAGATATAGAATGATTGTTGAAAAGTTCTGTGGATCATGAAAGGATTGACAAAATGGAAAATAAATTAATTAGGGCAGAAAAATGTAGCCTGGTAATTTGCCCTGCACTATTTGGCAAAATGTTTCATTCAAAAAACCTTCAAATAAAATGAACAGAGCAGGAATGCAAACAATGCAAACAACAGAACAAGAGACTGTGTCCTAGAAAGGCACTACTATTGAGATCAGAGGGAAAAGTTATTCTGAATCAAGAAATAAGATCCAAAAATCATGTGATACCAGTGTGACTAGTTCTAGTGAAATACCACATCTTGCTCCAGGATCTTTAATTTAAAGAATATACTGAAAAAAAATGGTATAATTCTTTTTAAAAAATGAATATATAAATTATTCTAGAGCTGAAAAGATTATGTTACAATGAAAAGCTTGCAAGGTATTGTCAAAATTAAAATTTATTAGTGATCTGTCTGCAATTTCCAAGAAATGTCATGAATGGATATTATTGTTTATTAAGAGATTTTCTTATTTGGTAACAAGATCATTAGAAGATAAATCTGAAGAACTAAGGGATTCTTTTTAACACTAAGAGAAAACAAACCATGTTGTAAATTGATCATGGAAAGTAATGACTGTAGCAAAAAGATGGAATCCACAGTTCTGGGTATTCAAGTGAAGATTTGTCTGGAAGTCCTCTGTTCTTTAATCAAATGCAAATAATTGGGTAACTAATTGCAAATTAGGTAACTAAATGCAAACAATTTCAGTGAAGTATTTTATTGGTCAGACATGGTCCAAAAGATGTCCTTTTATTGGCTTTGACCTCTGCTCTCAGCCTAGTGCAAAGGTGCTGTTTTACTTGGATGTGACCATAAATATGCACTTAAATTTAGAAAGGTAATACATGTAGAAGGTAAATTAGGAAAACAGTATTTTCTATTGTCAGTGAAATTGAAATTTACTTTGGGAACATTTGTGAAATATCTTATTTCAGTATTTCTTCTTAACATCAACTTTCCAACTCCTCTATTAGTTGATATTGATAATGCTTTTGATATTTATGCTATTTTATTTATAGTTGGCCACTTCAAGCTTTGCATCCAGATTCTTTTGGGTAATATTGCTTTAAGAAGAAATACTTTCTCTAGCAGTGACTTCCTTTCACCAGTGTAATCTCGTAAGCAGAGAAGCAGACCCCTCTTAAATTAGAGCATCTGATTTGCAAGGTGAAGCTCCTGTTGTCTGTAGAAGATACAGCAAGTAATCAGTACCCCTATAACTGGCCTGGAGATACATCTAATACAATCATTTGCCTTTCTTTGGGCTTTTAAATGATATCTTGATGCACAGGCACCACAAACACAAACAACCTCTGGGCTTGTGAATAGTAGTGGAATTTTAAAAAATAGATATTTTTCATTCTGGGGAGCTATCAAAGTCTGTTTGCCCAGCTGAAGATTTTGCTTCTTTTATCAGAAGGATAAATCTTGTGTCAGTGTAATGGACTGTGTCAAATTTGGTCTGGCACACACTAAGTAAGGAATAATACTCCCCAGGGTTTGCCTCCAGCACCTGAGAAATAGGATATATTGTAGGAAGTATACCCTGAAGTATAGGATTTTAATCACAAACAAAAAAATAAATTTTCTGGATGACAATAAAGGTGAATTAAATGGTTCAGTGTTTTTAAATCCTACTTTGGGGTAAATGAAAACACCTTTCATCCTTTTCATGACAGAGGTCTATTTGTTTAAGACTCAGCTTAACTTCACTTAAATCAGTAAGACTGGTTTTCATCAGTGATTGTCTTTTTTTAGATTGAATTTAGTTTCACAGAGGAAAGGAGCCAAACTGGTAACAGAAACTGGGTTAAGAGGCTCATGAGACATTGGAACAAGTTGTCCAGAGAAGAAGCTGTGGACAGTGCAAGTCTGGAAGTCTTTAAGGTCAGTTTGGATGGGGTCTGAGCAACCTGGTCTAGTGGAAGGTGTCCGTGCCCATGGCATAGGGGCTGGAACCAGATTATCTTTAAGGTCCCTTCCAACCACAAAAATTCTAGGATTTTATGAAAAGGGTATTTATCAACAGAAGTATTCAGCATGTTTAATTTCTATATTGTTTACCATTTTAAATCAAAACAAAAATAGTGAGATTCAACAGTTAGAGGCTGAGAATACATATTTAGGGTATGAAGTTTTAACTGTACTTTGGGACTTAGATGTGCACTGAAAGCTTATGAGATTTGACCACTTACTCACCCAGGCTTGACTACAAATCTTGAGTGGAGGAAAAAAGTGTTAAATAATTTTATGCTTAATTAGGAAGCCACAAGGTGGTTGAAATAACAACTCATCTCACCTGCAGAATACAGGTGAAGGAATACCAGTTTAAAATCTCAATATCAAATGTTGCTAAAGAACCTTTTTTCTGATACCTTCAACTACTAATTTTGATTGTATCCCTCCTCATAAAATATAAACATTCTTTATTTCCTATTATGCCTAGAAAAGAAAAAAAAATTATTTTATAATTCTGTGTATAAATTCCTGTTTCACAGCTTGTAGCCATTTAAATTAAATCAGCCAATAACTGTTGTACTTTGACTGGTGTTAATTTACATAGGGTGTATATCTGGTTACAGCCATTAGTACAAATGAGCATCACACTGCACGTGGTTTCCTTGGAGATGCCTTTGATGAGTCTGGGAATTGCTGGTTTGGGCATGAAGTAGGGTTTTCTCTCAGAGATACTGATTTGTTTGCTGTAAAGCCTTTCAAACTGCTAAGTACTATGTACCCATAACCACTGAGCAACAAGTAAGCCTAATTTTCTACCTGTTGATATGGTCATACTTGTTCCTATGAAGTTCTCCACAGTTGGTGGTCTTTGTCCTCATTGAGAAAGTGTAGGTATGGTGTCCACCTGGAGAAAAGTTGCTTCCTTTGGGTGCAGCAGAAAAGTTGTGGCCACCCAGAGGGAAACACCAGAAAAGCATCCAGGATTCCAGTTCTCAGGCTGCAGGGAGTGCCAGAGCCTGGTGCTGCACTCAGATGGCAGCAGGGAGAGCAGCTCTGTGGGGTGTGATCAGCTCAGTGATCTGCTCAGCCTGCTGGTGGAGCTGGGGGATGAAGGAGAAAGGCCAACAAGGATTAGGGACTCTCAGCAGCAGGCAGAAAAAGTGGGACCTTAGAAAGGAGGGGAGTGGAAAGGGGAGCTCTGTTTGGGGTGGCAGGAGAATCCACTCCCAACCTGCTCCACCTCCCCAGGTGCCCTTATGCAGTGGGCATGAGGGCCTGGAAGCCAAGGCCCAGGGAAATGAGGATAAGGGAAATGAGAATGTGGATGTGCCCTGCCTAGGCCAGGGCAGCCTATCCACTGTATCATGACATCCTTAACTAAATAAAACACCCATATTAGGTGCACAGCCAGCACAGGAAGAGCCAGGGTTGGAGATAATAAGGCGCCTTTCACCTAAGTTTTTCCTTGAATGGTGTTATAGACTTTCCACACCAATTTAAAAAAATGCTCCCCCACATGACATCATAAAGAATTCAAAATGAGCTGTATGTATCATTTGCATCCAGGAAAATCTCTAGTGAAAATCGCCTACAGCTTTCTCTCTCTTTGAGCAGCACACTGACATGATCCAAAAGGAGTGTCTTAATTATGGTAATTACAGGATTTAAAATTCATTAAATAAAATATTGAGGCTATTCAAACTCAGATTTTTGAAGGATTATAGTGTTTGACAACACTATGAAAGGTTTAAGTGCGTAGTTTAACTGCCAGATTTGGTTTGTGTTTAGCCCTTATTACTCAGCACGAAAAACATGTTTTAAGTGGAATCTCCAGCCCACTTTCAACTGTCAGTCTAAATATGTCTATTCACAAGCTGAGAAATTAGCACAGTGCATGATGCTCTGGTGACACCCATCAAGCAAGAACAACTCATCGTTTCACTCCATCTCACATCCAAGTCATGAATTTCTACACTTTGTTTAAAAAAAAAAAAGAAAAAGAGAAAAACCAGCACTGTTCTAAAAAGTTGACAGAGGCTTAAAATGGCTAAAATAAGTCTGAAGTTAAAGATAATTCCTGGCTTTCAGAGTCTGCCTTTGTGGACACTGATTTTATTATGGTGGAGTAGGGCTGATAGGAGGCAAATATGACTTTTCCTCTCCTGTACCCTCAAAGCTTCTCCTCTATCCAGTACAATGGCACTGTATTTGCACAGTTCCTGGTGTTAGGCAAAGCTGGGGAAAGACAGAAAAGCAAACATCCCTCTGTGGTGAAGTAATTTCCCAGAACTGTCTCGTTCATGGAGGAAGAATCCCTCGGATGTGGGTCATATGCTCCCAGAGGGTCAGCCCAGAACTGAGGATTGGTTTATCCTTAATGCCACAGGTGTCTGGCCAATGCTCTGCTCTCCTGACTCTCCTGCACAGCAAGGCAGCTCTGTTCTTCCTTGTACCAGCTACGTGCCTCTGCCTTTAATGTTTCAGCATCTTCACTCAGTGCTGCTCCTTTTTGCCTCAGCTCTGACTTGCTGTAAAATATCCATGATCACCTTGCAAAGGGAAAGTGTGACTCTGTTGGTGCTGGGATTCAGTGCCTAAGGAACTTCTCAATTATTCCTGCTGCTCTGTGCCATGTTTCAATGAAGTGTGCCCAGATACATCCAAAAACCAGTGACTAAGTCCAGGGGTGTAAGTGATACTACATGGTATAAAACCAGTGCATGTAATACCAGAATCAGGATCCTAACTGCCAAAAATAGAATATTAGAATTACATTTATAATAGATATAATTATGGTGTAGGAGGTTCTATTTGTATGCAGTACTCATCTGTTACAGTAGCCACAAAAGGAGTGAAGCTAGACCTGATTTATGATTGCTGAATTTTAGATCAGCCTATCTTTCCCAAGCAGAGCTCTAGAAGAAACTTTTTAGTAACTACCTTCAGGTTACAGAGCTCAGAGAGCTCAGATTCAGAAGAGTGTATAAAAATGTCATGTGCCCACCCATCAAAATGTCTTAATTTAAGGCTTGAGTCTTCCAGCCTCAGTCCTGGCCCTCCAGGAGCCCTAGATCTGAGCTCAGGAATGGAGGCTTTTGTATGCTGCAATGCTTATATAAAAAGCATCAGGTCTGGAATCTGCAGCAAAACCTCTGCTGATGACAGTGTCCCCACGAAAGCCTCTCCTGGGAACCAACCGTGTGTGAACAGTGTACGGCACCAGTTGCACGGGTGTGGCACAACTGTGTGCAGACAAACTGAGCATGCACAGAGAATGCAAGTTCTCACAAGAGCAGTGTGGCATGTTGACAGAGTCAAAGCAGGGCATTGGCTAGAAAAAAGGAAGAGAAGGCATTCTTGAATGCTTTTACAGATTTTTAGCTCAGTATACTATCAAACTTACTGAACAATAAATGATTTCTTCTAGAAAAACCCAACAGAAAAATGAATTTCAGTAGGGATATGCAAAACCAATTTTTCAAAGTGAAAGCAGCATTACCATTTCTGTAGGTCGATGAGCTTTCCTTAAATCAGGTATATAGCGCTGTGCTTATTTCTGTGGAAGGAAGTTGCTCACTGGGCTATTATCTCTGCAGTTTTCCAAAGGTGAGTCCACACAGGAAAGGAAACAGAGGTTCTGTCAATCTGCCTATAGTGTTCCCACAGGTGACATGAGAGCATGAGATCACATTTGGAGCACCAGCTTGGTCCATATGTGTCCATCCCCTCTGTTGGTGGCATTTGGGTTCCCTTCCCTGCTCCTGGGCATTGTTGTGTAGCAGACTTGCTCCCATCCTGACCAGCCAACATGTGAGGGAGCAGGGAGTGTGACAGTGGTGTGAGCTCAGCCTTAGAGATACCACAAGGACCAGGAGGCATGGAAGAACTGGGAAATAATTTTCTCCAACCAGGAGAGGGCAGAAACTCCATTGTGCAGTAGTATGAAACCATATATGCACTTCCACAGGCAGAAGTCATCCCTGATTTCCTGAAACTGTTAATATTTACTGCATGTGTAAGAAATGGAGGACCCTTTTTCTGGTAATCCTCATGGTCAATGGAACACTTTCCTGAAAGTCTGGAACTAGATATTCATTCTCTGCTCTTCATTTTCACATCTATTCCGTGCCAGGTACCTTTTATAATCCATCTGCTTCTCACCAGATCAGTAATTTTGTTTTCTTTTCTGGCAGACAGGTCCTCAGAAGCCTTGCCAAACATATCCTAAGTCCAAAGTTATTTTTAAAAGGTGCGAAGTCAAGAAAAATCCAAGTGAATCCAAGGTAAGTAGTTTGTATTCTTTTCTACTTTCAAATTCTGTAAGAGCTAATAGTAGGACAAAAATATTGAAAGCTAATGAGATTTCAGAGCAGACATTTTTCATTTGAAAAGAAATAGAGGAAAGAAACTTTGAAATGGCCTCATTTCAGGAAAGATCTGAAGACCAAGCTTCATTCCAAAATGTCAAGGATGGTTCTTCACTGTAATGGCATCTTAAGGAGAATAGAGTGTATGAGCTTTTGTAACTGGTTTTGAAACACTGGTTTTGGCTAAAAGTTGCCATGCTGAACTCAAACCCAGCTGAATTGCTGCTAATGGGTGAACTGACAGTCTCTTCAGTTTGCAGTAGACAGATGTCAACACTGCAGCTGGAACTAATCAGAAGTTGTCATCATGGCTGGAAGTAACCAAAACTTTTCTTGAATGTAGATAGCTAGGACTGAACGGACATGAACACTAATTCATCCTCTCACACTTAATATCTCATTGCTTCAAGCAAAGGACAAAGGGGGCAGAAGTTACATTTCACAGGACATTGGGCAATTTTGACATTTGTCTTCATGTGGATTACAAACAGAACTTGAAAATGCCAACATTTTTGGTGTAAACAAAATAATTCTTTTACTCCCAATTGAAACACTTTATTTTGACAAAAACTAAACATTCAGATTATTCACTCATTCCCAGTTATGCAGGAAAGGCATTGGGATGCAGTATCATTCATATGTTTCATCCCTACTATGAAAGCCAGAGCTGTTTCCTTCTAAGGATACTGAAAAATAAAATTTCTTCCCCTTGCTGTGTTTGAATAAACCTCTGCTAAGTGGGGATGTTTTGACTTAACCAAGTTAAATTCTCTTGTGAGAGAATCAATATTTTCCAGACTGGACAGCACCTTTGAGGGACTTTAGCAGTGCTCCATGAGCAGGCATGTAAGGATGCAATTTATAGGACCATTTAGGTTACTTTGAGACATGTGGTAGATCACCACTTGATTCCCAGACTTCATCAATGAAAGGGAAACTCAAACACATTAAAGAATCCTGATGAAAAATCAAAGGGCTTTAAAGCCTCCCAAAAAACCAATGTGGTGATTTATTTTGAATTTTGCTTACCTTAAATATGCTTGGAGTACTTTGGGCAGATGGTGCACCCTTCATGCTCTACCTGCTCACCTTATACAGGCATGGACTATACTCCTGCCTTTCAGGGTTTTTTTACTTTTAAAGATTCCTCCTTGAAAAAATGAAAGTTTTAGAAAACAGTTAAAACTTTTTGCTCACACTGGAAAATAAAGTAAATTTCATGAGTATTGAAAACTCTGGACATGTAAATAAAAAAAACTCTAAATCAAATTACAGTGAGAAGAAATTTCAAATTCACTCAAACTATCTTTACGACGTGGTTAAGCAGCATCAAGTAGACAGAGTAATTCTTGTCCAAGTACCAATTTCTTTGTCACATAATCAAACATGCTCACATGATTTTGGTGGTGTATCAATTAGGGTTCATATCATGATGATGTGTTTTAGCCATGGTGGGCTAAAGATCAAAAGAAAAAAAGTTACTTAAGGAAAAATCACATTTTCTTTAGCTTATTTGCTGTTGCTGAGAAAAGAGGGCCTATTGGAACTGAAGGAGGAAACAGCTGCTCAGATGAAAATGAGAGCACATTTTGATTTAAAGTATAATTTCTGGTAGTGATCATTACAAATGTTATATCATCCTTGGCACCAACGAATATGACCTCCTTGTCTGAAAGTACGCTTGAGAATAAAAAGTTCTTGAGGAATTTTTTCTTTTGTCTTCTGTCTTCTTGTTCTGTGCTGTAGCTTGGGGAGCTCCACAAGAAAATTGCAAATGAAAGTTTGATTTTATCAGAGGAATGGGAGATTTGTGACATACCTCCCTGAGGATAAAATTCCATCTTATTTTAAAAGTAATTAATTTTTTTTTTTCTGTGAAATTAATATTTTTTTCCTGGGGCTTTTAAGAACTGCTATTACCTACCCAAGTTTCCATTCAGACAACATTAATAGAAGTCTATATATTGTCTAGAGTCTTCAAATTTAAGCTCTCCAATGCCTCTTCTTTCTATGAAATGCCTTTCAATATGTGGCATTTCTACCCCTTTGCCAAGGTGACCAGCGTGGAGACACATATAAATATTGTGAACTTGCCAGGTAGCTTGATTTTGTTATTCTTAGGGACACAGTACATCTCTATTTAAATTCCTGAGAGTAGCTGGTGTGGAAAAATACAATTCCTTTTGGTAATGATGTCAGGATTTGGCCTGGAATCTGCTCAGGGACTACACTTAAAGTGCTTTCACAAGTCTGGGCTTTTTCTTCCAGTCTCACACCAATTCCTTGTATCTCTCTCAATGACAAGGAAAAAGACAGAAATGTCAAAGAGCTCTCCATGAGTGGTTTTCTGTGAATTCCACAGCCTCAGTCTCTTCTTCCTCCATATGAAACAAGTTAAATATGAAATTTAAAAGCAAAAGGAAAAAGGAGCACTTACAAATGCCCTGTTGCGGCTCAGTCTAGTTTTTCTCCTCTCTCTCATCTGCCTTTCCCAGAATGATTCCTGAGGGGCAAAAAGCACTTAAAATATACTCTTGATCTTGACCTAAGTCCCACCGCTTCCTTGTTTCTCTGATGACAAGACAAAAACCACTTAAATGGGCTCTTTGGGACAATTCACACATCTCCTTTAACTCATCTACCTTTATTCTCCAGGAGGTAAAGGTGCTTGAAAAGAAAGGTTTTGTTGATACTCAGCTCAGTTTCCCTCTCTCTGCCCTGCTTGTGTTTTCAGCTCATTGGTTTTCTCAAGTCTCCTCCTCCCTGACAAAGTAAATCTCACAGCATATGATATCATGCTAAAGATCTTGAACTGAATGTTACCGTATGGCTCCCATTGCATTAACGATGGCTGCATGGGGGGGAGATGGATTTTGCAATGACCCAGTAAAATAGCTGGCATGTCGTTTTCTGTTTCCTCTTTATAGCAAAGATATATCAAGATATTAAAAATATTTACATTTGCTCTTTGCTATGCACTGAACCTTGGGCCAGGAGCAAATTCAGATTTCTGGAACTATATTAAAGCCAAAATTTTATAAGCTCAGCTGTAGTGATGGTGAAAGGTGAGGCAAAGAGCACAATGCAGAGGCTGATCTCAGGGCTCTGGGGCTTCCTTCAGTTACTGAAGCAAAGGCATCTGCTACTGATGAAGTGCCTTCAGGTAATTTTCATCCCCTCCAGCTGCCAGTCCAACAGAGTCCAGGACCCTGTAGGTCTGCATCCCATCTGCTGGCACTGCGTGTCCCAGATACTCCTGGGGCATTTAGGGGTGTAAGATGTTTGGGCAGCCTCACTGAGCTCTCCTGTTTCCATCCCTCTGTGGAGTATCTAACTCTTTGCAAAGGAGAGCTCAGATAACTATGGGTAAGAAAGAAGAAATCCCACTTTCTCCTCCTTACAGTTACATAAGACAAAGAGGAGAAGAAATTAAGGAATATCATCATAATGAAATCTTTTTTATAAAATTGGATTGTCAGCCATTGAGGGCAGAATGAGGAAGAAAAGAAAATATGTTATATCTGTTTTGCCCTTTTCATCACATTTTTTTAATCTAAACTATTTTTATACTTAAAAATCAGTTGCAGACAATTTCCAACCTAATAAAAATTAAAATCAATCTAATAAAATTGAATCAATAAATAGATGCTTCACATCACATTCAGGGCCTGAAAATTCCCATTTTATCAGTTTTCACAGAAGATAATGCTGCAGAACCAGCTGAACCAAAGACAGCATGTCCATGACAGCAACCTGCCTCACTGGAATGAGACAGATCTGAAGGAAACTGTGAGAGAAACATCTCCACCACAGAAGGGAGAGAGTGGGTAGCACAGAACAGTGTTTTGGAGTGAGACTTCAACAGTTGTGAGTCCTTTCTTTGAAATGTGAAATGTGAAATGTGCCACTGCCATCAACACAGGGCCAGAGTGGTTCCACATCTTACCTGTCCTCCCTAAGGCCTCCAGTTAAGGCACTACCATTGCTTGCTGGGTGAAGGGTAGGTATTTATTCTCAGTGCACAGAAACTCTAACAGAGGAGCACAGCACAGCTTGCTGGAGCCCCACAGTCACGTACTCTTGTTTTGTATTGGTCCCCAGAGCAATCTTTGGGACATATGTCCAGGTAAAGGTATGTTCACTGCACAGCACACTGCATCCCAGCTTTCTACTGCTACAACAGGCAGAACAAAACAGGCAGAACAGAACTCCCATTGGTTTTAACAGAGCCATTTGGGATCCTAATGAGTACATCTAACACAGCAGCTCTGGCTCTGTACCAGCAACGTGAATGTTAAAAATTATTCATATGTGAAGGAGGATAGTTTGTCATATATTTCTGGAAAGTAGTTTAAAAACTTGGCTTTAATAATGGGCATGTTGACAGCAACTGGGCTTTGATGGCCAAGTCCCTCGGATATCAACCGCTCTAGCATCAGAACTATTTTGACGTCAAAACAAAACAGGCTATTTACTTTTTGAAGTTAAATTAAATCCAGAGAGTATGATGCTGTTACAGAGCTGGAGTCCTAGGCCATTTCATCCAAATGAGCCAAGCAAGGTATAACTTATGAACAACTCCATAAAACACAGGGCCCAGGTTTCATTCCAGCAATAGCAGTTAAAAACGTGTATCAGGCCAGGACAGAAAAGAACAGCACTAGTGAATTTGCAATGCATAATCCATTTCAAACTTACTCCCTGTTCACTCCCTATTGCTGCAAATGGGATGGTTGGCAAATAATTGATTATTCTGACAGTGGTACAATAAAAGATGATTCTTTACATTGAATTAGATCAGTTAAATAATGCTTATCCAAGTTTAAGTGGGGAGGCTTTCCTGTCCTATGGTGGGCACAGAAGTTTCCTTGGGGATCCCCAAGTAATCCTCTGAAATGGAAATATGGAAATACTCTGGAGAGGAAGAGCCATGGCTGCTGTCTTACAGCTTCTGTTTCCCTTCGCAGAACTGTTTCCTTTTTGTCACCTGATGGTGGTGCCTGTCCCTGCACTGTTTCCCTGTTTTCCATGCACTTATTCTCTCCACTTGTTCTGGGGAAGATTGTTGCTTGTATCCTTAAGTGCTGCCACATTCCCTGGCCATGCCAGACAGGACCCAGGACCCTTCCCTGAGGTCTGCTCTTAGTAGAAAAACACCCATTGCCCACACAGGGTCATTGCTGGGCAGGCTGATCCCCTTACTTGGCCTGATACTGGCAGTGGTGAGCTATGGCCACATAACTGACCATAGCTACTCCAGGGGCCCATGTGGCTGGAACCAGAGCAGTTCTGGACCCCAGCTGGCTCCAGGAATCTGTCTTTTGTTCCATTGCTAGTCCACTTAGACAGAGAGAATCCCTTCAAACAGCTCCTGGGATCAGCTTCTCATACTAAGGGCAGGAATTTCTCAGCTGAACCTGCTCCCTCCTGAGAGGGAAAAAACTTCCTCAGAGGGTGCTGAGGTCCCATCTAGAATCAGCTTCCCTGGGAAACAGAGCTCTTTTTCCTTGGTGAAGATGGAGGAAGAGCATTGCCCTGCCAGTGAGGAAGGAGTGACCTGGTATCCCCACAGCACTAGGCAGACACAGTCAGTGTGGGTTTATTATCCTGGATTTGACTGCCCAGAACGTGTCTGCAAAGCTGTTTCTAATACAGATCATTGGGAATTAGTATATGCTAAACACCTATCAACTTAAACAATAGAAGAGGCTAGCTATGGATATGCTTCTGGCCTCAAAGGACTAAATTTAGGAGGAAATTATAATCTTTATGCCCTTCAGAAATATGAAATAAACGATTTTACAATTGCTATAAATGACTCTTTGTGGCTTTTCTTTTAGCTCTGCAGAGTCACTACAATTCCCAATGTTAGGTTCCTTTACATAGAGCATGCTTGTGTCAGCTGATAACAAAAAGTACAGGGTGAAAGTAGTTAAATTAACAAGTGGATCAAACCCAGCCAGCATGCTCTGTGCCACCAAAGATCCACACTGCAACAGCTGCTGGAAAAGCCTTCATCCATCTGCAGATTTCCTGGAGCCCTTGTGGTCCCTTCAGCAAGGTGCAGACCTGAACACAGTAATTTTTGCCTTTTTGATCTCAACCTTGGCTACTGTAGCACAAGCAAGATCTTTGGGAGAAGCACTGCTCAGACAGATTGAGAAATTCTCATGTGAAGTTGTCCTAACTCAGAAGGATTCATGACTTCAAGACTCTGTCCAGACCAACATGTTTTCTCTATTGTAGTATGCATGGGCAGTTTGGGATATTTTTACTTATAGAAGAGTTCCTTTCTTTTCTGCTTAAGTAACAGAATTCAATCCTATCCTAGAAACCAAAAATAATTGTACATTCAGCCAAAGGTTCTTTAGAAGAGTCTCCTCAGAATTAAAAGTACTAGAATAAATCTTCCTAAATAGGTGCTTTTGGAAAGAGACATAAAAGAACATGTGAGAGAAAATAAAAGAAGCTGCCCTGACTTCACAGAAGTGCTTATGCACCATCCAGCACCAAGCAGTGTGAGCCCTGCCTTTGCTCACTCCATGCAGTGTCTGCAGCACTGTGGTGGCTGCATCACTGTGGAGTCGCTGCACAGCGACAGGTCAGTGACATGTTGTGTGCTTGGAATTTGTGACAAATGTCACCAGGCTGAGGATGCAGAACAGAACACCAGTGTCTCCACCTTGGGGTGGCTGCCAGTGGCCTCTTGCAGGGCTGCTGCTGCCCCATCTGCTCTGTGAGCATGGGAATTCTCAGACTGGCTTCGTGTTTCTGCCCTGAAACTGCCAATCTTACCCAGGATTGCTACAGACTTACAATACTTATAATACATGGAGACTTACAGCTGAGTAATAGAGTCCTGATTTCTTTAAGACATGGACGTGGCTGCCTGCAAGCACAGAAGATCTGGTAGAACCAGTTGTGGATATAAAAGCTCTTGGTAATTGAAGCAAGAATAGGTCCTGTGGCTTTTTCATTAGTCCTCTCATCTACTCTGTAAGGGTTCCAGTGACCTTTATGTGTTGTATTTTTAAAAAATTTCACAGGGTTTCAACTTAAGAAAGCCCAGACTCTTATTTTTTGATAAATAAATGCTCATTCTCTCTGTAAACACAAGAGAAAACTGCACATGCCAGTATTTTATAAACATGCCATGAAAAGCTCTTTTGTAGCTTAGAGCAGAGAAGTTAAATTTCACAATATTCAGTTCCAATTGCAGAATAACAAAAGATGGTAGTTGAACAAAAATGCTATTGTTTCGCTGGGAAGCAATTAGGCTGGTGATGGCAGGTCTCAAGTGAGAATATAGCTCCTCAGTGAGCTATGAGTACCTGCTATTTGCCAAAACTGCCATTACAGTAAGAACACTGTCATGATTGAAAACCCTAATTACCTAGGATTTGGAAGTTTGTGGAAACTCTTGTGCTTTTAAAGGGCTAACTGCACTGTTAATACAGGTTTTAAATTGGAACTAGGCTGAAACATCCCCCAAGTTTTGTACGATGTTGTACTACCATTGCTTCAGATGTGAACTGTTGGGGTTTTTTTATCAAGTCTTGATCATAATGGAATAATTTTTCTGGCTGAAGTGGGAGCACATTGCACTGTTTTCTTTCTCTTTCTCTTCCAAGGGCCATATGCTTTCACACTGAGAACAAATTTCTCCCTTTACATGGGACTGATCATGTATAAAAATGAAGTGCTGGAGAAAGAAAAAGAAATGTGGCTATGATTATACCATGTTTATGTCCACAGTGGACAGATGAAAGCAATAACACAAAGCTGTTATTTTAGTAATTATAAAACCAGAATTTATAATGATTTAAAGGCTAACTTAATAAGAAATATAAGGGCAACGTGCTCTGGAAAAGGTTTCAATGAAAGGATTGAAAACTGAGATTGACATTCAGTTTCTTGGAAGGAGGCTTTTATTTTGTGACATTCAGAAACCTAGAACTGTGGTTAGTATGAATAGTTGTCACACTCATGGCTCTGGCACTGGAACACTCAGCTTGTGATTTAAATGCAACTCCCTGCGAAGCCTTGGGTGAAGGAAATGGTGTTATTTACACTCTTAGGGATGGAGGATGATTCAAGGGCACTAAATGGTCCTGAATATAAAATAAATAATGTATCCACAACCTGTTATAGTATAATGTTAAAACAGGCAGTTAGGCAGGCACAATAAAAAAGTAAGTCTGAAGAGGTGAATGGTATGTTTCAAAAAGTATCAAAAACTTTTAGCAGCTCTTTACCAGTTTTAGTACAAAGAAGGCAATCTATGTGAGCAAAGAAACATCTTTCCTCTTAAGTGGCTTATAAAAAGACTTTTTTTTCTTTATTTGGGAAGCTTTATAAGGAGTGAAAATGTCGTTTTTTTGGACTAAGCTCCTTATTTGTTAACCTACCAGCCATGACAGAATTATCATACAAATCCTTGTTGTGAGAGCTGTCCTTGGGGTCTCTACAGGTTGCTTGAAATTTAATGACAAGGCTGAGCAGAGAGGAGATACAGAAAGTGGAATGAGTGAGAAGTGAGGGAAATGAAATTCTGCTACAGAAATGATGGCAATATTGTGGATGGATTTGTGAAGGTTATGTAGTCAGAAGGAGGGGAGGAGGAGGAGTCTGATGCCATCTGAATGGACTCAGACTCTTCTCTCTTGTACTATGATCTCAATGAATTCATACTCCTGAAATTCAATTGGAAACAAAACTGAGCTTTTTGAAATGGTGTTTTGATAATCACTGGCACAATTTTTTCAGGCTCATAATCTAACAGATATTTATTAATCAAAACAATGTCTTTTTTAAAATGAGGCATTGATTTGTGAAGGAGTTCCTGGGTTCAGTGCACGGTTCAGGAGATGGGATGCTATAGTTTGTGTTATGGAAAAGGCTGGACTGGATTATCACAGACTTTCCTTCTGGCTTTATGTTTCCACTGCTGAATGTGAGAAAGCTGCCAGCCCCCATGTCTGGAGTTCTCTATTTGTATATTCACAGAATGAACTAGTAAAAACCACTTCCAATAAACAAAAATACAAACTGAAGAGCTGAAAAAATAAAACATGAGAAGTCAAAATGAAATTATTCTAGGATTTTGACTTTTGTATCTCTTCACAGTTGTACTAAGGGAATAATATAAGGACTTCTATATATCTTTTGATAAAATTAGTTAACAATCATCTCCATAACCAGACAGCACTCTAAAAATGAATAACATTAGCTACCAGAAAGTATATAATCAAACAGTCATTACATGAAAGTATATAATAAGTTTTCTCCTGTGGATTTATATCTGTGTAGCTTTGAAAATACAGTTTGGTCCATATTCAGTTATAAATCCACTGGACACTACAGGTGGAAGATCAAAACTCTGCCTTAATAATTTATACTAAACCACTTCCTCAGCTCATCAGTTTTACCTCCTAATTATAGTAATTAATTGTTCATTAATAACACATAGTCATATTAACTTTTTGTGTTGCTTAGTAGTTGAATAATTAAAAATTGATATCCCTATTCAAGATTTTATTTATTAAATTTTAATTATATTTTTAATTATAAATTTAATTATATAATTTAATATTTTTGAGTGCAGATAGGAATAATATCTCCTTTGGCTGAAGGCTCTGAGGCAATTGACCTTCTCCTGGGATTCAGTAACCAAAGGAATCCCCTTTTCTGCCACAGGGAGAAATGTCTTTCCTGTTGCATTTAGATGAGATTAGACTGGGGAAATATTTTTGGGGAGCAACTGGACACATGGTTAGGTATGTATGTGTACATAAATGGTTCTTTTGTGAGTAGCACAGAGGAGAACACAGTGACTTTTTGATCTGTCAGTTGAAACCTTTGCAGGTAAAGATTGTAAAAATTGAAAATGTGACTATTTTTTGTGCTAGTCAGCAGAAAGCATGGAGAAAAAACAGAACTACTGAGCAGCAGACTCATATTTCCTTTCTACAATATAAAACCTTGATGCATTGGAAGGATCATTAGTAAGTCAAATATTTTTTAAGGTGGTGTGGACCTGAAAAGAAAATGTAGTAATAAGCTAGTGTACAAATATGTGTGAACATCCATATAGCACAAGAGAGATTTAAGAGAATGATGCCAGATGAAGAACAGCATTGGCCAATATTTTTAAACATAGAAAAGGGAGCATTTATTTTCACATCAGAAAGCAGGAAAAAATGGCCATCACTTTGTAAGGGACAGTGTAATTTTCTCCTGCATGTTCTCCTTTGCACTTGGCATCTGCTCTCCTGTGCCAGCTTGGGCCACCTTGGCACTGTGAACCCACGGAGCTCTCTGGGGAGGGTGGGTGGAAAAAGCACAGCTCTGAAACACAGCTCTGAAACCTCTTTATGTGGTAGCAAAAAGGACCTCCAGAACCCAAGCAAAAAAAGAAAAGTTAAGGAAGCTTTTCCTCTGCAGTCTTGACTGTCACTGCATACCTTGGCTGTGCTGCCTGCTGTGCTGGTGGTCAGTATCAGGACAGAGCACCAAAGATGTGTTTTAGTGAGGTTCAGAAGGGTTCAGCAGAGATGTGTCCCACTGCTGCCAAGGTGAAGCAATTTTCTCTCCTTCTCTATCCTTCAGTAAAACTGATTCCTAACAGAATGTCTAGGAGAGTGGTGAAGAAAGTATCAAAATCCCTGCTCAGAACTGGCTCAGAGCATAACAGTGTACAGCAGTTCAAACATGGGCTTCAAAAAAGATTTGTGTTGGGAGCACCTGGAACACCTTAGGTGTGTCTCCAAAGGGCATTTTCACAGCTGGGAGAGTTGGAAACGTTTGCAGTGATAAAAATGTGACTATCCAGAGGTCACTGGCTCCAAAATCCCACCCAGCAGCCATGATGTTGAACCAGTCCCCTTGGCTTCAGCTGAGCTGGGCTGGGCAGGGGAATTTTTCAGAAAGACACACACTCTGAATTGTAAGAAAGTCATGGAAATAGCCATGATCAGGAACAAAAGCTTTAATTTTAGACAATAATGTTATTTCAATAAGGCCATGTATGTGCTCTTTTCTTTTTTTTGTAGTTTTACTTTTCTGTTAGCTAACAACTTCCATATCCCAAATACTGCCATAGAAATGAAATTAAATGGAGTCATGACGAAAAAGAATGAGGGATTTCCTGAACTAAGGAGAAACAGGCTAAAATAATGCCAAATGTGTTTTCTTAGGAATTTTTCACTGTGTTATGCTGAGAACTGTCTACAAGTAATGTCAAGCAAACTATTTTCCTGGCAAGTAATATGCTGGACTGGAACCACGGGCTTGATAATTGCTTGTACTTCTTGATGATGAAACATCTTGGCTTTCTTTGAAAAGAAATATGTCTTTCTGCTGTGTGGAGAGAAACAGAGGTTCCTGAACTTCAGTGTCTGGGCAGAAGCCTTGGAATATTAAGAACTTGCCTGAGAGCCTCAGCACTCCTGATTGTCTCCCACATCTGCCTGGGGGAGAGTGGCAGCTGGGAGAGACCAGGGAACAAAGTGCTGGAAAATATCTTACAAGTGCCAGTGATGTAGAAAAGAGAGATGGGGGAAATGTCTGATCCCTCTGGTTGAAAGGAGCCAAGCAGAGTTTCTACAAGGTGGAGTAACTATGGCATTACACAGCTGACACCCTGGCAGTCCCAGAAGGACTCTGTCCCTTAGGCTTGTGGCTGGTAGTTTGTTGTTTGGTATGGTGAAGTCTTAGAAGGTGGTACTTGGGCAATACTAGGGGAAAAAAAGATAATAACAAAGACCCTTATTAGCTTAAAAAATAAGAGTAAATCCCATTGCCATTCATTTAAGGATAAAATGGTTGTAATGAGTCAAATTGACCAACAGGATAAAAATGCTAACAGCATTTTGAGTGTTAACCAGCCTTTGAGAGAGCAGCAAAATTTTCACAGTAAATCTCTGTTCAATGACTGTGTACATTACATGTGCCCCAGCAATATGGTGAGGGTCTATTAACCACTGCTTAACTAATGCTAAATAACAATGACATTCACAGGACTACATCATGAATTTATAATGATATAGGCTATTACAGAGAATACAAAATGAAATGAATTAATGTAGTAATGAAGGGACGTATAACCCTTTATTCTAATTTTTTTACATGCATAAATATTTTTTCTGGAGATCAGATTCTGCATGGCAGAACAATGTGTTGGCTGGCTGAATCTCTGTTAAACAGAGATCCTTGAAAAACAGATGACAAGCAATTGTCCCCTGAGCAGTGCACACATTTATATTTGAGTTTCAGAAACAAGCTGAGGGATTTTCTTAGTTTCTGCTTATAAATGGCAGATGTATGCAGAATGGCCCAGGCAGCATGATGAGTTTATATAATGTCCTGGAAATGCAAGATCTCTATGATTGCATCATACTGGGACCTTGGTGGTTTCTATTTTAAAAGCTAAAAAACCACCAGCTTGATGTAGGGTGCAATCTGTATCTCACAAGAGTCGTGTGTTCTCTTTCTATCCACACAAGGAACTTCAGATTAAGCCAGTGGTACAGATGTGAAAAGCCAGATCCAAAGGGGCAGCTTTGGGATTTCAATACTTGGAAGTAGGTGTTCAGCTCTAGTTATATTATTATGATATATTATTATATTACATCTGCCCTCCCAGAGCAGAACCTGGTCTGGGACCTTCTCAGAAGCTGGGCTGACACAGCAGGAGCCAGCTCAGTGTAGCAGAACAGGTGCTTTCTCTTGTGGCTTCCCCTGGCAGAACAGGAGAGTAGCCATGGAAGAGAAAGGGAAGAGAAGAAGCTTAAATGAGATAATTGGAAATTTCACATTTTTGCTTCATTCAGAACCCAGTGATAAACCAGGTAACAAAGAAATAGGGAGAAAAAAGTAACCCAGTAGAAAAGAAACAGGGAGAAATTTCAGGATCTGGATGCACTGTGTTCCACCTTATTCTGAGGAGATCCTGAGGTGATAGGAGACTGCCCAAAATTTCTTGTGTATTCAATATTTTTTATTAAAGACAAAATCAGTATCTAAGTTCAAGTTCACAACTGCTTAACAAAATAAATGAAATCCCAAACCAAAATCCAGAATCCAGTAGAATCACAGAGTGAGCTATCTTTTATTGCATTTGTCTTCTCAGCTAATCAAAAAGACAAAGGTAGCAGAAATTGATAAGCTTAAAGGCATAATACTTTGCCCAAACTGCAGCTGTATGACAACTGACAGAAAGAGGTGAAAACCCCTGAGAGCAGGAGGAGCAAAATTCTGCCCAGGACAGAGTAAATGGGAGATGAGGAAAGTATCTGTGCAAACAAACTTTAGATCTGCTGAAGGTGATACTTAGAAAGACAAAGGAAATCATTAAAATAAGAAACATATTTGATAACTAAAGAACAGATGTGGTCATCATCTTCAAAGACCATAAAATTCTAGGAAAAAAAAGAAAAGGGAAGAATTTGAATTCAGAATTAATGTATAAAAGACAACAGGCATGTTATGTGGGATGGATGAAGGAAGCTTAGCAATGATTGGAGAGATGGAAATAAAAACAATATGAATATCTATAAATATTTCTTTCCCAGTTCATCCATCACGGCTGTCAGTGATCACCCTGCCTTGACAGGCAACAGATTATGCTCTGCTACAGGAAGAAGAGAAGAAAATCCTTTAGTTAAATGCTCTTCTTACTGTTACTATAGCTACAGACTCATTTATGCTAACTCAGAAAATATTATGTCCTCTAGACAAGAATGAAAATATACTCCTGTGATCCAACTACTAGGAACTTTGAGGTGATCAGCCCTCTTAGAATATAAGCTGGAGCAGACCATAAAAATGTCAGGTGATCTCTGGGTTAGGTACTATGGAACAAATACACAGTACACCTCATTTGCTCTTTGAAGTTTGCTCTCCTAGTACAGTCCTAGGAGGAAAACTTACAAAATGCAAACTTCAAGCAATAGGGACACACAGTCACCAGCAGATTTCCAGAGGTGAATGCAGAAACTTCTTGTGTCCAAGCAGCAGGGAAAAATGTCTCCTTGAGCCCTTGTTCACTGCACAGCAGGTGCTACTGCATTTCTTACAAAAGCCTCACATTGGAAACGTATGCAACAAATGGGAGAGAAACACGGCATTCAAGGAACAGATGCAGGTGCCTAGAGATTTGCAGGTGCCCAGAACTGCTGAGTTAAGCCTCTGGTAAATCTCAGTCATTTACCTGGCCAGCACAGGTAGGGCAGTATCCATTCATATCCTACTTGGTGATGTGTGGATTGTTCTTCTGAATAGACCAGGGTAAGGATAACACTGCATTAAGCTGCTTTCCATTAATACACAGCACAGTCACAAAACCCGCTTTTATTTTTTTCTTGCACCCCCTTAAAACAAAAGCCTCAACATGAATTGGTGGCTGCTTAGGTGAACAATGAAAAGGCAGGAATGGAAGGCTTGCAAAGTGCTATGACATTTCCTGACCGCTTTATTAATTCCAAGTTAAGCACACGCTGAAGTGCTTCACAGAAGTGGGGTCAATGGCACTGACAATTTGCAACACTGAACCTTGTGGCAGTGATGCAGAAAGGTTGAGGCACAAGAATCCTTTCCCCTTTAAGCTGCATGCTGGCAATGCTTTCCTCATGGCAGTCCTTCCTCCCTCAGTGTTCCTGCTTCATGGTAAGGATCAGTGTTCTGTAGGATGTGTTGTTTTTTGGATTACTTGCAAAACAGAGTTCATGAGCATGTCTGGTCATTAAGGGTCCCCAGGCGCTCTTAGCTAGCAGAGCGACAACTTCAGTCCTCTGGCCAAAGACCAAGAAAGGATATAAATTCTACCTAGTCTACCTTAAATCCCCCTAGTATTTCTGTGAGACACTCTACTCCTGGCTTCTCAGCTCAGAAGGAGATTTAGAATTGCTGTTACAAAATGGCTACAGCAGAAATGCCTCCTCTGTGGCTCCAGGCTTTGCAGAGCCTTCTGGGTTAACTGCATTGTACAGACAGCAGGCATTGCTGAATTAATTGATTATTTGGCTTATTACTGCATGTTCATTTTCTTCACTCTTCACGCTTTCTGGTGGATGTTGAGTAATTCCCCTTCTTTGTTTCTGAGGGTTTTGTTAAAATACACTCAAAAATATGCCACCAAGGAGAGAGGGGGGAAGAGATCCTCCCCAGCTATAAGCTATTCTGACTGGTACCAATGTAGCATGTAATTTAATGTTATTTTCATACAGTCCAGCCAAATGTAGCCATCTACAAGAAATAAGAGCATCTCTTAAGACTTTAGATTTTTCTTGAATGTAAAAGAATTTATTTCTCATAGATAGTTTTCAAACTGGGAGCAGTATTATTTCTAAATTATATTTTAATAGCTAGTTTGTTGATTCTGTTTCTGAAGCCATCATAAAGCATCCATAAAGTGGTATTTCTCTTGCATTTTACATGACTCCAGGGCTTGCTGTTCTCGCCTGTCAGGTCTTTTCAAATCACTTAACGTTTACTGGAACAATTCTACATTGCAAGATTTGCTGCTCATCCAGCGTGGTGTTTGTATCACAGCTGCTACACCATTGCCATCTCAATAAAAGGAAGCATTTCTCACCACTTCGCTAGTATATAGCAGCATGAAAATAATAATTTCCCTTGAAAAAAAAAATATCCACAAACCTTTCATCTGGAAAAAATCAAGTGAAGAGTAATCTTGGTTTTATTTAGAAATGTTTGTGGTTGTTAAGGTAAACTTACAACCCATAGTTAATTCAATAAAAATGTGACATAATTGTCCTGGGCTCTGACATTGTTGTATTTTTTTTTTTTTTTTCTTCAAGAGCAGATTAGAATATTCAGAGATACTGAATAATGAAAGAGTTGAGTATTAAGGACATATAATGGAAAATTTTCAGTGTCATGCCTGGCAGGGCATTATCCAACTCTATATAAATAGTGAAAAAATATTTATAGAATATTCTCTAATATCATTCAATCATAAAAAATATTCTGGCTTACTGACATATCATTTATTTTGTTTTTAATAGTTCGTTTGCAGACACCAGAATATGCAGAAGCGAGACCAAAGGACAATGTTTCACTTGTGTTTTACAAGAAAACAGTTTAAGGGCAGTCACATTTTTTGACTTTGTAGTTGAAGGTAGTATTTTATTCATTGGCTTCTTCATTGGAGGATAGTAGCTCTCACAATCCTCACAAGTCGACCATCTTTGCTCATGGAGAGCAGCATTTCACAGACACACCTCTTAATTCAGGGGAGAAAGTTGAGATAATTTTCTTCTTCACATTGCACTGCTAATAAATATCTTCCTTTAGTATCATGAATTAGAGAGAAGATACAGTGGCTGTGTCTTAAATATTATGGCAATGAATTCCTCAAGTTGTATTTTACAGGATTTGCAGAATTCCCTTTTCTTGCCTGGAGACCTACACAGGAAAAACATTGAAAATCATAATCCTGAAAATCCATATTCCTCCCTGATAATTTTCACTGCAGCTCCCAGGATGTAACATATTAGGGATTATAATATATATGCTCAATAAAATGTGTGTTAATGTCACAACTCAGAAGAGATAAAATGGATGTGGGGAAACCTCGCCCAAGTTTCCTTTCTCATTCCAGTTATATTCACCTCACTGTATATTTAATTTGAAGTGCAGATCTAATTAAAAGTTAATGCATCATTAAAATGATTTGTAATAAGTATATTCAACTCCATATGAGCATGATATGCTCATTATCAGTTTCAGACTCTAACTGGGATCCTTCACAATGAAGAAAATCATTATTCATAACAAATATCTTCCTGGTGACATTCATTCCATACATAAGCATGATCTAAATGTTTTATCTTTTAAATAAGTTTAACATATATGAAGACCTGCTGCTGAATAATTTCTTTTCTTGGATGGTATCTGTCCTTAAGAGAAGTATTCCTTTAAATGGGTTTGACTGTGTTTTTTCAAGAGAAGAAAATAAGCCTTCTACAGAATTAATGAAGCTGGCTTTTTAGCCTAGGGTAAAAAGCTGGCTAATGAAGTAATTCATAGTGACAGCCCATGATCTGAATTATATGAATTATTGCTTATTAATGGGATTAATTGCTTCTCATGCTATAATACAAAATTTATGCACTTGTGCAAAATCTAGGTCTATAATCTGAAACAGAAAGAAGGAAGAAAGGTTGCATTAATTATATGTCATGTCCACATCTCTGAATGTCCATACTGCAACAGAGACTAAATGTAGGTAATTTTATAAAGAAATTACATGAAGTGAAAACTATAAGAAAGGGATAAGAAAGATAATGGTAAATTCTGTTCAGCTGAGGTACTAGATCAGATTACATTGCTTTGTTAAGGACTTTCATTATTTGTAAGCTCTCTTTCAATAGATTAAATAAAATTTATCTCTTTACATATAACATAATTATGTACTGAGGATAGAAGTACCTGAGGAATAGAAAAAGAAAACTTTTAAGATCACAGAAAAACAAGCTCAAAATAAAATCATATTCTACATAGAGGTTCATTTATTAAACATACATTTTTTTTTGTATTAATGTTATTGTTTGCATTGCACATGTGGACTGAGGATTTCATCTGGAGCTAGAAGCCTGACTGCACTGTGCCTTGACCAGAAAAATTTTATGGCTCTTATGCCCAAATTTCTTGGTATGGAGAGGAGGAGTAAGGAAAATGAGACATATGAGTTTCCATCTTTCAGAAACGTCATGTCAGCTGAATCAGTTTTGCCTGATTCTGTGTCTATCAAGGTTATTTATATTCATGTGGTCTTACTTGCCATAGCATCAAACAGTTCTGTTTAAAGGTATTTGAAAATCTGATCCTATATCAGGTCAAATCCAGGTCTCTCAGGTATCAGGAAATTAACAATCAGCTACAATATCCAAGCCTTCAGGCAGAAAATTGGGAAATATATTCAGACTGAAGAAGCAGCTAAACCTACCTATCTCTCAAACATCCTGAATCAGTGCTCTCACCACTGTTTTGCACAAAACAAGTCAAAGCACTGCTGAAAAATAGGATATTGCTTCTTTTGTTAAAGGGAACTTCACAACAGTGCTGTCATAGAATCATAGAATTGTTTGGGTTAGAAAGGACCTCAAAGATCCCCTTGTTCCACCCCATGGCAGGGACACCTTCCACTAGACCAGGATGTTCAGGACCCCATCAGTCCTGGCCTTCAGCACTTCCAGTGTTGGATTTGATCCTGACTGCACACAGGACCATCTAGATCACCAAGCTCTTTCTAACATTTCTCCAGAGATGCTGGGTCAATATTACTCTAATTCCACTCTTACAGGCCCTTGTTTGGAGAACACACCAGTAGCACCAATTGTATTGATGTTTTTTTGGATATGATTCTGATGCCTTAATGAAAATGACATTTGTGCTTGTATTATAATCCAGCTTCAAAATGAACACCCTGGGGATCATAACTTACTTTTCTTTTACTTTTTTTGCCATTCCCTGACTTTGAAGGCAGTGGGTAGTCCTGGCCACAGAGATCCCAGAGAGAGAGGGGATGATGGCCTTACAGCTTCCCTGGTACACATCTTAGTTCAGAACAGATCAGTTCTGTCATTATTAGGCTTCTCATTCCCTCCTGCCACCCCCACTTTTATTTTATTATTTTATTTATTTGTTTGGGGTTTTTCTCTGGTTTTGGTTTTTTTTTTTTTTTTAATTACTAATTAAATTAAATTTCATTTAATGTTGAAGACTCATTTAGCTTGGCACTACAAATAAAATACATATAAACCATTTTAATTTCCAAAGTATTTTCTGCATAAGTACAACAGACATACAGAATCCAAACATGAACAGCAACATACAGGGACAGTGGTCTACATGCAGTACAGTGCTACACTTATGATCAAAGGGGAAAGATTTTCACTCTGCATTTTATATTCACTATTTACATTGCAGGTCCCATAGAAAGGTACAATGTTCCCAGAAATGGGAACAATGCATATTCAGATTTTAATTCATTAGTAGAATTTTGAAAGAAGTAACTTTCCATTTGAAATTTTAGTAAAGATTAAGGAGTAAAGAAGCTGTTTTTTGGTGTAAAAGTTAGGGAAGAATTTTATTTTCTGAGACATCAAAGTTCTAACTTTTTCTTCCTTTCTTATTCTTGAAATATTTACACAACTGAAAAAGTAACTACAGCACAGAGGTATATATATATATATATATATATATATGTAAATTATTAAATACTATTTAATATTAAAATATTAAATCTGCTCTTTATTTTATATATATATAACTATATTACATATATATTAGAAGTATATTGGCAAAGGATATTTGGAACAGTCACAAGATCCTGAGCAGAAAATCTAGACTATGTATATATATACACCCACACACACACACATATATATATACATAAATATGTATATAGTCTAGATTTTCTGCTCAGGTTCTCATGACTGTTCCAAATATCCTTTGGCCTGTGTAGCTAGCTGACCAAACCCATTAAAGGGCACTCTTTAATTTCATCTCTGTCAGACACCTCTTCTCCAGCCCCTTCCTGCTGTTCCAGTTGTGTGTGGCACCGAGACAGCACCGGCGCCACAGCACTTCCTCAGCAGCCAGGGGCTGGCAGAAGGAAGGGATTGCACTGGTTGGGGTGCCTCAGCAAGGCTCAGAGCTTGGCTCTAGAGCTCTGCAGCTTTTCTCTATTGCTTACAGGTGGATAAATATTTCTGAGAAATACCTTTATAGCACTGTAAAGCAGTCAGAGAGTAGGGAGGGGTAAAAAAGTGTCATAGTCATTGATTGTATAATAAAATTGACTCTGCATCAAAGATATTTAGTTCATATTTCACATTCTATTTTCTGTTTTTACTTTTCCTGCTTCCCTTGTTGCCCGGTAGTAAGTACCAGGAAAAAAAATTGCTCTTGGGATTAGGCACATTTTATATATCTACCTGCCTTTAAAAATCATAATTTGTCATAATAAAAGGCTTCATGCAGTTAATATGTACATTTCAAAATAGGGGCACTTTTCATTTTTATTTGTCAAAAATAATTATTTTCAAAGCTTAGACCTCTGTGAAAATCCTCTGTTGGTTACACTGCTGCTATTTCCATGAAATAGTTTTATTGCTAAGACAGAGTTTTCATTGTCTGGGCAGAGGTCTGTGTAAAACACTGCTGTGACACAGCCCAGTGCTCTGGACAGTTTGGATGTGAACAAAGTAAATACAAGCAAGCAGCCTTTTTTCCACAAACTAGCTTAGATTCCTAACAAAACCAGTTTTCAGGGACTAGAGCAATTGTGATCAGCTTTCTTGGCCATATAAACTGCACACCAAAAATCTTCATCTGGCAGTCAGCCAGGCAAATGCAACACGTGCAAATGCTCTGAGAGGAAAGGTTGGGAATGTCTCACTGGCAGGAGAAGATACATGCTTTTCATTAATGGCCAGTCTCCATTGGGAAACAGAATGGAACTGGGCCTGGAACTTCCAGGACAAACCACTGTTGTTGCCAGGAGCTCCAAACATCCCTGCAGGAGGTCTTGTTTTACCCATCATTTCACGCCAAAGCAGCTCCATTTCCACAGGGAATATCTGCTTTCACACAGTTTTCCAGCCACCTTCAACTTGAGTCTAGAAATGAAGGACATTTTCCTTGAAGAGTAGTTGCAAAGAAAAAGAAATATTTGCGCATTCTCATCATTCTGGATTGCGTTCCTAAGAGACCTTTCAAAACAGTCTTGCAATTATCCTTCAATTAACTGGTCAAATCTCTCTATCAGCAGCAGTGAGAGAAACTCCCAGCATTACCTATTATTGCTGTGCTCATTCCCACCAGCTGAAGGCTCAAATGCCTTCCTGTGACCATCACGTGGGAGCCAGACACCCAGCTTGCATCTGATCCTTTGGCAAATATTAGGGGCTGTGCTTGGAAAAGGTTCCCCTTTTTTTTTGGAAAGTTTCCAGAGGGTTATGCTGAAAACTTGATTCACTTTAAAGAGAAGCTACAAAACATAATTCCAACACAACTTCCTTTAAGTAAAAAGACATCAGGCTGAGTTACTCAGTTTGGTAGAACAATCTGTAACAATGCCATTATTAAAGTTTCATAAAAATGTGTTCCTTTAAACACAGGCTTATATCTGACTTCTACAGAGCAATTACAGTAACTATAAGGTGACTCCTGTGGTAAGAAGTGACATGCACAATGCAGTGAGGCTTTTGAATTTTTAAATTAGTAAGAGCAGCCACTGAGAATATACTTCAAATTTCACCATCAAGGCAAAAGGAGGCTGAAAACAACTTACAGTCTAATTCAAGTTTCATTTGGAGGTTTGAATTTTGCATTGCTTCCTGGGCCTTAGCCCACTGCTGCAAAGAAGTTGCCTCAGGCTTCAGATAATGCAATTGTTCCCAGGCTGTGTCATTTTCCTCAGCTTTCTTTATGTCACTGAGGAAAAAGTTAGCCCTGGTAAAATTTAATCCTTCATTAAACAGTAATCTAATTTAAGTTGCTTTTTAAGAAGTTGGTTAAATAGCAAGAAGAAAAAAACAGTATGTAAACAAACTTCTAAATGAATTTACTGCATATATTTTCTGTGCTTTGCTAAAGTGAAAGCTAAACTCATATGACAATGAGACTAAAACTGTTTAAGAATGAAGATGGAAAACAGAAACAAATTTCACTTCTGTGATATCATACAAAAAAAGATTGAAATATTTTTTCAGTCTATCAGGAAACACAAAAAATTACTCTTGACAACAATTCAACAGCACAGATGAAATTTCAGGTATGAGGTAAATGAAAAATTGAAATGAAAAGCTGTGTGAACTAAGTCCCAAGACCAATGGAAAAAAAACCTCCTACATTCAATAAGATTAACCAAACAGTAAAATAAGCAGTATTTGTCATGTACTTTCATTAGTATAAATTATTCACTCAGCAGTATTTTTTCAAAGAATTTTGAAAACAAATAGAGCAGCTTCGAAAAGGTATTGCCCTTGTTTGTAGAGCAGTGGATATCTTCATAACTTGGGTTTGGCAAGTTATATAATGGCCTCTATATTTTTAATTTGCTTTTTTGGGGATTGGGGTTTGGGATACAACTATTGTATCCCAAAAAACTATTGTATTCATGGAGAAAATGCAGTTACAAAGACATTATACCAAAACCTGCAATTTAGGAAAAGTAGTGTGTTTGTGCCTTAGGAGATCTAGGTTCAGTTTCTGGTCATGTGGCAATTAGCATGGTTGGACTTGTCAAGGCACTTTTTAATTAATGGTGTCAGAGATAGGTTGTTCCAGTTTCACTGGCAGCCAACATTTGGACACATAAGTTACAATTCCTCTCAGGTTTAAGTGAGTTGGGTAAGTCAATACTTAAGTCTCAAGACTAAGCAGCAGGTGGGAATCAAATAAAGTGGTTGGGTTCTGGACATGCTGTGCTTTCAGAGCATTTCTGCTCAGGAACCCAGGGCTCAGCACCAGAGCCTTGTTTTGGAGCTTGGGGTGCCTAAAAGAGCACATGGTATGTCTGGGTATCACACTATGTCACAGTGCTCTGCTAGAAATTGAAACATTCTGGGTGGATGGGTCAATTCTTCTGCCTTTTGATGGAAAACAGGCTGTTTCATGATGGGAATCTGCCCGAGATCCTGCTCTTCTACTTTGCCTCCCTAGCTTGCAAAGACACCTGTGGACAAAAATAATCCAGGTCAGGAGCTGGAGTTCTCTGGAGAAGCAAAGATTTTTTTGTAGCTGCTGAGTTTTTACGTTCATTACCTTGGTTGGTTACCCATTTCCCCCAAACACCAGAAATTTGTAGTCTGACTGTCTGGTCTCAGAGACCACAGGAAATGGCAGCATCTCTTTTACCCAAGGCCAATGCTTGAGAAACTCACTGTCCAGCCAGCTCTGCAGCTTACAGCCTCCCTGAGCTCTCCCAGCAGCCCAGGAAAACACATTAGAATTTTCAAAACAATTTAGAGTAGGAAACTTCAAAATAAAATTATTTTATTCACAAGAAACTCTGCCCTGTAATCATTACTGAGCATAATGAGGCTTTTTAAAAGAATTCTGTTTCTTATGGTGCAAAACTATTGAATTTCCTTAGGAAAACTCCGTCTTCCATAAATTCTAAATTATAAATAATGAGCTTTTCGAAATTTTATTTGTTTTTCTCTCTCATAATTCTATCCATAAGTATTGCATGTATTGTACTTCCTTGCTTTTCTAGTGGAGAAAATTCTCTCTCTCTTTTACTCCTGAATGTATTAAAAAAATTAATTAAGTGGCAGAATTTTTGAGAAAAAGAAGTTTGGGAATTGTGCTTGTTCTAATTCTTTCTTTTAAAATAGCTGCATTATTTCTGGCAAACTGCTGCTTAACCAGCACCTTGAGGTAAAGAGAAAAAAAATTGCAGCTCTGAGGGGCAATCTAGCAGGTTTCAGGTTCCAGTGAACAGGAATCAGCACAAAGTTTGCCTTGTGTTTTATCCATGCCTACACACTTGTACACAGCCTCCTTCTCCTCCAGAAGACACACAGCCATGGTGCAAAACAGAACCTCCTGCTTCTGGCAGCATTATGACAATATTCTTTCTTCCTGATGCTCACTCAGAAGTTTTAAGGTATTGACAGTAGCATCAAAGTGGCCAAGTATCTTATCTTTCTTATTCACCTCCAGCGTTTTTTCAAATAACATGATAAAATACAACATCTCATGTGCAGGATTATGCTTTGCAGGTATATGTTTCATGTGGTGCTTCGTTTTTGTATCTATGGTGTAGAGTTTTGTAGAGATACACACAGGAGGGTCTGAATAACCACCTTATTACTGCCACAAATTTCCTTGGCAAAATTTCCAGCTCTGTTAAGGGACTTTCTTCTGAAGTATGCAAAAAATTTAGAACCATGGGTTGTTTCACTGAGAGACACAGGAGACAGAGGAAAACAGTTTCATGGTCAAAAGCAGATTTTTGCCAAAATCCTGTGAATATTTCCAACATCTTTCCCAGTAAACTGAGACACAGATAAGCCAGGTCACAACCCACATGCACTTGGGAGCGACTGCAACCCTTTCCACCACCACACAAAGGAGCAATCCTGTTTGATTGTGCAGGGATGCAAAAGTCACAGAAAGCATGACATTAAAGTTACACACACAGGCTGAAGGCAAAAAAACAAGCTTTCTTTCTGATCCTCAAAATCCCTGGTTAGGTATTTTAGCAGTCTGTTGGTATCTGGAGTTCACAGTAATAATTCCCAAGTCTCCAAAGTGTCTGTGGCAAAGGAAATAGCTAAAAAATACCATCCTTGCCCTGTCAGTGTCTCAGTAAAAACTACACAGTGATAGCTGCTTAGGCCACAATACTGCTTTTTTAAGAACTTGATGTCAACTAATCTTGTTTCAGGCCACCTGGCAGTACCAGCCTGGGCTCTTTCACTCCAACCCCACTAAGCCTTCCTTTCATCAGCTGGCTTTCGAAACTGTAAATTGGCCTGAATTAATTTAAGCAGGAAGTTAATGCTGAGGGAAGAGCTACTCTTCTTTAAGTTCTTTAGAATAAGCTGTCTCTGACCACTAATAAAAGCAGAGCTCTTTAGAGCTGATAAAATGAACAATTGTCACCAAAATGTCCTTCCTGTTCTTCCAGCCTTCAGCCAAGACAGGGAATCAATACAAATGCAGTTCATAAGGTAACGTTTTGTGGTATTTTTCAAATAAGCTAAATGTGTCTTAATGCCCATGATCTTCTATGAAAACCTTCGTATTCATAACTTCCACAAACCCAGGCCAATAGAAACACAATTCTTTTGATCAGAGAACATATAATTGGTGTAAATTATTCAATGTCATACTTGTGCTCAGTTGTCCTGTAGAGCGTACATAAGAATAATTTATTTTTTGCATCTAGATATATCCTGGTTTTTATCACTGCTTAACATGCTCAAAGAGTTTGATAGGTTTTTTTATCATAATCAGTACTCTCTGCTGGTTTTGTAGATAGCCTGTTTTTTGAGAGGTACTGTCCTTTCCACACTTAAATTTTTACTCAACTCCTATTCAAAATGTCATAAACACTTGAGCTGGCAAACTGACAATTATTTTTAAATATGGAGGGGAAATAGACTGTTTCTGTACAACTAAAGAATATATGACAAATAATTTTACTGGTGTACAATAATTTCCTGGGCTTTGTTTGCTTCTCTGATATATTTCTGGTTTTGCCAGCCTCCTGTTCATACAAATAATCTCTCAAAAAATCAGCAGAGCTGTGGATAAGGAAAGAGCACAACCAGTCCTTCCTTTGCTATGTAAATCTGTCCTAATACAAAAGAAGTTATTAGAATGGCTATTCTTGGGAATTGTTTAGATTCCCATTCTTTTCCCAAACCTTCCATTCCCATGCAAATCATGGACATGGCTTACACCGAACCCAGTGAGATAAGATAATCATAATTTTCAAGATGGTCCAAAGCCTGTTTTGACTTTTATTGGGGGAAAAAAAAACCCACAGCAGATATACAAAATTTTAGAACAAATTTGTAAAGAGTACGACATGAGGCAGCAGGACAAACCTCACTTTGGAACGTCCTTCCGCAGCAACTCATTGCTCTTATTTGTTTCCTGGTAACTCAGAAAAGCACACCCAGTGGATTCCCTGGAGCTCTGAGCTTGAGTTGAGCTACTTCCTTCTTAAGTGGCCAGTGTCCTGATATTTTTAGTACTGACTTGCAGTTCTCGGATATAATACTTTTTATTAATCAGAAGAGATCTGCTGTGGGTTGCCAGGGACTCACAAAGTATGTAAGCTTTCCTGAGCAAGGCAGGCCTCCACTAAATTATTTTGAGTGTCTGTGCCAGAAAACATCTTTCTGTAGTAGATGCACTGATGATGTGGCAAATTCACACCAGTTATTAAATATAAGACCATTAATACTGATTGCTTTGTTAAAGAAATAATTTTTTGCTACTTTTCTAGAAATGTGGTTTACAGATGCAGAATTATTTAGTATGTTTTAGGATTATGATTTCTATTAATCTGGGAGCTTAATTTCTGATTTCTGCTTTCTGATCCCAATTTTGTTGGTGATGCCCTGTGTGATTCTCAATTTCTTCTGACTTAGTGAAGTGGCACTGAGTCTCCCTGAGACCATGATGGAAGCAGGGAAGGGTTGTAAAGAGTAAGGTTGTTGGATACACATACTGGGATACTCCTTTTGCTGTAGTAATGATCAGCTCTAGACCTCTCAGCTGCTTTGCTGCCCTGGCTCTACAGTCCAGAAAATGCATAGACATTTTGGCAATAATAATACTTAATGAGAACTAGAGAAGGACTAAACAGATCCACTCTGAACTTTTGGGATCATTCCCTGTGGCAGAGAGTGAGGACCCCAAGGGGACTGAGCTGTTCTTCTTCAGTTTTCATAGGAACTACATGTGTAGAAACCTAATTAGAGTAGAAACCCAGAATTAAAATTCTCTAGTACACACACCTTTTGAGACACTAAAAATAACTCTGATTAAACACATAGATAGCTTTCTGTCATTTTAGTGTGCTTTTAGTCCACATGTAAATTTGGATGGGTTGTTTAATTTCTCAAATTTTTCAATTAATGTTGTCCCCAAACACTCAGTTCTCACTCAGCCAACACTTCTGTTGACAGCAATGCCAGGTAGGGCTTCAGGGCAAGGACTGATAGCAAAGATCTTAGTACAAGACAAATTCATTAGACAAGATAAATAATTTAGGCACATTTGAAAAGCAAATGAATGCAGAGGTGTTCCCTTATGATTATTGCGCACATAGATTTTTTTTAAGAGGAAAAACATAAATTAATAAAGGCAAGAATGTTTTTAATGACAATATTAGTGGCTGCCCTGTGGCTATTAAGCCATGCACTCATTGTAAACTATATTGATTTTTCCATCGGATAAAATTCTTTGGTTAAATTGTTATTTGAAGCTATAATCCAGACAGGCTGTGTTGGTCATTATCATGATAAAATGTGGTCAGAAAGTTTTTCATTGGAGCAGTGACCACATATTTTCAGAAAGATCCCTTAACAGCATCAAGGAGAGTCAGACTCTGTCTATAAGTGCAATAATCACTGCTTTTGTGGAGGGAATGTTGCTATTGATTAATGGAATGGGTTACAGTCTCACAAATTCTATTATAACTAAGGACTACCAGCTCTTTGCATCATGCATTCTGTGAATTTACTGCCTTTGCAAATTAAATGCCTGACCCAGTGAACATTCGCATCAAAAGTTTCATAGAGTTAATCTAAAACTTTTGTATATGTACATAAAGGGCTTTCCCATCTGCAAGAGAAAAGCTTCAGCCTTGGCAGTTTGCTGTTACTTTGCTCAGGAGGAAATGGGCAGTTAAGATGCAGGTTTGCTCTTCCCATCTGTGGCCCTGATTCTTACTTGAAGGAGTTATATGGATAAAGATATATATTTAGAGGCTTACAGGACACATATGAATGACTAGGAAAACTCTCCATAGGACAGGAGAAAAATAAAGAGAAGCTGAAGAATGTGGATGCAAAAAGCCTTTTCCACATTCTTCATAACCAGCCACTACAGCACAATTTTTCTTATGCTCTTTTGAGCTGGAACATTAAAATTTATAATGGTTGCTCTTAACTGAACACCCTAAAATATTTTGTAAGACATCTTTGCCTTGTACAAGTCACTATTTGTTATCAACCATAAATGACTTACAGTTTATGTTTCACTCATCCTGTTTCAAGGACAGAGTAATCTAAAGCTTTCTACCATTTCAATTCTCAGACCGTCTGAGGCCTTCAAACCCTTTCCTTAACTGCTGAAGCAGGAAAGAACTCAAAATTCAGCACTCTGGGAAAGAATGTGGCCCTAATTGGACTTAGTGCATGGGCAATACCTTGTTTCCTGAAACAGTGTTTTTCCTGTGAGTATTTCACTGCAAATCTCATTTTGCAACACAGTGGAAGTTTGTGGTGCCCTTTGGGTGCAAAGAGTCCTCTGGGACCCAAGACACATCTTACAAAGCAGTGATTTATTTTCTTGCACAGAGATGCCAAAAACTGCCTGAAATATCATTAAATGAATTACACTAAAATGAAACTTATAGCTTTTGGAAATCATTCAGTAATGGAGGTGGCACATTCTGGTCATAAGACTTCTGTTTTCATATGAGTCATGAGAGGCAGAGCAGAACTCTTCATCAGATCTTTAGAGAAGTTCAGAGATGCTGCACTTGGAAAATGGAGATCCTTTTCTGTACATTTCTGCAATTTAAGGCTGCTTTTCTTCCTTTTGGTCTTTGAAGGGCTGGGGACCTGCCGGAGAGGACTGAGCATTTCAGATTTTTTTTAAGGGGCAGCTCCCAGCAATTTATATCTTGAATGACTCCTAAGATTTCAAGAATACAGTCTGGTATTGCCTAGATTACAACTATTCCTAGCTAGGAGCAGAGTAGTGGTTGGTGGCATGGCTGGGGGCCAGGGCACAGAGTGAAACAGTGACTCGTGCCTGTGCACAAGAAATTCTCTGTCACCATGTGCCAACCATCCATGCACACAACACACCCATGAAGACCAAGTGTAGTGACAAAAGAATCCTGCCATATGGCTTTAGTCCTTGCTTTCTTATTGCCTTCTTGGATCACTCAGTCGTCAGAATTTAAAACATACTTGAATATTTCCCTTTGTCAGATGCCCAACTACTTTGGAAAATTTAGCTATTAAATCAAGGTTCCTTAGTCCAAGATATTGGAGAATACATACTTGATGTTTTGGTAGGTAGGCATGCCAATTCTACACTAATAGAGGTCCTATATGTATTGAAAAGGAAGCAGTACAGCCACTTTTGGTGCTCTTACAGACCTTGGCTACCAGGAGAATAAATGAGAATCAATGTATAAAGGAAGTCAGGAAGAGCTGCTTAAGAGTTTGCTGAACACAGATGTCTTTTTTGATAAATTCTTCATGTCAAATGCCAACAAGCTTAAAAAAGGAACAAGTGCTGTAATTGTGATATCCTGTTCAGGTTACACTACCCTCAGGGAAACTGCTACTAATGACTGAATTAATTAACAAGAAATTGTTTTATGTGTTACAGAGTTTAAACCAGCCCCCTGCCCCAGTTTCCCTGTCTGCTTATTTTTGTAACAGTGTGAACAAAGAAGCCATTTGCCAATGCTTTGTTAACCTGTTACTCTCGCTAAGCGTTTCCCTGTAATGCTGTGGAAGGCAGGGCTGTGTGCATTTCAGCTGGGAGCAATGTCTTCTTGGATCACATACTCTGCAATCATTGTGTAGAAAAGTGTAAAACAAGTCCCTTCAAAACCCATGATTGCAATTTTTGGCGTTATAACCACTTCTTTTGAAGCTTGTCTACATGATTTGTGCCATGGCGCTGTGGGAGCAGATATGAAGAGATAAATTCAGTGATGCAGCTTCCTATTTAACTCCATACTTTTAGAACACCTTGGAAATGCAGAAGCCAGTGCATTATTTATATCACAGGGGTTTTTTGTTGTTTCTCTTCAGTATCATCTAAGTATGCCTCTTGAGAAGATGAATGTCATGAGGGCAAGTTTTTCCCGTAGTTCTTACTCCTTTGGGATTATATGATTATCCTTTCATGCTAAAATTGTTTTATCTTCACAGCTATTTATGGGGGTACGCTGCTATTACCTAAATTACAAAAATGGACTGTGCAAAAGTAGTAACTCATTTATGTGCAGGGTACTGCAGTTTTGTTGGGAAGACCAGAGTAAAATAAGCACCCCTGTTTTTAACAGGATTATGTGACACATGGGGTAGATATAGATAAGATTGCAGAATGCACCTTTAGCTTTTCTTTAACAAACACAAAGACAGCTTCTTTTCAGCTCACAATTGCAGGCACTTTTGTTCTATTCTGAAAGAATGTAAGAAATATTTTCCTGATTTTTATCTGCTTTTAATTAGGATTCTTCAACAAAGAAAGAATTTGTTACATTTTTTCTAGCAAAGCAACCAAAAAAAAATATTTCTTAATTCAGATACAGATTTGCCTTGAGTGGGAATGGTTAAATTCATATGAATTTTAGTCCTCTCTTTCTCTGATAATGCTAGAACGTAGTGTGTTTATGGTTCTAAGACCTTGCAAAAAAATAAAAAAATTTTATTTTGCTTGTCATTTTCATAATAGAGTGATATATTTTGTCTTTCTTCCTCAGAGCTGTGTCATGGTACTGTGTACTGTGTACACAGGGGATGTGTGTGGACACACATCTCTTCATCCAGCACAGCTCTGTCTCATTACCTGGCCCACGTGTGAGGACAGATCCTTGGTGTTAACTCACTGCCCCATTAACAATCCAAAGCTTGATTGGGAAATGGGAAACTCTGAAACTCTAACCACACCTTTCCCTCAGCTTCTTCATTCCATGCTCGGTACATGATGTGGATTCGGGGCCAGCAGTCCCATCATCTGCTTCTGAGGCTTTGTGACATAGAAAAATATAAAAAAATGCCACATTTCATATTATAAAATAGAAAACAGAGAGAATCTGAAAGTAAAATCTTGGCCCCCAGTGAAATCAACAGTGAACTCCATGTTGATTTCCTGCTGGCTAGAATTTCAGCCAGGGTTTGTATAGTTTTATTTCTTTTGGATGCAGAAAATTGGACAGAAGTTATACTTTATATAAAGTTAAACTTTAATAAGGTGCCTCCCTGCTCCTGCCTGTCAATGCAGGTGTTTCTGTTACCAGAAGATGAATGACACATGTTCATAAATTGCTACACAGAACAGTGAAAACTGAGATCTAGTACCTTGAGAGAATTTAGTCTTCTTTTACTGAAATAATCCTTCTGGGAAAGGTAAAACCTAACACATAAAATTCTCTCTTCAGTCTTAAGGATGGGTTAGATTTTGCTTTCAAATCCAGAATTTTTGGGGGGGTTGGTAGACTCAAACGTTTCTGTGCCTAGATTGATGGCATCATTTATAAGGGAAAAAGTATGTTTTGATCAAAAAAAAAGATATTTAACTACCTATGTGTAAAAACATTATTTTTTGAAACTGCAGTAGTTTAGCACCATTGATAATGTGTAATGTTGTTTATATGTACAATTTATAAATATTGTTTATATGTAAATAAAATATTTTTTAAATGCAGTATTTTTATCTGTTTGGTCTAGAATGAGAGATGTGTTGTTGCAATACAAATCTGAACTTTAAATTGCAAATTTTAATTTATTGCAAAAATACAGGTGGAATCTGAGGCACCAGTTTTGTAACCAAAGGGTGCATCAACCAAACTGTGCATCAGCGGAACTCATGTAAAAATCTGTGTACACACATTTAACAAGTGCAGACAAAGGACACTGTCATCTATTTTCAGTGGTTTAAAAAATTATTGCTCTTTTGCTGGTAATTTCTGTCCTTCAGCTAAAAACCATGATTTGATATTTCAGTACAAAGTAAACTAGTTTATAAACCATAAATTTGCTTTATTTGAACTTAAATATTCTACTTTTTTAGTAGAATAGAAATAGAAAAAAATCTACTATTTTCTAAAAGAAAACCATGTTTTTTTCTGGTACTGATTTAATGAGGGCAGTTTAAGGCCAAGGCTAAAAAATAGACGAAATTATTGCAGAGTAATTACCCTTAGGCTTCTGCACACACTGAGATCTGGACTACAACTCACTTATTCTGGAGTGGAGCATCTATACATGCACACCAGAGAGGTTTCCTGGGACAATCTATTCCACTTGAGTTACTCCAGTTAATTACTTTATAATGATGAGTCTTGAAAGTCAGTTCTGCCTTCAGCATCGAAACATTTGCAGAACAAAAGGATGAATTTTCTTGAAACAACTTTACCAGCACATTAAAAGAAACAGTTGTGATTGTGAAGCATTGCTCTGTGACACTTGAAAACCTTCCCTGTTTTGGCTGCTGGCAGGATGCACACAGTGCCAGAGCACCCCACAGCCAGCGCTGGGAGCAGGCTGGTTTGCAGCAGGGAAGGATTTGCTCCCATGTTTGCTGCCACAGATGTTTGTCCAAAGAAGGCCCTCATGCTGCTCACAGTGATGAACGTGCCTCTTACCATGAGCAGTGCTGACGATCTCATGGGGACTTGCTTGAGTAAAATGCACATGGAAGTTGTTTGCTGATTTGGGGCCAAAGCATGCAAATGCTAATTGAGCGGTGCCCTGCGCACAATTTATCATCTCTGGATGCAAAGGGAAGCGTGTTCTGGTGTGTTGCTGGACCATATGCTGCTCCACTCTCTGAGGCTTCTCCTCATTGCTGGGGAGTCTCATTAAATTAATATGGGGCAGCAGGAATATCAACAAAACAGCTTGATCCAATCTCAGTCCGTTCCTTTGCTCCTGCAGCTTCTGGCCGTGAGCCTCAAGAGTTAATGGAAATTGGCAAAAACGAGTATGTCCCACTACGGGCAGCTCATGGCATTAAACAATTATGCAAGAATTTTCCTTGGAAGCTATTAGGGATGATGACATTGTGCTTAATATTTGACCTTCCCAGCTTCAACTGCTCAATACCTCTTACTGTACACAGAAATTGCCAAAATCCCACCTAATGAGCTGAAAAATGACATATGACAGATCTGATGGCTAACTGCAGCTAGAAGAAAGACTGCTACAGAGCAAAAAATCCTCAGTCTTGCTCTTTTTTTCCTAGTTTTTCCAGTTATAAAGAGTGTTTAAATATGTAATTTGAAGGCACAGATAATTAAAAACTTAATTCAAAGTAAGCTGAATTCAGGCAAAATTCTGTTGTTTTTAATGTCTTTTTGGCTCAAATCTGCAATTTGTTCACAAAGTTATTTGGTACCCATAGTATTTCAGTTTTTTTTCTTTCTGGGAAAGCTGTTTTGGTCTTTTTCCAAGGGGCACTGTTTCAGTTCCATTTATTCCTGGGAGATTTACACCCAGTTAACTCTTTTGACTTCAAGGAGGGGGAATGGTTCTTGAATTAAACTGAAATAAAAATATTGCTAGTGATAAGAGAATCATGAGTGCATCCCACTGTACATTTGTGTCAGTGTGTCCGAATCTCAGTGTGTTTATAAATGATGCCACTGTCTCTTTTCTCTCCTGCATTATTTAAGTTTCATCTTAAAAGGCCACCACTAAAACTGCTATAATTACTCTAGGAGTGGAAAAAATTTTCAGCAGCTCCAGTCCTGTTTCAATCAGACAAAACTCATGTGCTACTTTTCATAAGAAACAGTGAAGGTGAAGAAGTGAAACTTTAAATGTTAATTGATTTTCCTATGCAGCCCCACAGCCTTATTTTGCAGAGACCTTGGGATCTCTCACTCCAAATAATGGTAATCTGAAGGAAAATGTTGGCAAAGGAATGAAACTGGTGAGTTTTATGGAGTGTTTTTATTATGTACTGCTCCTATTGTAATCAGTGATACAATGTAGGGACTTGAACTCTGAAAACTTTGTACATCCTCTAAGGGACCTGGATAAATAGAATCAGTAAATGAATGGTATGCACACAGCCCTGGGAAAGAGCTTTAGTTTCTCTGTTTTTCATCACTTGTGTGGCTAAACAAGTTTAATATGATTTAATCTCCCCCCACCCTCCCGCACCCAACACACACACTTTCCTACTTTGACGTATTTTGAAAGGGGTTTTGATGAATTGTCACATTTTTTGGATCCCCACTCCCTCCCATGTATTGTCACTTCTCCTGTCACTAAATGGTAAATCTTGATTAACTTCATGAGATTCTTATAAGGGAGTAAAATATTGTGCAATAATTTGGGGCAAGGGTAAGCATATGATGTTTTATCCTAAGGCATCTGAAGCCAAAGACTCGGTCAAACAGGACCACAGAGTGTGTCATCTTCAGCAGTCCAAGCATAGTATGCTCTTGAAAGGGTTTATTTCTTCCTTTTGCCATGAGGCCAGCAATTTTGAAGGCACCTAATTAAATTCTTCATTAACTCATCAGAAAGAGAGGAAGAGGAAATAGCAAAGAAATCCATGATTTAGGAGATTACAGATGAGCCAGAAAGAGTTGATCTTGAACTTGAGTTTTGAAACAGAAATATTTTCAAGTATAAAGAAGTAAAAATGCCTAGCCTTAGAAGACTAATTTTTTATTTATTTATTTATTTATTTTTTAGTTCTATTAAACTGCCTCCAAAATGCCTTTGGATTATTACACAAGAAATAAAATATATTGAAATGATATAATGGTTGAGCTAAAGTCAGAGATGAGATTAAATCTCTTCTTGATTTTATGATCTTTTGGGGATTTTTAAAGAATGTGTGTGATTGAGGCTTAAGATGCTGAACTGTCATGACATACATAGGGAGGGGCTGGGAGGGTTTCAAAGGCTGAATTTAAGCAGGCTACTTCAAGTTGCTGAAGATAAAAGATGAGAGGGGCTCAAAGTTCAAGCACCGACATCCAGCTAAAGGCAACCACATGGTATTTGTGGACTTGAATTTGGGTAAGACATGTTTAAATCCACAAGCAAAACAATATTTAGACAAATCTTGGAAAAGGTATAGATCGGTATGTATGACTAAACATTTGAATGATTTATGGGCCAGTGTATGTTGGGCAAACATAGGATACAGTGTTTTGGGGTAGATTTTTCAGTTTCTATGGTTTGAATTGTACTGTGGCTAAATCATAGAACAGAGCCTCTTGGAAAACTACCTGGATATTCCATGTGGAGTTTTCAGAATGGAGTACATGACTGTACTAGCAAACAGCACAAAATGGCACCATGATGTGTAGCTCCAATGGAAATAAAACAGGCTCGAAAATCTACAGGTGAGTGTTGTGCAGAATGAACACATCCACATGCACACAAACAAAATCTTACACTAATCTTTTGCTTTTTGGTTTGGGAGGGAGTACAGCTTTCAAAGTGATTAAGAGAGCATGCCTAATTAGAAACATTTATCACATGTACACTCACAATTGCCTTTTTGTTTTCGCTCTTCATTTGAAATTGTATAAATCACAGGAAAACAAGTATCTCATATCCAAAATGCCCATCTCTTTGTTCTTTTTTATTTGATTGCAGTCAGATGAGAAGTGCTGCTTTGAAATAGAGGCAATGGCCAGAGGCCTATTGATTGCCTGTAAACAGAAACAAAAAAGCAGCCCTGGTAACATTTAGAATGGTTTATCAGTGATCAAAGCACAGGAGGTGCTGTCTAGACAGCCTAGGTGTGGACTAGCAAATGGATTTCATTAGGGGTCCTCTACTCTGGTGCCATTGTTTCAGCTCTGCTCTTCTTCAGGCCAATCTGTGATTGATTTCCAGAGAGGTGCCCAAGTGCCTGTGGCAATGGGATAAAGCTTACAGGACTTTGCTTGTTCTGACAAGGCAGAGTAGCTGCCTATCACATTAGCGCAAAATGACACTTTCATTTACTTCCACAGTGCTTTGAAACAAATACTTTCAGCTACAGCAATTGCTCTCTGCAGCTTGAGCTCTGGAGTCAACTTCTTGTGTTCCAGAGAGTAAAAGGTTGTGAAATAAATTCTGAAGTATCCTATACTTAAAAAGGGTAGTATTCTGATGTCTCTGACAGCACGTACTTTCCTCTTCTTGCATAGTCACAGTTTTTGTTTTAAGGATGCATTTTATTTGGAATGTTACTGAGGGTGCTTTTCACTATTGGGGAGAACAGTTTTGCCTTTTATCCTTCAAAATTGCTATATGCATCCCACGTGTTTGGCCTGCTTGTAAGGATACTTGGCATTCACCAACTAGTGCACTGATCATGGGACCCAGATTATTCAAATGGTTTCACTACAACCCCTAATGTGAAAATGCAGGGCTAAGTTGACTTACAAAAAGGCCTCACATTCAGCTGGTGTAAATTACCAAATTACTGTAAACTACCAAATTACCAATGTGCAAGAGCAGCAGATGTGGTCCTTGTTGCCTCAGTCTCTCCACTTTGTGCTTGTGCTGTTTCACAGGTGACCTGATTCCACTGCTCAGATGCAGCTGCTGCTGGATGAACGCTTAGGGGAGAGGGTAAAGGCATGTGGCAATCCTGTCACAGAAGCACAGAACTGTTGGGGTTGGAATGGATCTCTGCAGATCATCTAGTCTGACACCTGGCAAGGCAGGGTTACCTGGAACACGCGGCACATGAATGTGTCCAGGTGAGTTTGGAATGTTTTCAGAGTGGGAGACTTCACTGCCTCTCTGGGCAGCTGTGCCTGTGGTCTGCTATCCACAATGTAAAGATGTTCTTGTGTTTAGTTGGAACTTCTCGTGTTTTAGTTTATGACTACTGCTCGTCACTGGCACCACTGGACAGAGTCTGGCACCATCCTTTTGACACCTGCCTTTGAGATATTTATATGCACTTATGAGATCCCCTCTCAGTCTTCTATAGACTAAACAGGCCCAGATCCTCTAGCCTATCATAAGTGAGATCCTCCAGACCCATCTTGATGTCTTCTCTTTTATTTCATCTGGGTTTTTTTTTTGGTTTTGTGGATCCCACAAGTTCCACCAAGGCTGTGGACAACACCAGGCAGGAAGCTCTGAAGGCTCCTGTTGCTGCTAATAGAAGAAATATATGGAACCTCTAATGCAGAAATCAATGCTTCATCCCCAGCAATGAGCTGTCAGAAGAGATTGTGTGCAGTGCTTGGGTAGTGAGCTCTGAGCAGGATCACTCCCTGCAAGGCCTTCATGGGCTCCTTATGCTACTTTGCAGTAGTCTGAAAATACTGAGGAGCAGAAATCCAAAATTCAGTTGGAGAAATTATTTGGGCATCTACTATGTTAGAAAGATCTCTTTAGTACCATCCAGAATAGGGCTAAATCAAGGCATTTACTTACATAGTACTTCATATACTTACAGATAGAATTTTGACCAGTGCTCTGGTTTCAAGTGGAAAAGCCTTTTTTTCCCGACTTTTTGAAAAACAGAAGATGGAGAAACTGACCAGGTGGTAGCAAGGGTCAAAGGGGACATTGAAGAAAAATGGACTGGAGCTTGATTAAGACACCAAACAGTTTTGCCTCCTCCAGATACTGGCTCTGCCTAGCAAGAGTGATAGAAAATAAAATTGGTTTCAGGATGGTGATTTTGTTAAGGAATCTTTATATTTTCAATATTAGGGAAGAGCAACATAGTGTTAAAGGCATGTGCAAGGTCTGTGTACCATGTGGGTGCCTGCCATGTAACTCCTGAACAGCTAAGCTATAAAGCAAAAGATTCATACCATTGGCTCTGGGAACAGAGCGTCCTGGTGTCCCAGGCTCACATCCAGGCTGGATGTGGAAAGGGTGACCAGGCATCACCTTTCAGGACAGCAGTCCAACAGCAAGCTCAGGGGAGCTGTGCTCTCCTTGGACTCCAGAGGCTTCAAGGACTCATTGGATTCAGTAGATGTAGTCACTCATATGGTTACATTCAATAACCAGTGCACTTCCATTAAAGGAAATTGCCTATTGATTTTTTTTCCCATTGCATTTCAGACTAATTTTTAATTTACATTTTTCATTACTGAAGTCAGACAAGACTGAAGACAAAAATCTGGTGCAAATACCTGAATTCTCCTCACTGTTTCCACAATTGCTTGTGTTTGCTCACACCAAACATGTGGGTCATTTGCAGCTGGGATGTAAATATGTGCACTCCCACAAAATGCTTGCAAAATTCAGATCATTGTAAGTGATTGCTACTACCTCTCTAGTAAAAGCTTTGTATTATGATTGGCTTTGTTGAAGGCTGAGGTTTAGTAGAAGGTTAAATGAAAAAATTTTGCAATCCTAACAAGATGCCATGAACTAAGAATTTCTAAAAATGTGTTCCTCTTCCCACTCATTCTGTTTTAGCACATTCCATTTCTAGTCTGTTGCAAAGATAGATTCACTTCTCGTTCAGAGCTATTAGAAGAAGAAATTTAAGTGATAGTTGAAAAAGCAAGGGCTGAAGGCTCAGTGGCATAAAAAAGTTAATAAAACAATTTTGCAAATCTGTGTCTGAATCAATGATGCAAAACAAGGAAAATATAGTGAAGAAAATCTCCATATTCTTTTCTTGTAAATACAGTGAACAGAAATGAGCATTTTTTTGCTCTGATTTATTGTTTTCCTCAACACTTTAGCGATAAAGTAAGTATAAGCTGAATTGGAAAACTTTTTTAAACTCTTTTGAGTAATTATCTGCTGTTTACTGGAACATCTTTCTTAATTGAAATCTTCAGAACTCATACACTCACGAATTAGTAGTATTTTATGCACAATTTCCTCACCATCATAAAAACACGGGGGTAATACCACAAAACCATTCAGTGAATTAATTTATTAAAGGCTATCATTGGCCCAGTAAAAAGTTTAAAGATAATTTTCCTAGACAAATATTACTAGCTTTCTTAGAAAAGACATTTCTAACTTTCTTAGATGTTATCTTTGCATTCCTGTTTTCTAAACACTAAGTGCCTCTTAGTGAGAGAAGAAAGTGCTTTTCCAAAGAATTATTCTTCTGCATGATAGAATTGTGTGAATGGTAAAATTGTATGAATTCCCTCAAAAAGGCACATTTGTAATATTTTGGTTGGCAACAGCCTTCCCTTTCACCAGTGTTGTGCCTTGTTTAGACTGTTTAACATTTCTCTGTGTTTCTGTGCTTGTCATCTTTACTGTGACTTAGGTCCCATTAAAGACACAACTTCATACTTACTGCAGCACATCATGCCTGTCTATACTGAGCTTTTCAAACATTTCAGACACAGCTTTTTAACAAACACAAGTTTTTTTAAATGAAATGCTAATGAAATGCTTGGGACCAAATGAAATGCTCTAGACCTTTATCCACCCAGCTTCTCTGAGACCACAGTTTGCCAGGCGTTCGCTCGGAAATGTCCAACAATGTTTTGCAACAGCAGTTACATGCCTGAGCTGACCTTTGCCTGGTGGTGCAAGCTCCAAGTGCAGAGCTTCTTGTGCCATTGCCAAGAGCTCTCTTTCCAGCATATCTGTTGCATTTTTCCATTGACTTTTGGACAGGCCTTTAACAGTGACCAATTAGTTCCTTCCTACTTCACTCAGTGGTGTGGTGGCTATCACATCAGCAGACCTGTCCCATTTCTGAGCTTTGCCCTATTTTGGATTAGTCTTTGTCTCTTCCCTTCTTTCATTAACTCTTTTCCTTTGATTCTTTTGGCCAGAATAAGATACTAAGATACTCCATCACCCACTATGCTTTGGATTACTAAAATATATTCCCCTCCCTTCCTCTGCCTGGTCTGTTCAGGCTGAACTACCTTATACCACGTGCAGCCCCGAAGCAAACTTGAAACTTAAATAACCTCAATAAATCTCATCCTTTGCTCTGGCATCTGGGTGTCTTGCAAGACGTGTAATGGGATGTTCAGGGTCTCAGCCGCTGGGAGATGCCTTTTGCTGCCTGCAGCTCTCGCCGTCAGCTGGGAAAGAATGATTTAATCATTTAAGAAATGCTAAACGACCAGGTGTGCCATTTTTTGACTTCTGTGCTCACTTCTCAGTGCCACAATTCAAAGGGCAGTTCCTGGCCCCAAGACATTACTTTTTAATACAAAGTAGCACTTCCAAATGTATGTTTTTCCTGGGTATTCCCCCTGCTTTCTGACTGTCTGGAATTTTTCGTTTAGAAAAACAATGTCACATCGAATCAGAAAAGTCTATTTGAATGTAGTCTCCAGCCTCACCCAGTTCCTCTTACTCTTGGCTCCTCTCACAGAAAATAAATTTCTCTTTCTTATATGAAATTTTTTTCTTTGTCACTCTGTGGATCAAAACTTTCCAGTTTTAACAAAAAACAATGTCACTCTCATTCTTTGCATTCCAGAGGTTTGGATTAGTTGATTTAACAGTGATTAATTGTGCTACATGTTACCAAATATCAATCTTCACATAGAAAGCCAAATTCTCTGTGATCTCAATGTAAAAGTTATAATTTCAGAAGTTTTATTAAAAACAAAACTCAAATACGAGTCTATGGCAAAACAAATACACTATATATTTTAAAACTTTATTCCAAATGCCTTTTCTGTGACATAGGTGATGGCTCTTGCAAAAGAAATTAATACTCTTTTGTATAAACCGGATCTTTCAGTGGTAGAAATAATGACAATTAGCATTACTTAGGGATTCTTTCTCCTTAATTAGGATTCATTTAGAATTCACCTGGAAAATTTTTAATAACCCTTTCTTCCTAACAAGGAAGCATATGGTGGAATTTTAATGGCTCCATTATGTTAAAAACCCACAATGTGATTGTAGTGACGATGGGAATTTGGCTGTGCTGCTTGAAAACATCTGGTTTAAAATAAATATGCAAATGTCTTCATATATGTGTTAATCTGTCAAGACCAAAGGATGCCAGAGTTCAGTGAGACCAGACACTGAAGTGTAGTAACCAAATAGAAGTGACTGGCAGCAGCTTAGGTTTGCACCACACAGATCTATTAATTTGTATTTACCTTGAATGCAGAATACAAGACACTGCAGAATTTGTGATACTCTGATGAGATACACAGGCACATCAATGAGACCTTGATGTTCACCCCAATGTCACTTACACCAGGCAAAACCCACATTTTTTTTTTTTCTTTAAGTTTGTGAGAATGATGTGTCCTCTCCCACAGATCTGAGCTGTCAATAGTGACTTCTATGTCCATTTCTTGGTTTCTTCCTTGGGACCTTATTTCATGATGGGTATATTAGTTTACAGAGAAGGTTGGAAAACATCTTCTTTTCTAAAAATCCTTTTGCATGAGAAATCATAGAATGGTTTGGGTTGGACAGGACATTAAGGATCATTTCATTACAAACCCTTGCCAGAAAACAACATTGCATCCTTCTGATCTTCCTTTCCACAACTATGGTGGCCCAGATGGATGTCCCCAAAGCAGTGATCACTGTTGCTCTGCGTTGTCATCAGTGAGATCTGCCAGGTAAACCTCCCAGCTCTGGCAGGGATGGTGCTGAACTCCTGATCCATCATGATAACTAGGCTTCAGGAAACTTGTTGGAGATCAGTGTCAAAGACCTCTTGGTGACAAGCATCTAAACACAACACCGTGGACATGAGTGTAAAGATGGGGCCTTGTCAGTCCTGATGCAGGTGAGCCCCTTCTCACCTTCCTTGTGTGAAGTCTTGCCTAATGTGAACCTGAAGGTGACATCCTTGTTTTGTGTAATTCAGTAACAGTCAAGAACCAAAACTATACCGAGAGATGTTGTGGGGAAGAGAAAGGCATTTAATTGTTTGAGGTTATCACTAGGAATTGAGAGACATCTCAGATCCCAGGTTTCCTCTTTGTTTACGTATGTATGAACATTTTTACTTTGATTACCTCCAATTAGGTGATGCTTGCTTTTCAGTGGCTATTTTATATCTTTTTATACTTTTAATCTGAGCTATACTATACAGAAAAATGCTGCTGGCTTTTAGAGTGAGCTAGGTTTAATTCTGAAAATGACACAAAGCAAACCCACCAGAAGTACAGTAGAAAAATATTAATTTCCACAACTAATTCAGGAAGATTTTTGTTGTGCCATATGAGATACACATGAAATGGATTTTTCAGATCCCCAAGGAAACAGAAAGAGGTCACTCTCCTTTACACTGTCCATACCAGCATGTGAGCATGTGGTTATATTACACCCTACAAAGAGTCATTAGGTCTGTTCAGAAAACCCCATGAGTCAGTCAAAATATCTCCAGCTGGGAAGTGCAGCTCTGTCTGGCCTACAGCACCATGCTGTGATTTAAAACCATGATGAAGCCCCTTGTGAGTGGGAGCCTATACACTTACTTTAGACTGGGTACTTAATTTTCAGGATGTTTGGGATCTCAGTGAAATTAAGTTTTCAAGGTCTGAACTTGTCTTCAATTTTATTTAATGGTTATCATCTGGTTTCTCCAGGTAGTTGACATGATTTACATTATCAGGACTTAATAAGATATTTCTGTAGGCTCTCTGTAAACAGAATTTCTGAAAAGAACTAAAAATTGTTCTACTTACAGATACATGTAAAGTTAAAAGTACTATAAGTGTGCTTCAGAATTGTATTTTAACATTAAACCATTAAAAATAATATATAAATTATTTGTATGGTCCTCTATAATGCTTATAGCAATTCTCTTTACTGAGATTGAGCTGGATTTTTCTACAAAGGTCCAACACTGCTGTCTTTATTGGAATTAACCCAGGAAAGAGAAACAGTCAATGAATTCTTTAATGCTAACTTGAGTAACAACTTAAAATGTACAATCCTCTCGTAATAACCTTTAATTGGTTGGCTTGAAATGTAGACATGTTAAGTATTAATGCACCTTTAGATATGGGAAAATGAGTATGTTATGATTTATGTTTCCTTCACTCCTATCACCTTAAATAAGAAAAATGATAGTTCTCAAATGCCAAATAGCTGTATCTGGTATTTGTTAGATTATGATTAGCAATAACCATTGACAGCTAGCACCTTAGAGCAAGCCAGCTCTTCTCATTACATAACTGATAGTTCAGACAAGATTTAATCAAACAATGAAAATATACAAAGTTTATCTTAGCTACTATGCAGGCCTGCCCAGACTGAGGGGTTTTTGTACAGATGGGCAACAAAATATAAGAAATGTTTAATCTGTCTCCCAAAAAACAGGTGCAAACCTATCTTTAATGGGCATATATACTTTGGCTGGCAGGAGCCTCATAAAGGGCCCCTTTGTGTGGTGTTGTTTTTCCTTTGTTCTGTCATGAGTGGGAATAATTTGTGCCAATGGAAAGGATGATACAAGTATTGTTTCTGGGGTAGTGTTTCTGAGTGGGATGTCCGTCCAATCCAGGCTCCAAGTGGCTTCTGCAGCCCTCAACAAGAGCAGTCAGTCAGTGAGAAGGAATAACTTCACCCCCTTAGCCTTCTCTTTATCCTCTTGTATTTTGGCTGACACCTGCAGCATATTAATCAGTCAGAATCTGGCCTAAGCACAATGTGTGCAAAAGTAACTTACATTCTATGGAGTGACCATGATGTCTCACTGCACTAAACATGCTCATTAAAAACAGCCAAGCCCATTAAGTTAATATAAAGCTAGAACAGTTCCAAATACTTAAAAATGGGAGTGCAGCCAAAATTCCCAGATATTGGAAATGATTAAGCTGTATTCCATATTTAGTACATATGAAAACACATGTGAACATGAACACATTCATACACAAGGAAATGTATATAAAGTTTGGAAGCACAGATTGTGTTTCCCAGGTGCAAAGGGCTAGGAAATGTTGTTAATCATGGAGAAAGCTGTTTTGTGATGTTCTGTAGTCCTGTGTGCTCTGACCTAAGAACCATATATATTTTATATATTGGATCTAGTTTTCCTTACTCTTCTTTTCACTAGAGAAAATAAAAATAAACAAATAGAAAAGATCCTGTAGTCTTGGAAGAAAGGAATATATAGTATCCAACAAAAGAAACAACAGAATTTGGATTTCTGCATAAATACTGAATTAAAGGAATGAGTCTTTGAATTAGTCTTAGCAGAAGTTGCTGAAGGACAGAAATGCCTACAAAATGAGCAAGTGCCCTGTGCAAATACATCACTGCCCACAATAGACTGAAAGTGATGCAAAAGAGTAAATTATAGTCCCATTTTATAATCTCTGAGTGTAGATACATTTCTCCTCCATTTACACCAAGCTCCAGAATGCTTCCAGTGGCTCCTTCATTGCATTTACTGTCACGACAGCTGGGCCCTCCTTCAGCAGGAGGAACTGCACTGGACAGATCTCATCCAAAGCCAGATAAAAGCATCTAAAGGATCCAATGCAAAAAAATTCTGACTTTATTGGGTAGTAAGAGGCAATAGCAATGTTGACCCTCAGAAGCATCACAGAAGATCTGCAATTAAGCATAGAGCCACACCTCAGAAATGCTAACATTTATATTCCCTTAAAATAGCATTTCTGAGGTGCTCCTAAGACTTCTATGACCCTTGGAAAGAGACATAACATTCCTCAGAGTTACAGAAGTGTGTTCCTGTGGACAGAGATAATTACAAACAGTTTTCAGAATAAATAGTAGACATTTGAGTACCAAGGCCATGAAGAAGTAAATCAGCTGTGAATATACCAAGGAATTAGTGACACACAAGTTATAAGTTTCCAAGCACACCTAGAGTATCCTCATGCCAGGTACAGAGGCTTGGCCATGGTTATAACCCTGCCATGAAAACCACTTGTGCTGCGCAATTGCAAGTGCAATGTCCCACAGGAACTTACCAAACTGGAAGAAACTACACCAATTAACACTTTCAAAGCAATATAAGGCCAAGATTTCAAGTTTTAGAAGTACTTAGAAGCACTTAGTCTTGGCAAGAGGAGTAGAGAGCTTGCCTGCCCTCCAGCATCAATACTTTCACAGTGTTTCTTTGGCCATATCAGGGAGTTCAGCCTGAGTGAGCTTTCTGTGGCTATGTACTTGGTCACCAGCTTCATCCAATAAAGCAGCAGTGGGGATTTTAAAGGGATAATTAATGCAAAAAAGTTGTTCTGACTAAAGCAATACCAGTCTTTACCAGTTTCATAAAGGAGCCAACAACTCAACAGCTATGGCCTTATTAGAAACATGAGTTAAAGTTCTATTTTTTCACCCCAAGCCTCTACCTACTGTTGCTGAAGAGAGGCAAGGGAGCTAAATACGTAGCTGGTCACTGTAGTATGATGAGCCTAGAACTTTCTCTGACTTATAAATAGCACAGCCAAAGTCTGGGATGAAGTGTGCTGGGGTCATACAAAGAATCCATGGCACATGCCAGAACTGCACAATGTCGTAATTGTAACCCTTGCTTTCATTTATTAACTGCAGTACTTCTTGTGCCAAGTCTGTAGTTAAACTACACATTCTCTGGGAAGCAAAAGTGTTGTCTTTATATTCAACAAGGTGCCTGTAACACTTTTGGAGCCACGATTATTGTAACATAGTTCTATGCATTGCTGTAGAATTCATATCCCAAAGAGCCTTTCTGAAATATCAGTTATACTCCACAGTATTTCCCTCTCCTCTCATTTTTTCTTTTCTCTTTTTTCTTTTTCTTTTCCATACAAAAAGAGAAGAGCATAATGCCAGATGTATCAAGCTGCTGGGTTTGCAATATGCTTAGCAACACAAACAGCCTTGCTGACAATGATCCCAGTGAGAGGAAGCGTTTCACAATAAAGCCATTAGCCATGATGTGGTCTGAAGTTCCAGATGCATGTGTCTAAAAGTTGACTTTTTTGGGGTTTTTTTGCCTAACTGGTTTCCTGTGAATTCTGGACCATGTAATGCACAATGTACTATTTTTATTGGCCCATGTATATTGGGAAGGATATGCCTATAGTGGTGCCTGCAAAATTACTCCTGAACACTTTGGAGAGAGCATGGAGCTCATTTGCATTTCTTCCTTAAGGCTTGGAGAAAATTATCTATTTTTTAAAAATAGGCATTTCCTTGTGAAAAAACATGCAATTTTTGATTCCCTTCATAGTATTTAAAAGAGAAGAAAACATACAGCCTTTCCCACTTCCTAGTTCCCTGTATGAACCTTATATACATTGCAGAAGTATTCCTCAGAATGCCTTCTATATGATCTACTTCAGCTAGTATAATTCTGAATACACAATTAATCTGAATAACATTTACTGAGATATTTAAAGTCCTGATTACATTAGAGGAATTTGTAGCTGTCTAATATTACCTCATTGATCACAATTATTCTTGTCAGTAGGTAGCTGTGAATTGCAGGCACAACAATTCACAACCCAGCACTTATTTTACAGACTGTCTTTATGTCCACACAGCTAATCTAAATGTATTCTGAGGGTGCCATTCCTTAGATATTCTGAGTCCTGACTTGACTTCTGTATTTCACAAGAGTTCTTTAGTCAACAAATATTGTAATATGTGATTCTAGGGAAATAAAATGGAAAAAGCCTTCTAAGCCATCAAAGCCATGCAATAGATACCTAGTTTAGGAGGACTGGAGCATATTTCCCTTTCTTCTAGGCAAAACAGATCTACAGTAGAAGACCTAAAACTGTAGTGATACCTGGATTGAAGACAAGAGCAGCAGAGTTGAAAGACCATGCCCATGTCTTGGGACACAGCAGCAGCAAGAACCTTTTTACATAATGATGCCACTGCTATGAGGAGAATTACTTGCAGAATAAGCTCACGTGAATAAATCAGGATGACTTGGTAAACTGTCAGTGTTTTTTTAGAAAAAAAATCCTCAAAAGAATTCCAGTTCATTTTTTCCCAATCAGTCTAAGAAAAGATAGACTAAAATTAGATCAGACTAAAATAATTATTTCAGATTTTATTGGAAGATAAGGAATGGAGAAACTAATATAAAATATTTCAAAACTGATTGGAAGCATGTATCCATTTCTTGAAATGAGATCATTTCAATGGAATAAGCACTTTAGCTATATTTAGGATTTATGACTGTTTTCTAAACAAAGCTGCCAAGTAAGAATAAAATTTTACTTGGAAAATTTAAGCATGTTTTCTTTTAAAACATATGGTGAAGAAATTTGTGAAACTCATTTAATGATGCTTGAATTCTCTCCTTAACTTCCTTTTCCCATTGCATTGTCTTCAAGCTACAGTGTATTTTATCAGCTGTTTCTCACAAACCCATCCTCCTGACACTCTGTAGTTTCTTCTCAGACCTGCTGCACTGCTCTTGTCCCCTTCTGCCTCATAAAGAGTTTTTAATTTGTAAGACCTAACAGAAATCCTTTTCTAACCCCTTTGCTTACATTCAGCTCCTTTTCTACCTTTCCCTCTGCATTATTTTGTGCCTATTTTTCCCTGACTTGCTGCAATTGGACACTACCCAAAGTTTTCTGCCTCCCACCCCTGATTCCCAAAATCTAATTCCCCCAACTGATGGAGTGTTAGAAAACTGACAGAAGAGAAGCCATTAATTTCATTACAGAGACCAGGCTAAACGTCACTGTGGGATTACTTAAAACTCTATTATTATAGTTTTTCTTCATTTAGGGTTGAAACTCTTCTAGAAAACTCTGGAAAAATCCTCTACACACACCCTCATATGTCATTCATTTTTATTTTTCTGTGCATAGAGCTACTAATATTGTTGTGGAAAACAAAGAATATTTTCTTCTTTGAGAAGAATTTTATCCCAATTTTATCTTCAAATATATCCTCCAGCAATCAGGGGATGACTACTAGCTGTTCATATTTTCTGACATCATTGTCCACTGTTAAAATTTGTTTTAATTTCCATGCTTTTAATTGACACACAGTCGAGTTCATAGTGTTTTATGTTGTAGTATGTTGTAATTTGATTTTGCACCATTCTATAAATATCCACTTTACAGAGGTGAGAAAATATCAGGTGCTAGAAATATCCTTGTTCCTTCCTTGTGCATGAGATTAGCTCTAGTTTGCCAATCAACAGTGCATTATTTAATCATTGTCAATATTTTTATTTCTTTTATCCATAATATGAATAATATATGGGATATCCATAATACACAGAATATCAGAAGTAAAAATAATATAAATCAGAAACAATTCTTCATGTTTTTCAACATTAATGTCACACTAAAAATTATAGAATTTTGCTTTGGGGTTTTTTGGTTGGTTGGTTGGTTGGTTTTTGTCTGGTTGGTTCATTGTTTGTTTTTTTTTATTTCTGAGAAATAGATTTTATCTCTGGTCCTGGTGCTAGAAACATTGAATTTTTAAATAATTAAGAATTCATTGTCATTGTTTTTGCTCTAATTCAGTGAATAGAACCACTAAATTGCATTGCTGGTGGTATCCTGGTATGACTTGGAACCTCCATGGAAAGTCCTTTGTGACCACGAAGTGCCAGTGGTTAATGATGAGGGGTGTCCAGGGAGCACTAAGTCATGGCTGTAGCCATTCACAGTCCAGATATCTCTAAGTGTTGGAAGGTTTCTTGGGAAGACATTTCAAAAACCAGCAGTGCTGCTAAGCCATCTTTAAACTTTCTTATAATTTCTTATAAATAAAGTTGTGGTTTTGTTTTGATAGGGGTTTTTGTTTGGTTTTTAGTTTGTCTTTGTTTTCCCAAATGCCTAAATTTGGTTTTGCTCCATTAGAAATTATATAAATTATCAATATTTTTTTGCCTCCCTCAAATTATCATTGTGAGATGTAAGAAATATGTAGCATTAATAAATATGTAAGCTTGAATATAGAAATACTTAAAGAAGGAGAATATAGTTAACATTTCCAGTCACTTTTCAAGGACAAATCTGTGTACTCATGAAAGCCTTCTATCATTCTTTGTGTTTGGCCACAAAGTTGCCATTTCCAATAATATTATGGTTTCATTACATGCTTTTCTGTTTATGGCAATAAAATAATTTCTTCATTGTTAAATAATGAAAGCAGAAAACAAAATAAAATAAATGTTCTATTATGTTTTTGTAAAGAAAAGCAATCGAAGCAGTTTAAGCAAAGCAGTCTCTATGTTTTACTGGGAGAAGAGTGAAGTAGGAAGTCAAGGTCACCATTGGAAATGTTTGTGTGTGTGTGTGGGCATTTGCAGCCACATCCAAGAACAAAGCCTCAGCTGATTCTGCAGAGGCTGGGGGGATTAAAGATGAAGCTCCCAGCAAAGAAGGCTTAAGGGTTGAAGCTGTACTTTTAAGGAACATACCAGAGTGTCAATATCAATCATTCCTTTATGCTCCTGGTCTAGCATTTTCTATTTATTTATCTGTTCTTCTTTTGTTTAGCAAAATCCTCAGCCTCCCAATCTGTGCTCATGTAAGAAATGAGGGAACCTTTACACAGCTAAGCTTTATTAGTGAACTAATTGACTAGTTCCCTTCTCCAGCCCCTAAGTGTTCTCACATTTTCAACAATCACTCCGTGTCTAATGTGTCCACTTTCCAAACCACTTTTCCAACTTTTCCTGATGAAGTCAATAGGTTGTGAGACCACCATGAGTGCCTGTGCCAGGGCTCAGCACTAGGGGAGTGTTGTGTGTTTCAGCCCTGATAGCCCCGAGTAGCTATTAGTTCTAATTGTTGAATGGTTCAACGCTTTGAAGGACAAACGTATGTCCTAAGGCTGTGGCCCTGATGAATGCAAGGGTTTCTTTCACTTGTCATTAGTAATTGGGGGTAAATTAATATTTACTAAGCAGAGCTTCACAGGAAAGAGAATGCATGAGAAATCTAAGGAAAAAAATGCCACAGGAGAAAATGTTGTTTTCTTTAACACTTTGAACTCAGTTGGCAGCAATTAAAAAATAGCTAGTGGAAACTTGGGATAAAATTAATAATTTTATTACTTTCTCCCCTTATTATAACAATAATTTCCTCTCCCTTGATATATAAACATTATAAACATTCCAGATGCATAATATCTATTATTAATGGGTGATATCCTGCTAACTAGAACTGCTGAATTTCAGAACTGTTGACTTGTACAAAATAGATTTCATTCACAATAAGTGAAAATCTACATCGTGGCTGTATGTATGTTTACAGAGGAGCTACAGAGGAGCCACAGCGGAGCCCATTCCTATGTAGCATTTGATTTATTTAATAAATTTGAAAATGCTACACAGATACAGCTTTTTGGACCAAACTGTAACCTTTAAACATCAGAGATTCTTGTCATATGATATGTGGTATACGTAGACATTCACACTTTTTTTTTGATGTTTCCTTAAAGCATCACTAAAGCCCTGAAGTGATCCATATGTTGACTGAATACCTAATGCTGATTGAATTAAATATGGCATAGGCACTGCTTGGTGGAAGTCTTTCTTGCCAGCTCCATAAGAAGATTATTATTTTTTTTTTTTGATGTTCAGCTATTCAGTGAAACCAAACGAAAGCACAGAACTGAAACTGGCAGGGTGTGCAACCCAGCAGAACAACAGAAATAAAACAGTGTGTGAAATAGCAAAGGGGCATCTGTGAATGAAATCAAGTCCTGGATTATTCTGTTGTCTCAACGTCTTGACTTTACAACCAAACCTCTCAGGTTTGCTGATGGAGGCAGGGAAAACACCTCTCACAGGGGCACAGTGTGTTTTCAGTAGTTTTCTTCTGGTGGAATGACCTCTCCTCCAGCCAGACACCAGTCTGGATGCATTCTTTTGCTTGGGCTCCATCATACCAGGAGCTGGGCTGAGGGGCGATGATAAAGGATTCTCCATATTCAGATACATCTATTTTAGTTAAGTTTCACAGCACAAATCTGATGTAAAACAAGGCAGGCTGCAATTTTATGATGAGAAGAAAGGAAACTTTGCATAGCCAATAGTTTCCCCCAGCCCTTCCACTGAGAAGAGCTAATATGCCTCAGCATCACAGAAAATGAACCATCATCACCTCTGTCTTAATTGAAGTCAATGATGTGGGGACATTCTGGCAGCTACCAATCCATACATTGAAAAGTCTTTATGGTCACATCTTAATATCCTGTTCAAAGGGAAGTTAGGATTGAAACTTTATGGAAGGATGATTTCAGATGAAAAAATCTACTCTGGCCAGTTAAACCAGATTTAAGTCTGCTCTTGCTAAGAAAGCCACATGAAACATTCTTACTGGAACTTTAAAGTCCCAAATTAGATATCATTATACAGCACATACATTGGATTCATCTGTCTAAAGTTCCTTGGAATAAAGCAAACCTCTTTTTATTTTTTGGTGTATATATTTGAGAAGAAAATTTTTTTTTTAGAAAGCTAGCATCACATTGATTCTTTAATGTGGAAACAGCAAAAGTCACTGGTAAGACTGTGTGAAATCTCATCTTAATCTTCATTAGTCATACAGATCTGTTCCTCATTTTGAGGCATCTATGTTTTCAAGTAAAATTCTTTCACAGGTATCCCTGGTACAACACCACTTCCAAACACTTGGAATAATGAAATATTCATCTTTTTCCTGTAACATATGACTCCTTGCAGAAGACAAGGCTTCTTTCCCTAGGTTTCTTTAGATTAGAAAGGAAAATACCGAGCTGCCCTCTAAAATCCCAGTGGAAACTCATTAGACAACAATAAGACATGCTGTTTAAGAAACACAAATGTTGTATCTGAAGCAATGAAATCTGCACCTGGACAGCTGCTGCACAGCTCCATCGGTGGCTTCCTCACCCTCCAAACATCACATCTGTGGCCATATGCTGTATGTCTCTCTGGCCACAGCAACTCAGCTGCTTTTTTCCTTCTGAGGCTGCAAATCTTTTACTTTGAAAGGGAAATATTTCCAAGGGCTTAATTAATTTAGTATAGCAAGAACTTAGCCCAAATGGAGGGAAAAAAAAACCCCAACCAACAAACCTCTCATGTTAACTCCTGACACGATGCTATACAATTTCAAAGAAAGCATGTCTTACTACGGGCTTTAAGAGCTCAACTTGCCATTAACACCACTAATAAAAATGTAATTAGAATTGTAGTTTCGTTTTCTCCCTCCAGCAGAGCATTACTGCATTCCTCCCCTGCGTGGGCTTGGCGTTTCGGAGGTTGTAGTTAGCAGCCAGCAAGATGTGTCCTTTTGGCGGAACTTACCACTTTATGAAAGATGTGGTCAAGATCCCAAAGAACCGTATTGATACCAGATGTAGTCTTGTCACTGAGTCTTAAACCAAGACTCTCATGAATCTTAAGTTTCCATTTTCTCTCTCTGCTCTATTACAAGGAAAAGAGTCTGAGTGAATTACTGTTGATGTTGCTAGCAGAAGTATTTTTTACTTGAAAATAGACGTCATCGTGGGAAAATGTTCTACAAGAAACTATGTCGGAACAAATTTTCACTAAATTAGGCAAGCTGAGCTTGTCATGTTTTAATTAAATGAATGCTTGCATAAGTATGTTAGTACGTCTAGTCAGAATCAGTAGTCCTCAAAATCAATGCTGCACTGCCAATTTAGTTTTTAGACAATAAGGCGTTGGCTTTTTAGCACTAGCTCTGTACGTGTTGCACAACAAAACAGAAACAATTCTCATTGGTGAAGGATTTCAATAAACTTTAATAATATCCATATGTACAATAAATATTTCTGGGCCCTCAAGCACTTATATTTCCTTTTGAACTTGTGAACAGAAATTGATTCAAGGTGATAAATTTGTAATCCATTATGATGGATGGAGCTGCCTTTTAAAAAAAAAGATAATGGTATATAATTTATATATTTTCTGTGAGTAGATTTGGGAAAAAAAATATTTAAAAGGAAGCCAGATGTAATGAAGTAGAGTAAATAAAGTCAACTGTAATATTAGTTTTTACTGAAGCATGTGCTACATAATTAGGAGTTCAAAGAAATGCAAATGATGCAAATATTGCTTTTGGCTACCACAGCTGACCTTGAAGCAACTAGGTTTAAAACAATATATTTATTACATATCTAACATTAATTAAGTAAAGTGCAATATTTGAATTAAATTTTCAGGCTGGAAAAACAAGTGTCATAAGATTAAACAGAAACATGTGTGAATTTCCAAACACATTTGCAAAATACAGCTTTGCCATTTAACGCTCAGATGCTATAGTTTTGCATAACACAAAACCACAGCTGCACGTGTGGTAAAATAGCAAATGTTGATTTCTAAGTGATATTTGGCACGTTTGCATATTTATTCCCCATTGTCTTGTAGTTTTATTAAACACTCTTCTATTAAAATTCAAAACATCACATTAGCAAATTGTGATGGCAGAGAAGATTGTAGTCAGAGGTCATGGCCAGGGTGCACACAATGTGATGCTGAAAGCCTCACAATGGAGAAAGGACATACTGAAGATTTCCACAGGGTGACAGGCAAACCGTGCCTTTCATCCTCCCTTTTCCCCTGCAGTGACACTGAGTGCGGATTGTCTTGGATAAAGAGAGGCAGTTTGGCCACAAAACCTCTCAAAAAAGGTTTGAGAGGAGACAGGTTCTGCCCTGGACTTATTTGTCCATAATGGAATAATAAAAAACCTGTGCTGAGGTGACTCGAATGGATCCCTGTCAACACATCATACTATTGGCCACAGAATAGAGGAGAGACTATGGGGAAACCCACACAAATTGTAAGGTGTTTTCCAGGTAAATGATACTGAATTGCTGAAATTTTCACTCTGTGAACAGTGAACACAAAGAGCACTTTTCATTTGTTTCCCTTCTATAATGCAATATCAAAATAAAAATTCAAAATAATTGTAGGCTGTGTTTTTTAACTAAATTATGAGAGATGCCACACAGTGGTAAGGTGGAGGAAATGTATTCTTTCCTCATCCTGCAAGGCTTTTACAGGTTTTTACATGAAATACAAGAGAAAGATGTAAAACCATGAGTAATGTGTAGCTAGTAAGAGCTAAGAAAAGTGTAGAAAAAGTATGCAATAAGTAGTCAGTGATATAAACCATTACAATGAGCCTTCTTATATATCTGAAGCCAGATGTTGTTCCAAATTACATCACTGTAAATCCAGAATAGTTCCACTGAAGCCAGTGAATCTACTCCAGATGAGAGAAGAATTTTGTCTGCAATCTATTCACTTCAGATCAGTTTATATCCATACGTCCATAGCTTACTGTAATATTTTTTAAATGAAGAAAATACCTGATATAATCCAGTGATCTCCAACATAGTGCTTGTCTGAAGGAACAAGCTTCACTAACAGGTAAGTTTCTGCCTATCAAATCCCATAAATTCATTGACTTGAATCAACAAAGTTCATGTTGAAGGGTGAATAGTAAATTTTCTCTTCACACATATTGTGGCTGTCCTGAAACCAGAATTCAGAGTTCACTACTTAAGAGGTTTCCTATTGACCATAGCTGTCTAAGTACAGCAGGAATTAGAGAAGTTTGCAGCATGTCACAACCCTCTGCCTGGCACATGCAGTGTATTTAGATCTACAGAGGAAGTGCAATTGCAGCAGATCTGCTCTTTAAGGACAGGTGCATGGATGATGGAAAATGGCAGCACTTTGCAGATGGCTCCCTTCCACGTCAATTTTGTGCCACAGCAGAAATTCATATTTCAGACCACTGCAGAATTTATTTCATTTAGAGAAAGTGACAATAAATAGGGGACAGATTAAAGGAAATCAACTACTTTTCAAGTGTATCTTGAACATTCCTGATGGTGAGTGAAGGCATGCTTGGTGTATGTGAACAAAATTATTTTCTTCCTGACTTACTCATAGATAGCTACAACATTGCAGAAAGTAATTTTCTTTGCATTAACCCAGCAGGTGTGACAGTTCAGTAGGAGCAGAGATATAGTAGGGGGATTTAGAGTAAGTTTCTTTCCTGTATGATTGATTAATTGTCAGATGTCTCCAAAGGACTAAAGGCTTATCAATAGAATGCAAAAGCTGGGGTGATTTTATCTCTTTCTTGAGGCTGTTCAGACTTCTGGTTCAAGAGGATGTGTAGGTGTTATCTACTCAAACATCAGCTCATCTTGTGACTATAGCTATGCAAGTGACCAAGAGCTAGCTTTTGTAAGACCCACTCAGATTGGTAAAGATTATTTTCACCTAAGAATGCAGGTATTTGCTTGGAAGTGCTTGAATATGTGCCTGGGAAATGGAAAATATGTACAATTTCTTACATCTTCAGAGGTAATTTGAATTCACAAAGACAAATGACCAGATTCATCCTCCCACTACTGTTTAACCATTAGAGTTGAAGACCTCTGCCTCCTCCTTCATTGATGGTGTTATTAAGGTACCCCAAATCTAAGGCAGCTCTCACCAAAACAAAAGCAGACTAAGTGGGATTAATTGTTTCTACAATACAGTGGCAGGGACACAATGTGGAGGAGGAATACCAGATATTTTGTCCTTTTGCCCTTGATCTTTGGTCCTTTGGTGGTTTTCCAGCTGCTCTACAATGCAGGCTGCATTTTAGAAATGGGAATAGTCCTGGGAGCAGAGCCCAGTTCCATCTTTCCAGCTGAGTACCAAAGCCATGAGTCTGTGCAGTCCAATTCCCTTTAGCTTGCCCTCCTGCTGATGCTTTGACTTTTGCATGCCAGAGAAAACAATGGTTTTAGTTCAGTAGGAGGTCTAACAGTCACTATCCTGCCACCCAGCCCAGGCAACCACCTGGGAGTTTGCCTCTTTCTGTCAAAAAATGGGCTTGGATTTCCTCAGGGTAAGAAGATTCTTGAACCTTAATTTGACACTCCATGGACTAGAGCTGTTTGGTGAAGGTAAGCTTTTCTAGAGATATTTCCAAGGGAACATGCCCACAGCTGTTGCCTTTGGTACTGATCTCAGTGCTGGCTGTGTGTGAATTTGCTCAGGACGTTCCAAACCTCAGATCCCTTCCAGGACACAGGCCCTTATATAACAAGGCCCAACAGCTTGAGTTCTGTGCCATGAAATCCCCCACACTTCTACATCTCTGGTCTCTAACACCTGCTTACACAGACTGAAACTCGTGTCTCCACACATGGCCTGACCATCTGAGGTACTTGCTGGTCTCACATGGAAGTGTCAAGCAAAATTAAGCGTTTCTGGGATCGGCTCAGTTGCTCTCTGAGAACCTGCATGGCACAGAAGTGGTGCTGTGGTAGTCTCCAGGGTGCCCTTTCAGGTGCCCTCCTGACTTGTGAGCTGCAGAACCCCGTGTTCCTTCAGCTGACACATTCCCTGAACAACCACCAATCACCTCCTGCTCGCTGGCTTTCCTGGGAAAAGAGCTGATAGCTGCAGCCCAGGTGGGAACTTTGGTGCACACTGATAGTGAAGAGTCAGAGAAGGAGGACTCCCATTCCAGCTGGCTTCTGACTATTTGAGCAGCAGTCAAAGAGAATTACTGGGGTCCATTTCCCCAGTGGTATTAAGTGGAGATAGTTCCTCTGATCTCTGAATGCCAAGATGGTTGTCTGAGTGGAATTTTCTGCAAGACATCCATCTTTATTAAAATAGTACTATAATATGAGATGGAATTCACAGAGCATTTTGCACAACTGCAGATATTATCTTAAGCATGGGCTATTACTTTTCCTTTCCCTAGTTTTGTGGTTTGCAAGGCTCATGGTCAATTTATCTTCCTGCAGAGCACAGATAATTGTCTTTGATTCGAGGGGAGTTACACATGACACATACAGGAGAACAGGAACTTCACAATTTCTTTTAAAAACAAGCAAATAAAGGCTGAACAGAGGGTTCAATTTTACACTGAAGATTAACTAAATTGTGGAGTTATTTAACAAAAAATAATTACAATACTTCTAAAAATCTGATGAACTATTCTTTTTAGTGGTTCTATTATACTGAAAATGATAGGATTAAAAACCTGCATGATAAACATCCTGTGCATTTCTCTGCTTTGCTCTGCAAAGTTGTGTTGTTGAACATGAATACATGGCAACGACAATGTTCAGTGGTAGAAAACAATATTGAAATCTGCTGTTGAAACTGGATCTTCTCATAGTGTTGGCTCCAGCTGATGTTCTGATGGGGCCCTGCAACACTGCCACCGAGCAACCTCTCTCTCTGTGGACTTTCATCAGTTTTACATGCTGTCAATTTCAGCTTCAAACTGATTCTCATCTCTGTCAGAACAGTGATTTTTTTTTACCTACCAGGTTACTAACTAGAGGGAATAAAGATAAGATTAATGAAATTACCTCCTTCCAACTCTGTGAATGTCCTTTTAGAATAAACAAAAAGCATGAATATAATGCATGAGTCATACAGAGCCTGATGTAACTACCAGTGACAGCTGAAACACATATGCTTTATTACATGATGCTGTTAAATAGCAGGAGAAAGTTCCAAATTTTTAGGACTTATGAAAGTTAGAGAAACCTGAAAGTCCTTCAGGGAAGAACTTCTAAATATTTTAAGGGTGTAATAGAAATCAGAATGGTGAAAGAGAAAGCAAAAGAATGAGGTCAACATATTTTTACAGCATTGAAATTGAATGAAAGTGAAATTGAAAATGAATTGAAATTTCCCCTTCTTTTAGGGGATATTCTATATTTTTTATTATTTTCTACCCATAAGCAATCTAGCATAGTGTTTGGCTTAATATTTCACTGCACATATACTTCAAAGTTACCTTTACCTACGTATTTTCTGCTTCATGAAGAAAAACAACCATTGACCTTGTGGCCAAAGGCAAGGGTAAAACACCCTTACAAATAGATTAGAAAATATCTAGCACACTGAGGTCAAGTATTTTAAGTAATTTATTCACATTTCAGAGCAAAATCTACTGTGTTTTCTTTCAGAAATTTATACATGTCTTCTATATATAAGTTAATTTTAAGCTAAATGTATATTGGCTTGGAATTAACACCTTGGCTTTTCAATCAATGTGACCACAGTAAAGTGATGGGGAAATAGGGTCCTCTACCTCATCCTTGGCCACTTTTATTTCTGTGCATTTTTTACTCTCGTAACTGAAACATATCTGAGATGCTTCTGTTAAGTTCAATTTAAAGACAAGAACACTCATTGTCTTCAGTAAAGACCATGGATTTTTTCTTTTCCTAAAGGAAATTTGTATAGATGGAATCATGTGGTTGGCAATCTTGGCTTTGGGTCTGATTGATGAGGAGTAAAACTGATGTGCACAGCTATGTGCATCTACTTCATGTCTGTTGAGTTTTAAATCTCTTTGGTAAGTGTTGTGTCTGTTGCCTATGAGTGCTCATTCTCTCACTCTCAAAACAAATTGAATTGTTAATAAATCAGCTGATAAATTGTGTTCAGTAATATGCAGAATATATCCTAGGCATGCAAGATCAGTCAAACTTGTGGAGGTGAACTGAAAACAGTTTTCTATCGTTGGTCTATTGGAGCAGATCTGGAGTGTTCAAACACAGGGAATTACTGTCATTTCAGGCAGGGGAATTACCAGAGGGTAGGCTGGCTGCTCTTCAGGACATGTGTTAGATAACATAAAGCATCCTGCAGTGTTCTTGGTGTATGTGCTTGGTAAATCCTGCACTTAAGCCTCTCAAAGTCAGTCCTGACACAGACTAAGACAAGGAAAGTGGAATCAGATGCTGACTGGGAAGTTGCACATCATCCCTTGCTGTGGTGACTTAGGTCAGGAGATGCATACACAAAAGGCCCCTTTTTTTCCATCCTTGATGGAAAATGACTGGGAAGAGGATTTTCTCTTCTTATGTATGCCTACTACAACATTCAATAGTACAGAAAAAAAGAGACTATTTCAGTTTTAAGAGACCTAAAATGACCATCTAGTCCCGCTGCTTGACCAAATCAGGGCTGACCAGAGGGTAAATCATGTTAAAGACTATCCAAATGTTTCCTAAGCACAAACAGGCCTGGGGAATCAGCCACCCCTCTGAGAAGCCTGTTCTAATGTTTGCTCAGGCTCCCAGTATAGAAAGGATTCTTACTGCCCAGCCTAAACCTCCCCTGGTGCAGCTTTGAGCCATTGCCACGTGTCTTGTCACTGGATACCAGAGAGAACAGGCTGGTACCTCCCTCTCTGCTTTCCCTGCTACAGAGAGAAATGAGGTCACCCTCAAAATTGTTAGCATTTTTCTGGTGTTTGGCCTAGTAGACATGCTAGTGCAAAGAATCTGCCACAATCTTTTCTTACTAAGCGTCTCCAAAAAGCATTGCATTGTGTTTTGGGAGTTTTCAATGAAAGGATTTCAAGTAAGGGAATGTAAACAGAATTTATCAAGGAATGATAGCACCAAAGGGAATAGCTGCAAACAGACTGGAAGAAAATTTATGTATGTGACATTGTCTGTGCATAACTGGCACATATTGTAATAATCATTATTTGAATTATTCTTTTCCTTTCTACTCGACAGGCCTATCCATTATGAAAATTGTTATTGTTTCAATGAGAATACAAGTTGTTCTGAGTTTTTGGAAGCAGATTATAACTATTGTTGCCAGTTCCTAAAATGCCTATTGGGCATTTCTATTTTATTCAGTAAATAAAGAGTTTAAAACAATAATTGTTATTTGTTAGAATGAACATACTTGAATCAGTTCATGTTCCTATAGTGCAAGGCCTTTCAGTCAGCATTTTCTGTTTCTAAATGCTACCAATTTTTGCCAGCTGAAAATGCTTTAGCAGTCAGGATATGAAAATGAGAGATGTCATAAATTAGTGATGAAGAAATATTTCATAGAAATCATAAAAACCATAGGATGCTTTGAGCTGGTAGGGACCTTGGAGACGACCTTGTCCCAGCCCCTGCCATGGGCAGGGACACTGTCACTAAGCCAGGTTGCTGAAAGCACCAGAAGTAGTTTATTTTGAACTATTATTATTTTTGCCATCTGTAAGGAACAAATGTGGGATTTGTAACATCCAAAACCACCAGTACTGAAATTAAATACCAGACTCTTTAAAGTAGGCCAGGCTGCTCTGCAGCTGAGGCATACTGAGTTGCTGGTAATGGATGCTACTGAAGACTGCATTGTAGGTGGTGTCAGCTGTTTTAACTCTAGATTATGTCATGTGTGTACCCAGCTCTCCTTCATATTGGGGGGAACTAGGTAGCATAATATCTTTGAGTATTTTGGTTCTTAGGGCTTTCCACTTGAGCCAGAAAGCAGTCTGGGCAGAGCTCTTGCCGTGGTCTAAGGAAGCTTCTCACATAAAAAGCGAGACTTGCCAGACTTTTAAAAAGTTTTTGTTTTTAAAGACAGCAAAACATTTCTTCTGTGAAGTCATTGAAGGGACTTCTGCCTTAATTTTTGCCCTCTCCTCTCCTCTCCTCTCCTCTCCTCTCCTCTCCTCTCCTCTCCTCTCCTCTCCTCTCCTCTCCTCTCCTCTCCTCTCCTCTCCTCTCCTCTCCTCTCCTCTCCTCTCCTCTCCTCTCCTCTCCTCTCCTCTCCTCTCCTCTCCTCTCCTCTCCTCTCCTCTCCTCTCCTCTCCTCTCCTCTCCTCTCCTCTCCTCTCCTCTCCTCTCCTCTCCTCTCCTCTCCTCTCCTCTCCTCTCCTCTCCTCTCCTCTCCTCTCCTCTCCTCTCCTCTCCTCTCCTCTCCTCTCCTCTCCTCTCCTCTCCTCTCCTCTCCTCTCCTCTCCTCTCCTCTCCTCTCCTCTCCTCTCCTCTCCTCTCCTCTCCTCTCCTCTCCTCTCCTCTCCTCTCCTCTCCTCTCCTCTCCTCTCCTCTCCTCTCCTCTCCTCTCCTCTCCTCTCCTCTCCTCTCCTCTCCTCTCCTCTCCTCTCCTCTCCTCTCCTCTCCTCTCCTCTCCTCTCCTCTCCTCTCCTCTCCTCTCCTCTCCTCTCCTCTCCTCTCCTCTCCTCTCCTCTCCTCTCCTCTCCTCTCCTCTCCTCTCCTCTCCTCTCCTCTCCTCTCCTCTCCTCTCCTCTCCTTGAATCTCCTCTCCTTGAATCTCCTCTCCTTGAATCTCCTCTCCTTGAATCTCCTCTCCTTGAATCTCCTCTCCTTGAATCTCCTCTCCTTGAATCTCCTCTCCTTGAATCTCCTCTCCTTGAATCTCCTCTCCTTGAATCTCCTCTCCTTGAATCTCCTCTCCTTGAATCTCCTCTCCTCTCCTCTCCTTGAATCTCCTTGAATCTCCTTGAATCTCCTTGAATCTCCTCTCCTTGAATCTCCTCTCCTCTCCTCTCCTTGAATCTCCTCTCCTTGAATCTCCTCTCCTTGAATCTCCTCTCCTTGAATCTCCTTCCTTCTCTTTTTTTTCCTTTCTCATCCTTTTTCTTTCTTTCATGAATAAGTGAGCCATTCCAACAGAATTAAAGGAAAATAATTGCACATGGTGTTAAACTGGACGAGGCCAGCTCAAAGAATTTTAAGTTTTAAAAAAACCAACCTTCCAATCACTGTAGCTGGAACTCGCAGCACCTGAAGTTCAGTTTCATTACTGTCTGATAATGCTCAATTTGAAAATTGAAGTGGATGGAACAAAGCAGAGGGAAACAGACTTTTCTCAGTGGTATCTAGTGTAGCAAGAAGCACAAACTGAAACACATGAAATTCCATTTAAATGTAAAAAAATTGGTCAAACACCGTGACAGGTTGCCCAGAGAGGTTGTGGAGTCCCTCTCCTTGGACGTACCTAAAACCTGACTAGCCATGGTCCAGCTGTAGTCATCCCAGCCTCGAGGAGGGGCCTTGGGTGAGATGATCTCCAGAGGTCCCTGACAAGCTCAGTCATTCTCTGCCTCAGTGTGCTGTGGAATACTTTTGAAATCCAACCTGGGATTAAACATAGTTGATTTTATTCTGTGTATATGCCACTATTTTTTCTTCACTTTTCTTTCCTCCTGCAAGTGGTTACTTAGTGTGAAATGAAATGAATCTTAAAGATGCAAAATGGATTTCTGATCACTCATGGAAAATATTCCAGGAGGATGACAGAGGAAATGGCGTTTTGCAGAACCCTGTTTCTGATGTAATGAGTTTATTCATGACAATAATTATTTTACTATATTTATAGCTGTCAGGCTATAACCAATTCTATGGTACTTTTTTTTTAAAAAGAGCAACATCCCAAATATATCCATATGGACATGGTTTTTTATCTATTCACACTCATAGAGATCTACTTCATAAATTCTAAATGAATGATTCATAATAATATATTGAATATATAATAATGAATAATAAATTCATAAATGATCCTTTTACCTAGCTAAAGAACAGTGAGATGTTTGTCAAGAACAGGGATAATACCATCCAACTTGTATAACTACTTCTCAGAGCACAATATTTTCTTGCAAGTGTGTACTACAATTTGTCCTTCATTTTTTGTTTTGCTTTTTGAGGTTTAGAGGTTGTTTGCTTTAGGAGTGATTTTCACATCCTGCATTTTTGGTGCAAATGTTTTCCACAGTCTTTTTAAAAAAATTTTGTCTTGAATATATAAAGGAATATATAAAAGTTTCTTTTGCCTCAATACATTTTATTAATTACCAGTTAAGCATACCCACAACAACAACAATAACAAATACAGGCCTTGTCATTAAGCTACTTTGAGACAAAAATGTGAAATTAATGTATTTATCAATTTATTTTAAAAGAAGACTTCAACAGTATTTCTAAGTCAACAGAAGTTTCTCTTCATGTACTTTGAAGTCAGAAAACTGTAGTTGTTAAAAATGGAAGCATCATAAAATCATAATAGGAAAAATGTTTTTCATAGAGAAAAGGTTATTTAAGTTTTTCAAATTAACTGGATGAAAGCAAGCAGCCAGGGATTTATAGTCTGGTTATCACAATTCTGTCTGCTGTTTTTCTGCTACTAAAAATAGGATATGTGTACTTTATAAGTTGCATTTAATTCCAGTGCACCATATCACTCTTAGAGCTTCACACAGATTGCACTGAAGCAGGAACTGGGATAGAATATGTCAGGAAAATATCAGGGGAAATTCATTCCTTTGTTGTTATTGGTATCAGCTGCTGGCAGTGTGAAATCCTCAGGGGAAGATGTACCCTCAAGGTCTCATGCTGTATTATTATACACAACATACAGGTACATTAGTTACACTGTCTTTCTTCCACACACACCGTGTGGTATTCGAATACCAATTAACATTCTACATTAAACAGGGAGCATCCTGGGGCTGCCTGTATTTAATTATTTTAGAGTGCCATTCTGTCTGATTATATGTCTAGCTGTTCAATTTACCTTGTGACATATTCTGTATGAAATGGTTTGGTGAAGGTGATCTTCAAATTAAGCACCATCCCTGTGGGTAGCAGTGCTGTAAAGTAGATGACAGAAACAGACATCTCCTACGTGACCCTCCTCTTCCAGCAGCTGTGCTTCTGAGCACTTACACTTTCCCTGTGTCATTTCTGTATTTCTCTGCTCGAGTCTCCTAACTGGGCATTTGCTCATTTGTGCTCTTGTGGTTTTACTTTTCCTGCTTTTGAAACCCAAACTGCATGTAGTGGCAGAGCCTTGTACTGATGCACCATGGCCAGTACCTCCCTCTGGAAAATCAGTTTAGTACCTCTAAATCTTCATCACAGGCTTCACATTTGGGATGACCAAATTCATTACAGATAGTGTGGCTTACAGCCACCTCTGGTCTTGCCCTTGTGCTGGAGGTGTAGGACCTGTGACACAGCACAGGTATGTCAGAGCTACTGCTGCAGACGGGCACGTGGAGAAAACAACACTGAGAAACTCTGAGGAAGGGTTTATGGGACAGAACCACACAGAGGCTGAATTATGCTGCTCTAGCTTAGAAGAAAGAAATGTAATCTTTAATCAGAGATGATCTCCACATTAATCTAATAAATTAATTTCCTTAATGAACTTTTACATGTAGCTTGAATCAATCCTCAGCAGCTGGCAGGGGAAATGCCAGTGCTCAGTAGCACCTCTGGAAAATGGCCTTTAAGGACATGTCAGTCTTACTGAGCCTGTGCTCAGAATGAGCTGGATTTGGTACAGCTGCATCTTAGGCACCAGTATCACCAACCCAGCTGTGGGGAGGATGAAGAGGATACAGAGGATGGGTCCATGTTGACCTCCCCTGAGCCACTCAGACTCACCTCTGGGGCCTCAGGGATGCTTTCCCATCAGAACATTTCTCCAGCTCTTTCAAACCTATGGGAACATTATAATTCTAACAAAACTTGCCTTAGTTGCTTTCTGCCACCTTTCTGAAATCAGCCATTCTCTTCTTTCCCTGGCAGGCTGGTTATACAGCTAGGGAGCCCAGAGTCCCAAATTTCCAAAGCCCAGTAGCCAAGAGCATCAGGGTATTCTATATTCCATGGAGAATGCAACCAGAAATATCATTGTCTAGATCCTATATTTCTGAAGGAATTCTTAATGCCTGTTAAACAATTTTTAGTTTAGAGTGAAACACTTATTCCAAGGAGAAATATTTCTTATTTATTTTAAAAATAATGTTATAGAATTTCATTATCATAATAGAAAATAGTTTTTATTCTCTTATCCTCTCCATCACTCACACCCACACATAGAGTTTAGAAAGAATATTTTTTTACATTCTTAAATGTGTTTGTAGAGGGAAATTTATCTTCCAAACCTATCCTAAGGAGGCAGACATAAATCTCAATACTGGAGACAACATTGAAGCTCCTCTCAATGAGGCAGATGTGGGACATGCAGCCATTTCTCAGCACTGAATATAAGACTTTAAAAAGTGCATTCTGGCAGACTGAGAGCTGGATGTGCACTCAGACCCACTTTTTTCTCGTGGCAAAACCTTTCCTTTACAGCCAAAGCACACAATGAACAAACCAAGCACTCATGCCATGGAGAGTAATGCTGCACTGGCATACACTTCTGCTGGAAACCTAAAGATCTCATGGTTAAAGGCGAGATAAGGTTGTTATATCCATAGTCAGCACTATGGAAAAAGAATGAAATATGGAGCAGGGTCCACAGACTAATCTTGACAAAGTAATTTTTGGTTTCCATTTATCATAAAAGCAAAATCCCTATTACTTAAAAACTGACAATACCATCAAAACTTCCTTTTTCACCACCATATTTTCCCCATGTGTTTTATTCATTTTAACTTTTATCATTTTTCCACAAAAGTGGATTTTTTCATGGTAATTAAAAGAATCCTAGTTGCTCTTTGGTGAAGGTTTTGGATAAAAATTATAGAAAGGATATAATAATAATAATAATAATAATAATAATAATAATAATATATCTCAAAACAAACTAGACTCTTTAATTTTTTGCAAAACATAAATGTTTTCAAATCTTTTCTCAAAATATTTTGCATACTTTGGCCTCTTTTAGTGAGGATAGTCAACTCTGTGTCACCACGTCAGTTAATTCAGGTTAAATCATTCACACAGATTTTTAATGTCTCCTTTTTCTGTACACCAGTAGAAAATGGGGATACAGGAATATTGGGAATACAGTATAGCTGCAAATATTTGTTGGCAACTGCTTGAGATACCTCTGGCCAGATACACAAAGCCTGGTGCAGCCTTCTCCAGTTGATAGTATGCACTTGTCCTATCAGGATTCATTTGGGGATCAGTCAATTCACCCTGAGCTTTGTCTCAGTCCAAGCCTTCTGGCATTGTTTCTCTCTAAACCTGGAGCATTACTAAAAAATTACTAAAAAATTAGGCTGCACTGAGCAGTTTCTGTCATTAATTTCTCATTTGTAGTCTTCTTTCTGTTCCTTTGCCCTTAGTCTGTCTATATTTGTTTCTACTTCTGAGCCATTTTCTGCATGTTCTCCATGGAAATACAAACTCAATGTTATTTTAGTTGAACACAAAATCCCAGCGTAGTTTCAGCACACTTGAAGCTGGGACTCTGCTTCCCTGGCTACTAAGCTGAAATAGAACAGAGAGCTGCAAGCAAAGTGATTCAGCAAAGAGCTCTGAGATTTGAGCAAGACAGAGTCCTTTTTCACCTTTTTTACTTTAAGCATTTCTATCACCCTCAGTGCTTTCCCCATCTTGCCAGGGCATTTATATTTTAGAGGTTTTCCCACAGAGTTATTTACTGGGTAATGTCTTCACTGAGAACATTTAACTTTAAGTCATAAATGGTGACTTGTTATTTTTATTATTCTGTAAAAGCCTTTTGTCCACTTTGTTTAGCATCACGAGCCTTTGCCTACAGTGAATTCCACTCGCACTACAACCAAAGTATCACAGCCAACAACTCACATTATACACGAGCCTTGGATAAGGCTGTGGACTAAGCCATGCAAAGAATCAGTGAGTGGTGTTCTTTCTTCCCTTGCTTGCCAGCATTATTTAAAAGTGATGCCAGAACATTTTTCACTTAAACCCTATAAATATAGCTCTTTGAACATGTTCTGTTGTTGATTTAAAATTTAAACATTTAATTTAGCTTCCCATTAAAACAAAATCTCACAGGCTCCTCATGCTCTGAGGCAGCTTTCCATTGTGAGGGAGAGTAACAGCTAAATGAGATTTTTTCCTCCTAAATTGAGATTTAGAAATTATATTAAATGGCATTGTTTATTGTAGTGAATAAGAAAGAGCACTAAAAGGATGGTTCTGCATTCAATACATTCTGGCAATTTCTGCTTTAGGGCTTTATTTTTTGAATCACAGAAATGAAAGATGGGATTGCTACTGATTGAAAAATGAGTAGTACCATGCCCTAAGAGCCCATCTCAGATCCTACTGAAACCACTGGAAAGCCTTAGACCAGGAGCTATGTAAAAAGTGTCTCTGGATCTTGTGGAAATACACCTGGAGAAGGGCACTGAAAACCACTGGAAAATTCTGCAAAAGGAATGAAGGTCTGCTCATCTCCAAGCAGTGCAGGAGGAGCCAAGCAAGTAGGAAATTTGGATCAGGGACATAAGGCAAAACAATAACCTCTGCCAGGTTTGCTTTCCTCCTGTGGTGTGCTCTTGTTGCCTTTTCCAGAGAGCTTTTGTTCACCTTCATGAAATATAAATAAACTTCATTGAATAGACCGAATTGGTTTTGTACTGCAACAATTCAAAATCCTGCATCTCTTCTTTTCCCTTTTGAAACAGAGCCATCACAACTTGAACCCCACAACCTTAAAGTGAAAATAGGAATTTCTTAGATATAGAAGTCTCCTTTCCAAAATGGGTGTTCACTTATGGCTGATATTATTTGCCTAATTTCCCTACTCCCAAAACAATTTAAACATCCATATTCTGTGCCAAGATACAGCGAATGAGCAACTGCTTATGCTTTAATGAGTACAAATGAAATTAAAAGCCTACATGCTGCATCTTGTTTCAAATCATATCATGAGCAGAGACCACATCTTTCTATATTGGGAGCCTTTCAACGAATTTGGATCCAGCTCCTAGTGAATTTAAAATTGCAGTGGTAGTAATGCAAGCAAGAAATTGTGAAGGAAAACCACTATTTGAAACAAGAATGTGAGACTGTATAACTTGCCAAATAGGACATTGTTTTCTTTAGTTTGTAGCTTTTTAGCAAGTGCTGGCAAAGGATGAAGCCATGTATCTCAGTGTTTCATGTTGAAAAAAATTGGAATTTAGTATGTTTCTGCAACAGCAGAACTCTGAATTTTCAGACTTACAGTGATTCCAGAATGGAATTTGCTAAGATGAATTCAGCTTGATGGGAGACATCTAAAAAGCTTCTATGTCAGGTATCATTTGTGAAAGAAGAAATGCTTCTTTCATCTGTCCCTCAAGAAGAGTTCTCAGAATGATGAAAAAAATCCTTTCTTTTTTTAGTAATTGTAGTATTGTATGGCAAGTATTTCATTGAGCCCTGTTTTGCAGCTTTAGCCCAGAGAAATTGTGGAAAGCCTTTTGACAACATTCCCCACAGAAATGGGTCAGGAAAATGATCACAGTGACAGTAGTGAGAAAGCTCATCCACCCCAAAACGAATGGAAAACATTCACTGCAAAATAAAAAGAACCAACTTTGTTTCAAACTCAGCTGTAGGTTCAAGAACTCTTACACTTAACTGCTCCCACACAATAGCATTTAGGATAAATATGACCATTTTTCCATTTGTAATTTCCATTGCACAATGTGTTTGGAATCTTTTGGCAAGTGCCAGTTTTGTTGTTGAACCAGTGGCACATCTGCTCAGGTTCCTGAGAAGCTGAGCTCAGTGTTAAAAGTTGCTTTGCACTGTTTGATTTAGAGGTCAAATTATTTTAATCTCTGAGTAAAGGAGGAGAGGGAGGAGGGAGGAGTGGGGAGGGAATTGGAGGTAGACACCTTTGTGTTTTACAATCCTTCCTTCTAATACAGACCAGGCTGGTGGTTACAGGAGCAGGAGGTCTTGAGAATCCCTGCTTTGCATGTATAATACTGAATGAATTGCTCAGATGGACTAAAAGCATACAAATGTTTACAAATATTTGTGTGCATCTGGTGTGTAAAACCGACCGTATTTAATCCCAAATATTTTGGAGCGCGCCACAGCTGTCATTAGCAGTGACATTTCTATTCATGCAAAATAATATGTAATTACCCAGTCAAATCTAACCTGCTCATCCTCCTGTACAGTTTTCTCCTGCCAAAGAGCTAAAAACTAAATGATAGCTCCCCTATGCTCCAGAGCTGGAAGCACACTGTGTTTTTAAACAGCCATCCATCGCAGCCCTGGTGAATCCCACTGCTCAAATGAGCAGAGCACATGACTCGCTGCCTTGAATATAAGCATCCAGGGGAGGAAGGTCTCATTTGAGAGCCGGTCATGGGCTGAGCAATCCCCTGGGCTGGGCTCTCTGCGTGGCTCCCTGCTGGGGTCACATGCAGGCGATGGGCACACCTTTCCCTGCTCCCCCAGCAGCTGTCATGGGAATGATCAGCTGCCTATTACATGCATGCATGCACTTCCCTGCCTCACAGCACACGGCCGCAATGTGCTCTGCTCAAAGGGAAAATTTATATCCCTAGTTTGGCCCAGAAGGGCAGTACCCCCTTGCCAGGCAGCCCCGGCACCGCCAGGCAATTAATTGAGTAATTTTCCCTGCTTTGTTGAGGGCGGTGGGGAGGGAAGGACAAAATCTGCACCATCAGTAGCAAATTTATTGCAGGATGAATTAAGCATAACCAGCCCTCAGGGATTACCATGTTCGCATGAGCATCAAAGAAGCAGGGTCCACCAGGCTCCCCAGTCATCCCAAGCAGTGGAGAAAAGCATTTTCTTCACAAGCTGCTTGTTCAGAACAGCAAAATGTCTCTTAATATCCCTCTTCTGTTTTTTTTTTATCCCCTATAGCCTCCTTAGCAGTGATTCATGCCATATAAAGAGGAGAGGGCCTTTTAGGAGCAGTGTGGGGTTTGTGAAGAGGAGTTGTTAGGAGGATGCAACGTGCACAAAGCCCCCCAATATTGAATTACAGCTGAGGAAAAAAATGGTTGGAGTGGGAACTGATTCGGAAATCAGCAAAAGCAGAATATTCCTTTCCTCTGTGAACTGAGATATCCTGGGGACCTACGAATCTCTGAAAAAAAAAAACAAACCAAAAACCTTTTTACAAAGCAATGCTGCCTAACTTAAATAGAAAACAGATATAGGTGTGCAGTAACAGACCTGCCCTCCAAAGGACATGGCTTGAGCACAAAAAGAGATCAAAGAAACCAGCTGGGCATCTCCAGGGGCAGGCACAGAGCCTGGCAGCTATCTGCTGTCATGAAGCACACTGGATGCTGACCATACATCATTGGTTAAGGCCCATAAACTATCTTTAGTGTAGGAAATTGAGCAGAACATGTTTAAACTGCAAAACCAGATGATATTAATGCTACTACAAGCTCTGTTTGCACAGTCTTTTTCTTTTTCTTCTTTTTTTTTTTTTTTTTTTTTTAAGCAGAGTCATCTTGTTGGCCTTTTAAGGCTGTACCTGGCACTTACTGGCAGTAGAACTTTGACCTTTTCAGTGATAGATAATGTTATTTACCATCTTATGTTCACCATTTTATTTAAATTGTTTAAACACCAGCATGAGCATTATCCACTATCAATTGACAGCCTTCTCTTTACATATGTAGTTTTTAAAACAAAGAAATCTTCCTGGGTCCTGCTCGTGTATTTCTATTGACTTCAGAGGAATGCTAATAATTTACCTTATTAGAGAGCTGCTTTTCATGTCATTCTCGCTGTGAGGCAAAGACAAAGCAAAATCTTATCAGTTCTATACTTTGTTCTCACAGTTCATTTCCATGAGAGTGCACATAGCATTGATACAACCTGCTTTTCCAGGGAAAATGGGAGAAATATATGCATGTTACAAGACATTTGTTAAAGATGTGAAGTTCAGACTTAAATTCTAAGTTTAAGATAATATCATGTTTGTTTTTTGGAGATGAAGTGCATAAATTATTGAGTGCCTGATTCTTTTTACACACACTTTTCTTAACGATTGAAATCCCAGTTCTGAAGATTACAGGGATTGTCAAGATCTCTGAGTGAGCAAAACATTATACTCCTCCACTAAAAGGACTCAAATCTGATGAGAAAGGAAAATTTGTGATCTTGGCTTCTCTCGATCTTTTGCTGTTAGTCCAGAGCCAGAAGAATGAGCAGAGAAGCAATCTCGGAGCCCAGAGAAACATATGGTTTCTGTCTACCACAATAAGTGACAGGCCACTCATGGCCTGTTCTTATCACCTTTAAAATTTGAGGGTTTTGACTTTAGTTCAAATGAATTTGGATTTGTAGGAGGGTTCATTCTTTTTTTTTTCTCCCCAGTTGCTCAAAAGTAGTTGGCAAATTCTGCTGCTGCAGCAAAGCAATATGGCCCCACATGTTTTGGGGTCAGGTCTTGTATCCAGGAACTTAGCCAGGTGTTTGGGGTTATCATTTTTGTAACAGGCACTGCTGATGTGTGGTGGATATTGATAAAACCTCAGTGCTGTTGGGTTTTTTCCTTAGGAACCAAGTAGTGCTTCAGTTTATGGGGCACCAGGAAGTTCTGTCTTGTTGCAAGTTTCTTCGAGTCCCCCAGGTCTGTGTACCAGTTCCAGAACCAGAGCAGGATGCTCTCCAAGGGATCACTGGCCAGAGTTATACATTACCAGCCCACTCTTGGTGACTCCCTAGTTCACATCTTGGTCTGCAGAATCTGGGGGTTAATTGCATGTGACCTGGCAAACCCAGTCTGCTGCAACGTCCTTCTGCCCAGGAGGGGATGGACAAAGTGGAAAACAGAAAGAAAAGAAGATTTCTGGAAATCAATTCCAGCCAGTGGTTTCTTGGTGCTCCCAGCACTCTTGTGCTCTGACTCGGAGAAGTCAAACCAAGCAAACCCACAAACCTTCCCAAAGCATTCCGAGGAAGGACAGTATTTGAACATCCACAAGCTGTCTCTGAATGCATGGTGATCCTTAAGGAGATAAATAATAGACAGACCATGGCTGTTTCTTGCTTGGTCTCCTACTTTAGCCCTCTCATGCATAGGGGCAAAGACATTAGCACAGCATAACATTTTGGTTTCTGTCCTGGTCTTGAAGAAATCACAAGTTCCCTTGAAGGAGTTGTTTCTATAGAATATCCCCACATGTTTTTCTGTGCCTGATGTCAAGACACAGAAAAACTTCAAATATATACAACCAAAACTCAGTCTGTATTCAGCAAATGCACTGGAAAATACTGATACAAATATTAACAATTATTTTGAAGACTGCTCAGCAGGAGAAAAATGCCATGACTTTTTAGTTTTGTTTATTTTTTTTCCAAACCTATTTACATGTGGAGAAAGATATATGCCATTTTTATTGTATTTAAAAAGATCCTTACCTAGCCTCAACCCCAAACAGCCTCACAAGGCTACATTTATCCAGAGAGGTATTGACTACATGTATACACACTTTTAAATTCTGCCAATGTGTCTAAACAAAATTTTTTAAGCAGTTTCCAGGTTCAGGTCCAGAGCTGCAGGTTTGAGGTCCTATGAATTGATCCCAGGCTGTAAAATGTAATTTGGGGCTCGGAGTCTGTGATACTAAATTATTAACTTATTACAGAATTAGCACCTGGACTTACGATATGGTTTTGAAATTATCTATCTCTTCTTTCCCCAATTTCTAAAATTTAAAAAAAAAAAAAAAAAAAAATAAAAAAAAATTGTAGTTTACAATGGAATTTGGGAAGATTTGACCCTGGACGACCTTTGCCAGAAACTGTTAAAGAGCAAAAAGGGCAGAAAGGCAGAAATGGTTTGTTGCACAAAAATGGTGACTCTGTGCTAAGCTTCATAGGTTGGAAAGAGCATTTTGAAAGTCCAGGCAAAAATGTGACAAGAAGCCAGTTTAAATATGAGCACATAGGTGTGATATGTTCTGAGGGCCAGGTGTGACTTGGGAGCCTGGCAGCTTTGTGCACATTGTAAGTTTGACATCAAGGATGAAGAGAGACAGGCTAACAAAGATTACTGATAATTAAGTCATGAAAAGGTATGGCTCACAGTGTTACTGCTTTTGTGAGACACGGCGAGCAAATGCACTGTGAAGGGTTACTTGTGTAAAAGGCAAGTGCATTGTTTGTGGCATAGCCATGAGCACTTTACAAATGCATTTATTTTGTCTTGGTACATCTCTACTTGTAAGCATTTACCTTGTAATAACCAGCTCTGAATAATGCTCCTTCCTCCTGCTTTTGTGTATGAGGAAGAGGTTAAAAGACAGAAAACAATAACCAGCTTTCTCCTCTTTTTCTGCAGTGGGTGGCTGCTGTTATAATTTGTTGAAGAGGTTTTAAGCACAAACACAACCTTCAGGATCATGAAGAAAAATACTCTTGTGTGAAAGTGTATGTGCCAGGCATCAATTTTTAAAACCTAGACCCTTTGTTTATAACCAGGCCAAGTGGTACTGACATTAGCAAAGCTCTGGAGGCAGAAAACCAGTGCAAATTCGGCTTTACAAATCGTCATTTTCTTTGCCAGCTACAGAAAAATGATTTATTGTCCACCTTTGTTACTTCCCTGAAAAAAAATCCCTGATGGGATAAGGGCATGAGAAGTTGAAGAGGATGTTCAACTCTACATCTTAGAGGAACATCTGTTTCTCATGGTTCTATTTCCCACATAAAACATTATAAAATTTTTGCTGTGTGTACGCATGTGTCCAGTGTGTGCATTCTAACTTTCACTCCAGTAGCTCTCCTCTTCTCATCTGTGTTCAAACAGACCCTTACAGCAGTGGAGGGTGTGGGGGGGTTTGTCTTGCTTAGCCATTGGTTTGAAAAAGTTAAGTGTCAGACTTAAGATAACTGTTTAGTCTCTTTGAAGTCAGTGGACCAAAAATAATTGCATGGAAGATGGTGGAGGAATTGTCCTCTGCAGGTGATTTCACTGACTGCAGAGGGAGCTTAGATGACCTGCAATGCACATAGCAGTCAGTCAAAGACAGCCAAGTTCTTCTCAGAGAAGCCTGGCTGGTGTTCTGGTTTCACATATAAATAATGCAGTGCATACAGACTAGGGGAGCTGTCTGCTGCACCTCTTCTCTGTGCATGGAGCGTGGCTTAAAAAAACTAAAAATTACTCTGAATATATTAAAATATTTGACCATATTCAGTCTCAATTTTCATGTCTATAGAGGAAATAAAGTCCTGCTTTAAATCATGAAAAGCTATTTAAAACTGAACACATAAGAAAATATAATTAATTTTAATAAACACTGCAGTGATTTTATTATAGGACATAGTCAAAAGTCCAGAATGTTGGAGTGAGACTAAGAATATACACCTCTACCACTACAATACTATGCTATATATACCAATATACTATATATACCAATACAATACTATAATTTCCAGGGCTCTTTTGAGTATATATTACACCTCCATAAATCAGTATGGCATTACACATGTATATGAAACTAAAAATGCACATCCTTATGCAAACAGTTGATTGGTCAAGCAGTAAGCCCATCATGAGAAAATGGGTTCCAGAAAGTCACCATGTGGTGCATTTCTAACAGGTCTGTGTTAAGGAAAAAACACAGAGCAGTAAAATACCAAGATGTCTGTCCTTTGTCCTGGTCTGTGCACCCCATGTGAGGCTGCTGGACACTGCAGTGGGACCACATTTAGGTCCAGGCTCTGGGATCAGAAATGTGCAGTGTTTGTTTGGTTTGGGGTGACTCAGGCACCCCTGGGTAAGCAACCCCCAGGTGTGCAGAAGAGGGCTCTAAAGTCTCTTTCAGTGCTGCAGGTTGGAGTGAGCCTGTTGATTGCAGTGCACAAAATCAGGATCCAGGATTGGGTGTGGAGCACAGGCTTTAAATTTTGGTGTGTGTGCACCCAGGAGAAAGAACCCAACAACTCAGTGTACTCAGTTTAACTGTGTGTACTGGGCTTCTTTTGGCAGGCTGCTTTTTCATGCTTCAGGAATTCCTGTTCTTTATACATTCCATTCCATTTTACATGATCTTAAATTCCTTTTTGGCCATCTTCTTGTTTTTATAATGCAAAGCAATGTCGGGTGACTGTATGTTTCACATCACTAAGTATATTTCATTTGACACTTCTTTTTCTCTGCAGTTCCTTAGATGCCTTAACATGTTGCTTTCTCCCTCCTGGTGTTCTCTGCTTAATGCTCTTTTCTGTTCCTTCCTGGAGCTTCCTTAATTGATGCATTTGGCTATTTGTTGCATTAAAAAAAAAAGAGCTTTGACTTACCAGTTTAAAGCATTTCCATTGTCTCATGTTGTCAGTTTTTGTCCACCGCTTTCTTTCCTCAAAGAAAAAGGGAGTGAAATTAAAATGTGTCTCTTTTTCAGACACTAATGTGATTTCCTTAAGCATGGCTATTCTGCATAAACTTTCTCAGGGGTCACCACCAGCTTCAAAGGATTTTTTAATAAGCACAGGAAAAAAAAATCCTGTCTGGGTTCAGTTCCTGTCATGTTGGAAAAAGATGTGACCAGTGTTGGACTCATGCAGCAATATTTGCTTTTAGATTAAAGATGTGTTTAGATTGGAAGTAACTTCTCTTCAACCCATGAATAGTGGGAAACAAACACCACTGTTACTGTGAACTATTTGGAAGAGCCCTGAATTTGAGCAAAGTCTAGGAAAAAAAGTACTCAATTAATGACTGGACTCTTCCAAACCTACTAATAATCAACATTATTAATAATGAATGTTAATCCATTTAAAAAAAGGCAATGAATTCCTCAAGCATCTGGAGGATGGCTCCCCCAGACAGATTGCAGTGGAGGGGCAGCATATGGAAACTGGAGCCTGAGTTTGCTCTTAACCTACAAGCTTGAGATGCAGACAAGCAGTGGGAGCTTGCCCAAAAATGTGAATCAACCATGGCCAAAATTCCTAGACAGGATTGCCTGTGCCTGGTGGGGACAGGCACGTGTCCCCAGCCCCAGCAAGGAGCCCCATGGGCATGGGGAAGAGGGGACAGGGAACAAAGACGGTGCTGCAGCAAACTCAGCCTTTTCATTTCCCTCAGCTGGTTTAAAGGAGGGAATATAGAAAACCCGCAAACCCCAAACAAGCCCACCCTCATTCTCCTGAATGCTGCTGTGGGTGGGCTGCTCCAGCACAGACGGGACGGAGCAGATTTGCCCCCAGCCCCAGTGAATTCCTCATCACAAGACGCAGCTACAAAACCGCCTGTGAGGCAGGATTCAGCCCTGGAAAGCCCAGAGGCTGGCGTGGGCTGGCCCCTGCAAGGCAGGGGGAAAACAGGTTTTGGGGAGCCCCAGCTTCAGTCCAGGCTGGGATGGGCTGGCAGCTACATCCCAGGGAAAGGCTGCCAGGTCACAGTCAGGAAGGGCTCGGGCAGAGCGGGGTCAGGGGCACTGCTCCTCTCTCCTGGAGATGTTCAGGCTTGCAACGCACACTTGAGACAATGACAAAGCCAGGTGGTCCTCTGCAGCTGGCCCTGGAGAGCTGCAGAGATGGACTGAATTCCTGCATGATTTCATGCCTGTACGAGCTGCATGGGCTGCATGGGCTGCATGGGCTGCATGCCAGCAGGGACTGCATGGGCTGCATGGGCTGCATGCCAGCAGACACTGCATGGGCTGCATGGGCTGCATGGGCTGCATGCCAGCAGACACTGCATGGGCTGCATGGGCTGCATGGGCTGCATGCCAGCAGACACTGCATGGGCTGCATGGGCTGCATGCCAGCAGACACTGCATGGGCTGCATGGGCTGCATGGGCTGCATGGGCTGCATGCCAGCAGACACTGCATGGGCTGCATGGGCTGCATGCCAGCAGACACTGCATGGGCTGCATGGGCTGCATGGGCTGCATGCCAGCAGACACTGCATGGGCTGCATGGGCTGCATGCCAGCAGGGACTGCATGCCTTGCATGGGCAAACCTGGGCTGGGAGATGCTGAGGATGCCCCATGACACCCTGCAAGCAGAGGGGCTGGGATTACCAAACAAAGGACAGACAGCGCTGTGACAGCAGGAGTTCTTCCTGGGTGGGTTTGGTAGTTTGCTGTCTGTGCTTTTTCCTTCTGCCCTGTCGTTTACCATTGTATTTTCTTTAATATTACCCTCACCTTTCTGTTTCATGGGGCCCAGAGCTGGTACAGATGAGTGTACCCAGTACCCAGAGGGACTGCACACAGGAAAAATTCCCAAATGCCTGCTCCCATGGCTGCTGCTTTAGTTTGCAGAAATCCTCTGCAAAATGCAAGAAAATTTTTTAGGAAAAAAACAGAAACAAATTTTAAATCACAAGGTTTGCTCCTCAGTTTGTAGTTTTAATTGTACCCAGATATCTATTTTAAATCTTTCTGAACAAAAATCCCTTGTGGGTAAGTTTTCTTTGCTTGGTCCTTAAGGGACTCAAAGATTTCTAAGTTCTTAGGACTCAATACCTTATTCTATCTGTTTCTAAGATATCTTTCTGGTTGTCTTTGTAGATCAACATGATTTAAGCAGCTTTTGGTAATGATATGTCAATACTAGATTATTTTGTTTATAACATGAAGTAGGAATACACTACCCTGTCCATATACGCTCCTGTTATTGTGATTTTTTGGTGTTTAAGGAAAAGAATAAACTCCATTTGCCCAACTTAAGGATAAGAAAAGGAAAACTGTGGTCATATGTCAATAGTGACATTATATTCAAGTACTTCAGATGCAGAAAAGATGGCTCTGGAATATATTTGTATGATCTCATATGGATTGCTTGAAAAAAATTAATACCCTACATTTAAAAACATACAGCTAAACTGCAGTGTGGAATCATCCTCTAGAAAATTAAAAGGCACTTTTTAGTGTTAGGTTATGTTTAGGTTAGATTTTTAGTCTCATTTCTAGGTTTTCCTAACATCAATATCAACCACATGTAACTTACATAGCTCATTTATATTTTCATTTCGTGTCTGCATATCAAATGCATAATGGACAGCTGGACTCAGCACAACATTTTCTATGAAAGGCATAGGGAGTTATTAGCCACTAAGAAATACATCTGGCTTTGGTGTAGCAGAACTTTTTCAAAGACAGAGAAATTTCTGTGATAATTAAACTTGAGACTCAGAGAAGGACAGAAATCCTGCTGGAGTATTAGATCCTTCACAAAAACTGTGATCCTTGTGGGAGGGTTTCTTCTTATGGCTAATAATCTATTGCATATTACTAAAATATTTAAGAAAAGGCAATTATTTGCAGCTATTACTTGGTGACTGTGTCCAGGTATTAGACAATCTCTTACCAGTTTAGGAACCTGTCATATTTTTGCTTACAGTCAACTGAGCCCTGAGAAGATGAACGTGCTAAGCTGTCTGCCCTGGCACTTCCGTACAAAAGGCTTTTAAATTAAAGTAAAAATTCATTTCAACAGTTAGGTTATGTTTTCCCTTGAGGTTTCTAACACTGTTCACTTTCATTGCCAAGGATGTTTCCTCCTTCATGGTAAAAGCTTTTTTTTTTTTAATCCTTGCAGCCCTTGTTAGATTGAATAAGTCAAGGTGCTGCTGCCTTTGTGTGGCTAAAGGGCCCGATCCCACAGCGCTGGCACCCGGCTGCGAGAGGCACTCGGAGAGCTGGGGTTGGAGCAGGGCACAGGTAAAATGAGAGAACTAAATGGAAAAGACAAGAGCTTTATCTGTCTGCAGCTTGTTCGTTGTCACCTACAGCTACCTCTTAGTGAATGGATGGCTTTCTTCTTAAAGCAGCAAAGGTTTCTCTGGAAAAACTAAAATACTTGCTCAGTTTTACTCACTAATTTAGTATGCAAGAAATGTTAGTTTCTTCTCTCAAACACCAGTAGGCAGATGGCAGAAAGAATATAGTAGACTCTGGACTCCCACTGAAAGCTGACCTAGTCTCACCCCTGGTTTATTGTTTTTCTTTCATAATTAGCTTTTGCTCAGCTTTGTCATTTTCATAAGCCTCGATATTCTTCAATTAACAAAACAGAACAAGAACAACAAGAGCTTAGGCAGCTCATGAGGTCACTTCTTGCAGGGGCTGGATTATGGCACCAAAAGAAGCCTGAAAAGCATGTATTGATCCAGTCTGACAGTTCCTGCCACATTAAGCCTCACCACAGCTGTGATATAAAGGCGCTTAGAGCTGTTATCATAAATACCATCCACTATCTTTAAAGATCATCAAAATCGCTTCACATTGTATAAGAGTTATTGTCATATAATTTGTTCAATGCATTTTAACAGCATAAATTGGTTTAGCATTTTAATACTAGCTTAAAGGTCAAATGCAGATAATTTAAACTAACATTTATCCTATGAAAGTTATCATATAAGCTCAATTTACTGAATGTGTGGAATGAAAAACAGTCATCTTTATTATTCTGTTCATTTCTCCAAAATCTAAATATAGCCATTTTTTTAAATGTTAAGGCAATTCCATTTAAGCTGTGAAAGAACATATTTGAGACTATTTGTCAATGTCTATAATATTTAAGATATGATCCTACAGCAAAATAATGTCTTATATTTTAATGTGTAGAAAGGGGATTACAAAAGAACATTTATTATAATTAAGAATGGAAAAATACAGCTACAGCTTTCATGATGAGCTGAAGATATTTGGAAGGAACACATCTACACATTTCAACCCCACCCACAGCTGGGTCTCTGCTCCTCTATAGTCCTGCTGTGCACAGAAAACTCCTTTCCAACTTGTGTCTCATTGAACCATAGAAAGATGGAAGACAAATGACTGTTTGAGAGAGAGAAATAAATTAGTGCTGATATGGGTGGAAGGCAATATAGTCAATAACATCAGCAAAGACAAATAGGCCGAGTCTTGTAAAACACACTTCCCCAAGAGGGACTCCTGGAGTTCTCCTGCTGTAGGCAAGAGTTGCAAAATACTGGTATAACCTACAACAAACTGTTCAATCAACAGAGCTGGAACAGCAATCAGCTCCCAGGGGAAACTTCTGCTCCCACCCAGAATTCAGCGGGGGAAGAGTCAGGGGCCTGCTGGTCCCACTCTCTGGGTGGGATGGGATAGACCCAAACCACATCTCCTGAGACTGGTCTGAAGCACAGTCAAACCTGACACTTGTGCTGTCATGGGCTTGTCTGAGATGTGGTTTGTGCCAGAGTCTTTTTCAAACAGTTGTGTAAACAAGTGTTTGGAGGAGCAGGAACTGAAGCAGAGGTTTCCAACATGGCAGCAGACTTCTCTGCTCATCAAGTGGCAGAGATAATTTCTCAAATGAGTTGGCCATCTACATACTTGGGTTTTGTACTTTGTGCTTTGGGCAGAAGAGGGAAAAGCACTAAGGTAAAATCATGTTTGTTATCTTTCATGCAACTTCTGAAGCCAGTAGACAATTTCCTGGGTCACAGGGTGATTCTGACTGCATTATATTTGATCAAAGTTTCTAGTCAAGATATCTGCCCAGTGCTTGTCCACAGCTGCAGTGTCTTTTGCAGAACTAATAGTCAAATTTTTACTAGGGCTTGAGCTGATATCCCCAGAGCTCCCCACACCCTCGTGGCACCCCTCTGTGCATCTCATCCTCACATCCTCATCCCTGGGGGGAGCCTGCCCCAGGCTGCAGGATTTGCCTCCTGGGGTCACTGCCAAGCTCCTGCCCCATCACTCTTTGGTGGTGGTCAAGAAGCATGTGCAGCATTCAGAGCACTAACATCTCTTGGTGGTGAGGTGGAGGAAGCACCAGAACCAGACACTTGGAGGAGTGTAAGGAAACAGCAAAGCCCAGTGATGATGTGTTGAACACTCAATCAGCATCCAGGGATCTGCAGCCAGGGACCTTTCCCAGCCAGAGGTGCTTCCCAGGCAGATGACAAGGGTTAGGGCACGAGTGTTGGGCACATGCTGGAGGAGTTAACACCAGAGAATAGTTTGGAAGGCTCCCTCGCTTCCTGTTTTGTCAGGTTAGCCCTAATTTCATTCAATCTGCATGGAGGTTTTATTTTTATTCCAATCTTTTTCCTTCACTGTTTGAGCAGTCTAATTTGATGAGACAACTCCTAATCTAGTCTTAACTCTTCCATGTTTTTTCAAGCCTGATGTTTGTGAGCATTTCTAACAAGCTTCTAACTCTACAAATTAGCTAGCTTAATAAGCATTATAAAGGAGCACAACTGTCTGCATTACCAGAGGTCTTGCTGGTTATGATATTATGAGATGAAAGTTTGAGTGCATGAATCATTTGTAATAACAAATTTGACTTATTATTCTATTCATGAATAGTCCAGAAAACAAGCTGGTTATGTCAAACAGTTGTATAATTGAAATTCTTTGGACTTTTTTTCTACTTTTTTTTGGTACTTTTCCTCTGGAGACACAGGGGTGGAGGGAATCACTTTCTTTTTTGTTTGGGGTTCTTTTTCCTCCTTTTATTAGAGACAAAGGAAACTCAAAAATTTGCAAAACCATTGTCACTTTAAATTTTGGTCTCAGTGATAAAACAATTACAAAAAAGTAGCCTTTTTCCCTCTTTATCTAAAAGTAATAACAAAAGGATTAAAGAATTTTATCTCATTGGACAAATTGACAGTACTGTTCCTCATTTTTATTGTCCCTGGAAACTTCTGGTGCTGCTCTTTCAGTGGGATTCACAGCTAAAAGCAGGACATTGTAAAATTTGCTGATAATACTCCACACTCCTGGCACAGCACACCTGCTCTCCTCTAGGCTATGCTTCATTTTAAGATGTGAAAGGGGGTCTGTGTCACCTGTTTGAGCAGAATCACAAGTAAGTCTCTGAACCACCATGAATTTCACTGTTTTGTTGCACTCCAGAAGGTGTGTTGGGAATGACCTGGTGTGCACCAGGGTTACCACAAAAACTTCATTATTATCAACCGCTGATAGAAAAAAAACCCACACCTGATATCTCATAAAGGAAGAAATAGCAGGAAACATAAGAACTACTGGGTTGGTTTTTTCGCTTGTTTTGGAGGGTTTTTGTGCAAAAAATGTTATAATTTATATCAAAGGGAGAATTAGCCTTTTTATTACTATTTTTCCTCCTGTATCTCAGAAATGGTATCATTCTTGAAATCACCAGAATTATGCAAAGAGGATTATGAGATGCAAAGTGAGATGCCAAACCCTGGTTTCCTTTTCATCTGTACAAGGTTCTGTAAGAAGTTCATGAGTTTTAGTAGAGTTAATCTGATTCATTGAGATCTAAAAGAACTCTGTCTTTAGATCACAAAGTCAGCCTTGTAACTAGCATATACTGAGAGCAATTGGAAGTGGTTTCAGTGGTAACAGATATCATGTCTTTTATGTTGAAACACTACTTGCTGGTCTAGACATGTCACCATCACTGTATTGCCATCATTGCAATAGCAATCCTAAAGAAAATCTCTAAGGAGTTCAATTATTCTCTGGTAGGATGTGATCATATTATTTCTATTTCTAAGCATGAGAAAATTGAAGAATTGGCACACTGGAGAGGTGAATTTGCCCATGTCCTTACTTCCTCCTTCTCAATGTGTGTTCAGAACTGGAGAGAACCTACTGAATTCACCCAAATTCCAAAGACTACTCACATATACCTTAAAATTTCAGCCAGAATGTACCTTACAGCTGCCACATTGGTCTCAGAACCACTGAACTGCAGAGGTTGGAAGGGATGTCTGGAGGTCATCTGGTCCAGCTGCTCTGTCCAAGCAGGAAACTAATCCAAACAATGAAATCATTGTTTGGAAATTTGGAAATCCTATGAATGTCAGCTACATAAATTACTGTTAGAAACCAGGTGAAAATATCCCACGTGCAAGCAGAAATTTAACAACACAAGTTCAAACCCTGTATCTTTCCTTATTATACCTACAGCTGTAAAAACAAATGAACCTTTCACGTGTTTTTGCTCCCCCCACACCTTGGAAATACCTGTGTGTGTGCACACAAATCCATCCAGCAGCTCCCTGGGACAGAATCCAGCTCTGACCATCTACATACGTTCTTACCTACGCCGCATATGTTGAGCTGTCACATCGCCTACGGCACAGCCCGACACAGAGGATGAGAGATAGACAGGGAATGCTTTGAAGCTGCTCTGTCAGTGCTTGAGACTGAAGGATTATCCAACTGTTCTCAATAGTGCTACCAGCTGCAATATATTCTCACTTAGACATTCTTGAAAGCAAAGTGGTCTGGTCATCTGGAAAGGTGAAATATCCCATCATTTTGCTCTCTCACTGAGGGGACAGTGAGACTGTGATCAATATGAAAATACTCCTGAATGAGAGGTCCCAGATAATATTTTTGGCCCATTTTTTTATTTATTTTGTCCCTCAGCTTTATTGACGAATGAATGTCAGTGTTTTATAACAAAGACCCCTTCACAAGTTAATAATATTTCAGGGGTTATAGGCTACTATGGTTTGGCAGGAAATATAAAGCTTAGTAAATAATTTGTATGTTGCTGTTTTGTTGCATTTATCATCTAAACTCTTCATGATGAATAGAAATTTTACTAATGTGATATGGGATTTATCTTCAGCTTTTCAAGAGTAAAGGGAACAGACCAGAGTGGGCTATTTACCCAAGGAAAAAATATTGCAAAGGAAAGTGATTGTCATTTGAGATGTTGTCACCTCAGGAAAAAAAAATAAAGCAATATGGCTATATTTTTCTCTTTCTAGGGTTTGTAACAAGGTCAAAGTCATTTATCCAGTGTGTTTGGGATTAAAATAAAATGTTTTAATACAGAAAAGGGAGGTGACCCAGAGTGATGTTCAGATTCATGGATCCCTGACACAGAAGACATTTCCAGACTCCTCACTCCTGCTTCCTCTTGCAGTTCTTTCTTAAGCTCTTCCCAGGCATTTCTTATGCTGTTTCCTTGAACTATTTCAATATTTAATATGCATCAGCCTTTGCTTTCTTCACATCCTCCTTGCTCTGTCCAAATCTCTTGCTCAGGAGCTTATACCAAATAAATTATAAAAGGTAAAAAAGATATATATATATATATATAAAGGAGCAGACACTGGCTGCAAGCACAGAGTGAATGTGATATGTGTGCATTAAAATTGGTGACCTCAGGAAATGATTTTTGTGTAATCCTTGACCTCTCCTTTGCTATTACACTCATGCTTGTTTCTGTCCTGGATGTTAAATCATGACTGCCACATACAAGAAGGGAAGACATTTTAATTACTGGTTTTAGTCGTTCAGATTTCTTTATTCTGGCTCACATTTACTGTGATGATAATGTACCATTGCTCCCTCTGACACAAATACCCCATTCTGACACAAGTGTCTGTCCACAGAGCAATAACCTAAGCCTGAGGCCCTGTAATTCAGCCTTGCAGGGGAGGAGAAACCAGTGACACCGTGTCCGGGTATATTCTAACTATAAATTGTTTTGTTTACATATATAAACCAGGCCTGGTGGTAGAAGTGGTAAAACAACACTTTGTTCCAGGCAATTATTTCTTTAAGGAATATTTGCTTAACAGTCATGTTTGGCTGTCAAAGAATAATTAACCTAATAATAAATACTTAATCAGAGAGGAAAGGACATAGAACGTACCAGTGTCCTCTAGCTTTTTTTCGAAGTCTTATGCTAAAAAGGCAATTTTACATGTCATCTCAAATGGAAATTTTGCACATGTGCCAGGAACTTGAAAAGCTAAATGTAAAAGTAGCACTTAAAAAACACTTGCCATAATAATATTTTCTTCTTTAGGCAATATTCCAGTGCATTTCTTGCTTGTCATTACTTCAAACTACTGGACTTTGACCCTTCTTTGAAGTCTGTGGCATATGCTGAAAATTAAGCAAGTTCTTAAGTGTTTAAAGGATTGGTTTCACTTAGAAATAGCCAGTACATGTAACTTCCAGCACTAATTCTAAACTTCTGTCTCCAGCAAACTGTGTCTCTGGATGACACCAAGTGCACCCATGCTGTGTGTCTGTGACTTTTTACAGTCAGTTATATGCCCTGTTTTCCCAAAATGCTTGTGGTCAAAGCATGTGGCTGTGCAAAGCCATGGCACAAAAGGTGATGCCACCTTGAGCTGCCAAGCTTTTCAAGGAGCATGAAGACCAGGGCAAAAAGCAAATTACTGCTTTAGTCTGATAATTAATGCATGTGATTAGCCAAGAACTAATATATGTGGATTAAAACTTACAAGTTTTCTTACAAATGACAGGAATCAAGATTTGTGATCCAAATTCTTGACAGAATTGAAAATCATAGTCCAAACACAGTGTGGTGGAGATTGGGATCATTTAGTAACTCATTATGTCAGAGTTTCTCTGGCAGAATGAGAATGGTTGTTCTCCATCCCTTAACGCTCTCCAGCCCTGTGAGACCTCTCATTGTTTTTGCAGAGCATTTCTTTACCTGCTGGGGCAGATGGGAGCCCACCTCCCTGCTGTAATGCCTTTCTGCTCAGCTGAGATCCTGCTATAGAAATGATTGAGGGGATGGGTGTGGAGGATGAAGCAGCACAGTCTGCATGGTTACATGCATTTTGTCAAAGATAAGCAGAAAGGAGGGGTGATTGTTTCTATTAATGGCACTTCTATCTCTTCGGTACAGAAGATGGATTGAGCCTTAATGAAGGGACTTTGCCAAACTGGCAGAAGAGGATTGGGGGGTCCCTTATTCCCTGTGCTCAGGGATTATTTCTATACACGGATAGAATTGGAAATGGAAGACCTAAACTAAAAATTGCAAACTTACTTTTCCAGTGTGATGCATTCTCCTCCTTGGATTAACACAATAACAATATAGAGGCTGCAGTTGCCTTTAGGGCCAAAGAGTTCAGTTTTATGGAACTTGGGGGGCAAGTCTGAAGTTTGTTTGTCCAAGTATAAGTTGACATTCACAAAGGCCATAACACTCAAATCCTGTTCTACAGGTTAGTATATCCCATTTTAATCAAGCTGTTTTCCTCCATGAAGTCACATACCAGCTGAGGAAGACTGTGGGTCATAAATAGTGAGTTGCAGCTCAACACGACAGGGTGTCCTAAGCAGAATACAATATTTGAAACAATACAATGATTGCAAAATCCTTAAATCCTTTCCTAACATTAAGAGTGCAATTATCCCACAAACTTAATGAGACTGCTGTCATAATTGATGTCAGACATGTCCTGGGTATCTACATGGACATCACTCAGAATCACAGAATCAATTAGGTCGGAAAATAACTCCGAGATCAAATCCAACCTATGGACCCATCACCATCTTGTCATGGCACTGAGTGTCACATCCAGTCTTTCCTTAAACATCTCCAGGGATGGTGACCCCAGCACCTCCTTGGGCAGCCCATTCCAATGTCTAATAACACTTTCTGTGATGAATTTCGTTCTAATGTCCAACCTAAACCTCTCTTGGTGCAGTTCAAGATCGTGTCCTCTCATCCGCTTGCTGGTGGCCTGGAAGATAGGTAGACACGAGACAGTTATTACTATCCTTAAAAAATGCACTGCAGATTTCTTGCTCTTGTTGTGTGGTAGGGTTTGAAGAAAACCCAAAACTGAAGTTTTTACTGATTTGAAAACCCTAAGTCAGCCTGAAGCCTTAAGTAACAATTCTGGGTATAGATGAGAACTGTCTGCTTTTGGAGACAGAGGAACAGAGTGATTGGTGCCACACCTTGAGGCCTTTCACTTCATGTCCTGAGTGACTGCTAAGGACTTATGCTGAAGGTTGTGAAATGAAAGATGTCTTAGACAATAAAATCTCCTTTAGCTCTATTTATATTGAAGATATGGGTTTTTCAGCACTGCAATAATGTGTTTTATTTCAGATGGGTTAATTTCTGTTACATCAGAAAAAAGACTGATTCATGTGAGAATCAAAATGGCTTTTGATTGTACACAGAGAAATAATGACCTATGAAACAATAAAAAATTAATTATGAACCATGTAAAACTGCTCTCTCAACCTAAGTCATCATTGGTTTTAATTTTCTTTTTTATAAGTCTATTTGAAATCTAAAATAAAACAACTTGAATAAAAAGATAATTATTGGAATCTAGAAACTAAATATTTGGTCATGTTTAAGTTAACTTCTCTATATTTTTGAGTTCTTACATACCTTTTTATACTTAACAGAAGTGAGTTTTAATGTTTAGCCATTTTAATATGTTAATTAAGTGTTAATTTCTGCTGTCTGTCTCGCTCCAAAATTCCATTTCTGGAAGGATATTACTTTCTAACAATCTCCTTGTCAGCTCCCAATAGAGAATGACATTTAAAAAGTGGAGAAAGCACTCTGAAACTGATAGATTTCATATGAGTAGCAGGGTTAGCTCAAACGTGTTTTTGTGAACTGGGCACTCTATCTTTTGAGTAATAGGTGAAGGGTAATTTTATTAAGTAACCTAAAACCTAAGATCAAGATAAAAATGAGGAGATTTAGAAGGCCCTCCATCTTTGACAGAACAGCCGAGTACTAGGACCTGACAGGTACGATAAAGAGCTGAGATGTTCTTCTAATATTGTTCTTGCCATAAGCCCCCAGGCTTTGTTCTACATGCTTAGTTAAACTGTTTTTATCTTACATAAATCCTGGTAAGCTACTTTAAGATCCATCAGACTACCTCAATTGCCATTTAAGTGTTTTTTTCTGCACTAACTGCTTCTTGTTAAATAGTTTGACATTTATGTGTCTAGACTTGGGTTGTTTTGATATTGATTTTGGAAAGAATGATAATGGAGTATAGTGGTAATATTACTTTTGCTGTCATACCTAGTAGCAATATATCTCCTTGAACTTCTTGTGTTAGCAGCAAAACCTGCACATATGTAGGTCTAAATTTAGTCAGTTCCTCAAAGCTAGTACTCTGCTTTCGTTATTTTTCTGCTGCATTTCCTAACATTTCCTCCTTACATTGCTGAGAACCTTTATTTTGAGGAAATAGCTTCCAGGTCAGTGTCTGCACAGGAAAGATGTTTGTGCTATCAGCTAACTCTCTCCCTCCCTTTTCCCTCACTAATGACCTTACTGTGGATATGGAAAGCTGCTTTCCATGGATGCTTAAAGTGTTCATAATAAGCCAATCACTTTTAAGATGTTTACTGCTATCTGTTAAATGAGATAAGCTTTAGGTTGACTTTCCACCTCACCCCTCACCTCAACGTGTTTTGTTGTTTGCCCATCTCAGATCAAAATTCTGGAAAGAGTCACATTTTTCTAGGTTTGGTTTAGAGTAACCTAAAATATAACTAAGACAAAGAATTTTAGGAAGAAAATGAAGAAGCCACCAATTTTCAAAAAAACCCCAAACCCTCCACTATGAGATAGGAAGTTCTGAACTATGAGATACACAGGTCATTAAAAGGGAAGTCAGCCATCAAAATTTTAACACCAATATAGCTTTACTATATTCACTCACACCAAATATTGTACCAATTTTGTGTGCTAAAATCTTCAAAGCCAAGCTGATGACAGTGCTGACTTTTAAACTGCCCAGGTGCTTGCCTCAGCTTTAATTTCAAGCCTTTGATATTGAAAGGATATGGAGGTCATCTTTTCTGAGCAGAAGGAAAGAGATTTCACCTGGAAACAACTGAGTTAGACTTTTTAATTACTTTTTTTTTCTCTACCTCTTCCACAGGGGCTTCAGTTCCTCTGTTCTCATCCCCTTGCTTCCACAGCCTCCTGACAACTGGGGCAGTGGAAGTGTGTTGGGATGGGCACATGGGGATGGCACCTCAGCTGCTACAGCTGAGACTCCTGGCACATCCTCTGCTGCACAGGTCTCCAAGGTGCTACAGCTCTGCTGTAATCCAGTAATCCAATAATTCGATATTAGATTAGTCCAATAATTAGATATGAACAATTTCAAAAAGGGCTTTTCCAGTCTAAGCAAATATATCCTGAACTAGTCAGCAAAAAAATACACCAATATTAAATGTATAAGTTGAGAACATGTAGGGTAGTAGTTTCCTGTAATTTCCTGAAAGTGAAGAAAATCACACACTGTCTGTCTTTTTCTATTTTACTGTACTCTACTATCTGGTAGACATCTCTCCAAGATTCTAGTTCCTCTTGTTCAGTACATTGTATTACAGTGTTTTCTTCCCAAGCAAAATAAAATACTGGCCAATGGCAGAGGTCCTTGTAGCAGTGATTTAGGACACTTCACATCCCTGGGCTCAGGGCAGCTGTCTCAGTGCAATGGCCAGGAGGAAAAGGGCCCCATGAAAGCCCCATCTGCAGTGACTTCAACAGGAGTTGCCAAATGTCATACTCAAGAAATGGAGTGAGCTTGAGTTCAAAAGTGGTGAGTTCTGCCCAGCCAAGTATTTACACTCAGAAGATGGTTAAGCACTGCAAAACCCATGTTTTTCTCAGTAGGAGAATATAAGCACCAGGCCATTTTAATATTTATTTAAGGAATTCCAGTAATCCTTAACTATTCCATTCCCCATGACGCTATCAATCTTAGTGGACAGGTATTGAATTTGTAAATTATGTGTTTGTAAGTGAAAAGAAAATCTCATGGGTATTTACTTCATTTCATAATGGTAATATATGTCTTAACAGTCTGTTCTAGGAAAAGCCAACCTAAATAAGCAAATCAAACCCTTTAAATCCATGGACTAAGGCCAGAGTCTCTTCCATGTGTGTTTCCCTATCAATGTGCCGAAATCTGTAATTGTAAAACTGTAATACATGTAGACCCAGCTCCAGTTTTCACCATAGTGATGTAAAATGACTACCCCAACAACTTTCCTGGCCACTGAGAATTTAGTTTCCCAGTAATTCTAATATTTCAGGGTTCAAGAACCATTCAATTCAATTATTACTTTCCTTCACTCAAATATTTTGTGTAGTCTGATAGCCAAGTTAGCTGGGCATTTTTACATAGTTGTACTCCAGACAGAAGGCTTGACTTTTTAAAATAAATATTAGATTTTCAGGGAAATATATCTCTTCCAGGAGTTCTGATGGCTACTTCAGTTTTCTGTAATCCATGTGTAAACTTAATGGGTTTGACTTCACCCTGTGACTTCTTTTGCAGAGGGAAATGCACATTGCCTCTATCTTTGGCCCAGGAAAACTCACGTTTGTCCAGGACTGTCCAGCAATTCCTGTCCTCTCTGGTTTCTTCTTAAATAAAAATTTCATGTCTGTTAACTCCAGTGCTATTTATGATTTCAACATCACAGGGTCGTTCTCATGAAAAATATGACAGAGCAATACAGGTAGAAAACAGCACAGTGTTAGTGTATGTCATGCTTGAGGGCCATATTGAGACACTGATGCTAAAAGAGAGTTCTAAAATTTTATTATAAATAGTGAACAACAGAACTCAGCTCCTCATCTGCAGGGTAAGGCAGCCTCCCATCCATACACTGCCTTTTCTGAGCCTTACCTAAAACTGTGGAAAAAGCTTGGAGTGATAATATATACCCTAGATATCATGTTCTTCTCTTAATTATTTGAGTAATAGAGCTAGTTGTCCAGGCTTTCACAATACCAAGCAGAAAGACATAGGAGCTTCTAGAGGTCCACTTCACTCAGCTGAATCCAGATGGCTAAGACAGTGTCTGAATTACTCTCTGGAAATTCTTGTTTCAAATGGCTATTAAGAAAATTTGGACAACTAATTTAGAATAAATGCCTCCCAGCAAAAATAAAGTGGAAGGAAATAATTTGTCATGTAAAATATAAGATGCTGGGTGTTTCAGCAGTCTGGGCTCTGTGGAGCATATTCAACGTGCTTAAACTTAACCTTTCACTGTAAGTTTCCATTACAGTCAGTTTGGTGGAATGGATACTTCAAGGACTTTTTTCACCTGTTTTATCCATCTGTATTTAATTCCACCTAGCTCCAAAATGTAAGCCACCATTCCCACTATCATTTTAAAGAATTCTTTGAGAATGGAAGAAAAAAATTGACAACTGCTCAGCCTACCTTACACAACAGGAGACTATCCATTTAAATTTTAATATTGATATGACTCAATGCTCTACCCTTTCAGGCATTTGTCTGGAGCGTGTCTGCAGTGGTGATGGACACTTTCCACATGCATGATGAGCAAATGTGAATGTTCCTCCTGGCTAACCAGTGAGTGCTGTACCTGAAGCTGTTTAGTTCTCTTGGCAAAACACAAAGCCCAGATCTTAAAAAAAAAATCAAAATAAGTGAGAAGCAGACTACAATTAATGGGACCTAGTCCTTCAGGGATGTAATCAGAATGAATAAGAATGAGCTCATGAGAAAAATAAATCCATGTCTGTATGGGGACAAACATAGATATTTTTACTGTATGGATACTGGTCTATTATGGGGGAGCAGTAGATGAGTAAAGTTTATTCTATTCCCTTATTCTGGGTGAAATCTTAGAGTGGTTGCTGCTTGCAATAATTGTGATATTTTGTACAGTTTTGTGACTAATTTGACCTCAAATTATCTTAGCGTTACGCACTTTCATTGCATTATATTTATATGTATTTTTATATTTAGCTGCTTAAAGTAGTTAACAAAATAGACACAAATGGAAACCTTCATGGACCAGATGTTTCTTTCCTAGATTACAAAGGCTTCAGGGTACATTAGAGATAACTTAATAAGCCTAATAACACAGTGGTGGTCCACAGAACTTACCCATTTTAGATCTCATAAAGTCCTAGTAAAAGTTCTAGTCCCATAGGCTTCCCTGAAAAACTCAGACTGGTATTTCTAGTCCATAAAATTGCCAAAATATTTTGGAACCTTAGAAGCTGGTTTGTAAACACTCATGAAATCAGCTGAATACAGAAACTAGAACAGAGTAATTAATTTAAAATGAGTCAGACTGTCATTTTGGTGGCTTAAAATACAAGCCATGCTGCAACCTGTGAGATTTCTGCAGCATCTAAAGGTCAGATGACACTTTTCCATATAGGAAATGAGGCAGCCACATTGCTGACTACTTTGGCAGAGCCTGGAGCATTGAGCTGTGGTGAGCGTGGTACCAGGAAAGAGCAGACCGGTGAGGAGTGGATTTTTAGCCAGCAGCTCGTGGTGTTTGTAGGAAGAACTGAGGATTCCCACAGCCTGGGGCTATCCTGGTGTTGGGACACCTTGTAGATGCTCAGACTGTCCCCTGTCACACAGCCAGTGTGTTTTGTGGCACCACCTGCACACCTCAGGGTCATGGATTGCTGTGGAGGCCTCTGTCCATCATCAGCCCCACAGAACAACGGGAAGAACCTGGGAGTGCTGCAGCCTGGGACCAGCTGAGGTCTTGAGTATGTCTGGAACTGAAAACAAGTTTTGGAGGGGCAAAGACAGCATCAGGGGAAAAGATGCTTGAGGGTAGGACACTGGATGGAGGAAGAAAAGAAGTCAGGCAGAAGACAGAGATATCAGCTAGGGGGTACCTCAGGAAGGGACCAGTAGACAGAAATGTTACATGAAGCTATATGACTGCTACCTATTGTGAAATAAAAATTGATATATCAGGGGAAGGTACAAATTTGGAAAAAGGGTGTAGAGAGATGTCCAAAAAAAAAAAAAAAGTGGAGAAGGATATACAGGATAGAGAAGACCAAGAAAAAATATGTTTGTTCAGGTCAGAGTCAGCAGAAGCAATAGGGTCTTGTCCAGAGTGCACTGACTGATGCCTATTAATCTTCAAAGGAGAATTTAGATTCTAGCTGCCCTTGCTGTTTGAATAATCCTACACTGTCTAAGTGAACCTCATGAGTGTCTAGGGAGATTTTACAACCCAGAAATTGGACAACTATTCCTGCTTTTTAATATGATAGCAATAAACAAGTATCAAGAGTGGGAACAATTATATAATAATAAAAAGGAGATGAAGAATGTACATGTTCCCTTCTCCCATCCAAAAATATAACCCTTTTTGTTGGAAATTAGTAGTTTTTCCAGCAGACTGCAATGATAGATAGGAATGGGTGTAGTTAAAATAAAAATCACTCTAAGAATAGCAGTTCTGGTTCTTTGTAGTCCAGTTGGAAACCATTCAAATTTGAAAACTGGACGCATGACAATGGCAAAAGACTCTAACTTGATAACTCACAGGCTCTACAGGTGGACCAAGTATGGAGTTTTGAGACCCAATGAAAATAATGGTTGGACAGATATTGAGTCTATAAAATGATGGCAGCCAGGCACGGAGTATAATACAATACAGATGTAGGTGTATCACTCTGAATAGTTTGCACTCTGTTTCAACAATAAAAATGTGTGATGTTTCCAGTACCCGCCACCAACCATATGAGAAAATAAGTTTTTCATCTGGTTCCAATATAAAACACACCGTCCTAAAATCAATTGATATTTCATACTCTTTGTATTCTTCTTTCCTGCACATGCAGGAAGTATTAATGGTGACATGATTGTATGTTACTGCAGTTTAACAAAATGATCAGGAAGACAAGCTATGTTAGCAACATTATTCAGACATTTAATAGCATTTATCCTTTTAACTTCATTATAGTGAATGCCCCAAGGCCCAAAGAAAGTTATTTTTAACATGACTTCAGACAGAATGGAATAGCTTCTCATATGAACATGCACTGGTCTCTTTACAGAGATATATTACCAAGGCTCCAGGATACAAAAATAAGGGGCTGCCACCCCTCATTTTATTCTGTCTCCCCTCTGCCCTCACTCTTCCTTGCAACCACTCCATGTGGTCAGTACTCTCGGGTTTCTCCCTAAGGTCAGAAACAAAAGTCTCAGCCCTGAGGCCTTCACAGCTGTTCCCACTCTCCAGATGTCAGCACTCACCTGTCCCTTTTCCCTCTTTCCCCCTCCTCCAAAAAACCCCCAAATCTATTAAAGCTTGCATCTTTTCCCATGTCTCCCTTCAGAAAGAAGTACAAGCTTCTCCAATAAACTGAGCATGTGTTTATGTGTATCTGCATTTGCATGAAAAATGATCTTCTTCTCAGTAAGTATCCCCATCATCCCCTCCCAAAAGGGGACAAGTGGGGAGGGAGAGAAGGAAGGCGAGACCTTGTCCTGTCTTGAACACAGCAGAGTTGTTGGATCCCATCAGTGCCCACGGGGCCAAGTGCTGCAGTCACTCCTCCAGAAAAATAACCCCACCTTCAGCATTCCTCACTTCAACGAGAGCAAAGCTTCCAGACAGTGTTGTAACCACTCTGTAACAAGCCACTGACAATTTCAAACCATGTTTCTAGATCTGACTCTACACTGTCTTGCTCTATTTTTGTATCTCTTCTCCCCGTCATTTCATTTGGTATGTTCATTTCCTTCTGTTTCCTTTCCACTTCTCCATCACCCTTTGATTTTTCCACTCTTAACCCCTCTGTTCCTGTTTTTCTCCTGTTTTCCTTTTACTTAACTACTTTTATGCCTCAACCATATTTTTTCTTCCCTTTTCATTTTTCTTTACCCCTAATGTTTGTATATTCAATGACACTTCTGTAATTATAGCAACTTGTCCCAGCAGCTACTTGTTGGTTCTTGCAACATTTCCTACCTTTTAACTTCTTTTCCTCTTGAAATATGAGTTTCAGTGATATATTTGTCACCTCTTGTGTGAGATGAAAAAGAGGTGTTTGCTGTCAAAAGACTCCCTTTCTGTTTTCTCCTTTGTCTCTATAAAAAAGATTCAATTTTGTTGGACCTTTCAGCAATGCAAAGGATGAAGAGTGAAGGCAATCTCAGGAATGCTTTTCATGGATAGGTTTCTTCCTTGGTCTTTTTTTCAAGGGTCTCCTCATGCAAAGAACTCCATTTTCATGGCTATGAAGCACTGTGGATGTTGCTCAAAGATCTGTCTCCCCCTGTACTATGAATCGCCTACAAGGGCTTCTCATCTATTTCCTGTATTGTACTTTGTTAAATCAGTAATTTTAATCATTTCACTCAGTGGATGCTCACTGTTCCTGGTTTTGTCCATCTTCTCACACAGTTCTCCCATGGGCTTGACCAGTCTCATTTACAGTTAACTGTCATTCCCTTAACATCTAGGTTAGCAACAAGTGCAGATCAGAAAAAACATGATTTTTCCAAATTGCTCAGGTCACCCTCATGTCTCTCAAGCCTCTGTCATGTTAAGGTTATTAAACATAAAAGGTAGTGGTTGTTTTGTTTTCCTTTGTTTTCCTTTATCCTATGTAAAGGATAGGGAATCCTTTATAAAACCTTATGTAAATTCTCTTCTAAAAAAAGGAAAATACCCAGTACCACACAGCCCCTCTAATCCTGTAACACGCAGTCAGTTTACTACTGCATCATTCTATTTATATAGTCAATATAGAACACTTCCTTATTCTTCCAGTTCTGCACAAATATTTGTAATAAAAGCTACCCTTGACACTGAAAGCTATTCACTTGTTTGTTCATACCAAGTTCACATTTCTGCCAGCTGATCTCATTGCAAAAAGAACCCCAGTTTTTATTGCAATACTGCCACAGTATTTCAAAAATCACTGTGCTGAACTGCCAGATCTGTACTGCAGGAGCTTGGCGTGACAGAGTCAAGAATCCATGTGTGAGGCTCTAACACTTCCTGCCTTCTTCTTGGTTTCCCTTTGGCTATGAGTGATGACCTCTTCTTCCCAGCTCTTGTTGAAACATAAATGCTTCAAATTCTTTGATGTAGTCTCCTTGGTTGGGATGCACCACACCCAATTCTTGCCATGTAAAAATATGTATTAATTATTCATCAAAACCACAGAGTTACAGAATATGCTGAGTTGAAGAGGCCCACAAGGATCATTGAGTCCAACTCCCAGTCCTGCACAGAACCATACCCAGGACTCATACCATATGCCCAAGAGCACATTGCATTATGTATAAAAATAGATTTTATGCAAGGGTGACAAGAGAACATGACAAAAATGCTAAAAATTTCCAACAGTTCGTTTTGACTATTCAAAAAACCCACATATTTTAATTCTTCAAATTTGCCTTCTACACAATATGTTTTCATGTTCATATCAAGAAATGACTTTGAGAGGAAATTATAAATGTGTGAGAACAAAGGAATAAAAAAAGATCATTCAGCTGATTTACATGCAACATCGAACAACAAAAGTGACAAATATGGTGGGAAAAATATGCCAAGTTGGCAGAATTTCACTGCTAAATGTCCAAAAAGAGAAGGTGGGGCTTTTTCTGCTCTTATCTTCTGTTCTAGCTGGGTGGTCAGGTTTCCTGGCCCTGACAGCTGACACTGCTAGTTTTGGTGAGAGCACTGCAGAGTGCTGTCCTTGGGCTTCTGCTGCACATTCATTCCCAGCTGAGACAGACTGGAGTAGGAGCACCCTGCACACCTCTGCCCTTTCCCTCACAGATGAATCAGAGAAGCAAATGCATCACTCCTGAGGAGGAAATCAGCACAACAGGCTGGTGAAGGAACAGGGAAGTGAGGAGGAAGACTGAGGACCTTACACAGAACACCAAGGAAAATTTCTGCAAAGGCCATCAGGGACTACCATGCCACTGTGGAGCAGAATAACAGCGAGAAAATGAGAGGATGAAATGTAACTCATGAGTGGGAAGCAGCAGATGTTCTTCCTCAAGGGCATAAGCAGAACTATAATTACAGAAAGCAAAGACATCCTATCAAGCAGAAGAGAATTAGCTATGCAGCTGAGAAAACCACAAATAAATTGACAAGTATTATTGTTTGTCTTTACATAAAGGAAGTAAGGCAAAATGACACAGGGTCATCCTTAGGCACAAAGAAATGGCCACAGGGCAATTAGAAAGGGCTAAGAGCACAAAAGGAGACATTTTATTTATAATGATATTAGACGTCCAATAGCATATCAATAACAAGATTGTATGTGGTATACTTTAGACAGAAGGAAACTTCATGCACCCTTCTTCAGAGCCCAGTGAATTAATCAGAGTCTAGCCAGATCATATTTTATGTGAAAGTAACCACCAGGTCACAGATGTGTCAGCACAACCTCACTGCATTCAGAGGGAACATGCCAGTATGAAAGGCTATTTGGACATATTTTTAAAGGATTAGTCTCCAAGGCTACATGTCTGCAATGTATTCAAGCACCTACACCCATGTCATCTAGCCAAGCCAAAAACCCTCTGTGATAAATTAACCTGATGTGAAACTATGAAGTGTAATTTTTTTATCATTCTTTGAATAGCACATTGTTTTGATGAAGAAACTAACTCAAAAAAACACTCATCCACTGAGATTCATTATATCTATAAACATTAAAAGTCAGTTTATTTAATTTTCTTTTTTATCTGAGGTTTCTTTTGGTATAAAAATACTGAGACCAAAGTGGTTCAATTCCAAGTGAAGCTGGCCTCGCCCTATTTAGCCCCACTATGGCTTTGGTGTAGATAGACCAGAGGTGGGCTCAAGACCAAAAGTGCTCGAGGCAGTCCCTGCTAGATCCATAGGCAGAAATATCTGCATCCACCCTTTCCTACTCTAAAGCTTATTAAATTGAAAAAAGTGAAATACTTTACACATCACAGAACTTAATTCCAATCAATAACAAAGTTATCCTACCAAACACAATGGACATCTGTGCCACAGAAGGTATGACCTGAAATTAGTAGAGTTACATAGGTTAAACCCTTTCGCCTGTACAGCACCCTTTTCTGATATTAATATTGTGGGAAAAAAGTGAATCTTAGTCTTCAGACCTGTCTTTGTTTGCAAGGTGAATGTTACATTTTACTTGCAAAACAATAACATTATATATAGACTCACTGAAGTCAAAAGAAAAAAAAAAAAATCAAATTCCAGAAAGAAAACTGATTATGTTTCTACAAAAGACATCAACTAACTCAAGAGATCTCTCTCTTCAGTGCACTTGGAGTCATATCCACAAAATTCGGCAGGAGAAATTTGTTTTGCTATACTTTATTCTTTGGTGCATTGCAGGCTCAGCTTAGCAGCAAGAGGGGAAGCTGGACAGTTTCAGCCACCTTGCAAGTCATAAACCTTGTGATAAGCTAAAAGGGTGGCCAGAAGACAAATGGGGACAAGGACACTGAGTCTGGGGGGCTGCTGCTTCTCCAAGAAAGCTGTGCCACTGGTGAGGGATAGGAAGTCCTGATGGCTGGGCTGGGGGAGCCTGAGGACACTGGATTCATATAAAACCCCAAGGACTGGTCATCCCAGCATGATAAGGACACTCACAATTGGGTGTCTCAAGTGGTATGGACATCTGGATATGATCACAAAACCTTTGTGGGTGTATAAAACAGACAATGGCCAAGCGTATAGAAATGTGGCAAAATGATGAACTTGTGAATGGAAAAAGATATAAAAATTTCTAAGCAAATGTGTAGTCTTTAAATATCAAGAGGTAAGCACATTTTGCTGTCTTACAGCTAAACTTCATAAAAGACTTTTTTGACTATAGGATACAAAACCAGATAATAATGCTGCACTCAGTTGTATTGGAGCATTGGCCAAATGTCCTTAAGAAGTGATGGAGTCCATTACTGTGCTCTGTTAACCTTCATGTACAAAAACATTCCCCAACAGCCTAAAGAGAAAAACAAACCTGGAGCTGTTGTTTACATTGCACTACTCTGTCTATCCACTCTATTTTGATGTGCAATTGACAAGTGCAACCCCCACCCCTCAAAAAATATCCATTCAGACAAAAAAATCTCTAGTTCCATAAAGTATTAAATCGGCAAAGATTATCAAAACAATATCCTAAGGGAAAGGGGAATTTTTACTGGCATACTGTCAGCTGTCAGTCACATTTATTATCCTTGTCTGGCCTCTATAGTTTGCCCTCTATGTGGGTTAGGAGAGAAACTTTACTCTTTTTTCTTCCTTTTATGGTTTATTTGTAAAGTGGAGATATTGCTGCCAGCATGCGTGTGATGGTCGCTGTGCACCTGAATTGTGGCAGTACAGAATGCATTAGGACAGAAAAAGAAAGCATCCACAAACTGGAATGCTTCTAAGATACAAGAACACTCAAAAGGTCCAAAAATGTCCTGTGCTCCATGCCTTCTCATTGTTCTTCTTCAGAAACCTATACCTACTGATTTCTAAACTCAGTTTAAAAATTGGTGTTATATTGCAGTGCAATATTAGGAAAGAATTTAAGAAGAGCCCACCTTTGCTTGAAGAGATTTGCTTTGGAACTATTAAAATGGTCTTTGGAAGCAAAGTAACTAGAAAATATTTTGAAAATATGAAGGAATATCTGAATGATTAATTTGTTGTCTTATTTGTAGTCTGAATGCCAGTCTTGGGCAATGCCACCTTCACAGCATCAAGACAGCTGTTTCATCACTTGGAACTATTATCATGAACTACACTGGAAATTTCTTTCTTCTCTGCTTTAATGAAACCATAAAGTTGATAAGTATTTTCCATACATAAAGGGGAAATACATTATTTTATATATTGCATAGGTCTGAAATATATAGCAAAAATAACATGGAAAAATAGTGTAAAAATCTGTTCATAATATATTTCCTGCACTTTAGCCAAAAACCTCTGCCAATATTTAATACCTTTTTTTGCTTTAAATAAGTGTTTTAAAAGAAAATAGATATATAAATTGTGGATTGCTTTTTAGCAAATTAGATTTTTAAAAGCAGAGTTGGCAGTTTATGTTGCCTCTAGACACTTTGCCTCTTATGTTTGGTTGTTATTAAAAAGCATTTAGCACCTTATTCTTGGTCTTCAGTTGTCAACACTACAAAGTCATCGCACAGTCCCAAACTACTGCAGTCCATGGTAAAAAGGAGCAGAGAAGTGAAAGTTCAGAGTTGTTATTATTGGTCACGTCAGACATGGCAGATACCAGGACTGCATGACACACAAGAGACTACGTAACATCTGCACACATTTGGTGCTCCTTAAGCTGCTTTTACTGGTTTTGCTCTTTAATGAGCTCTGAATTCACCCACTAAAAGGATAAAAATATAGCTTAGGGAAACTAAAAGCAAGATGGCTTTCCTTTGTTCCACAATGAACATTATTTCATCACAAATTCATCTGCTGATGACCATCTCAGAGCTTTCAAGTTCTCCAAGCTGTCCATAATGCTTCTGCTGCTCTTGGTCCTTCTCATCTTCACCTCTTCTGCTGTGCTGGTAGGGGAAGGGCTTTTCCTTCCCCCTTCAGCTTGTTTTGCATGTCCTTCTGCAAATTTCACTCCAGTAACCTGCTATCTGCATATTTTGTGTCTACCTCCCTACCCTAGGGACAACACCTACAGCTTTCCTCCACTTCACATATGTATTTGCTTAATCCTGTGCTTCCATCCTCCCCACAAATGCAATCATAACCACAGGATTTAATTATCCTATTAATTCCTCTCCTTGTTTTCTGTGCATATCTGTTGAGCAGTCCTGATTCACAGACTTAGCTGGGACCACTCAAAACTCTGATGGCAAAAAGTGTTTAACAGGTTGGATTGGATAACTGATATAAATTCCACCAGAACAGTGTTTTATTACATTATATCCAAAGAATCAAGACTGTGTGATGGAATCATGCCATGTTGAAGATTAACACTTTGTCTTGGTTATTTATTATCACATGTAGTTTCAGCCAGGATTCAGTAGCAGGCTGTTTTCTGTAAAATGTGTTTTTAACTGCATATTAATATGAGCTGTATATTCTGGAGAACAGAGACAGTTTTTTTGGTAGTTGCAAATTACAAGACCCAGTGAAGTTTCTCACTTTTCTATAGGTAGGGATCTGACAGAATTACTGTCAAACATCTAGCTTGCCAAAGACACAGTAGTTGTTTCCAAAACACTGGGAAAAGTGAAAACTCAGAGGTTCAAAACTATCTTCCAAACTGAAATCCAATAATCTGAGGAAAAAAACTGAAAAGAGATAAAATATGATCACACATGAACCCCCTGACAAACCCCAGGTAAAGACAAGCAAAAGTTTGTGCACATCATAAACTGAAGAGTCTTTCCTGTAAATGCCCTCTGAATTGTGCACAACCAAACTACCTGGTTCTCTGGGAGCTCTCACACCTCTGCAGCTGTGTATGGAGAGGGAAGTAGATCTCCCTGACTTAATCTTGTAGGTAAACATGATTTTATTTTCTGTCATCTGCACCCCTGTAAAACTTTGTAATATTATTTTATAATAATAATATATTATTTATAATATAATTATAATATATTATTTATATTCCATAAATAAATAGTCTTAACTAAGCTCCAGCTAATGACAGTAGGCTAACATTAGGGCATTTCATTAATAACATGGTGTCCCAAAATAATTTTCTAAGGTACCCAAAAGGTGAAAAGATCATCTCCACAAAACTTTGGAGCTATTTTAAAAGTTACCAGCATTCAGGTCACTGTGGAATAAACGTCTTCTAGTCAACAGAGAGAAAAAAGCTCCCTGGTATACAGCAGGAGATTCCAATGGCCTGAAGAGAATTTATAATAGCCTCACACACCTCTTTTTTCAAAAAAAAGAAAAAACATAAAATAAAAGTCAGTTCTGGAAATGGACATGAATGAACACCACCTCACTGAACCTTTTCATAAGCACAAGGTGCTGAGAAGTGCTTATTAAAACTGCAAGTGCTTGAAGCATGCTGGGATATCCTCTGCCAGATGCATGTGTCCCTTATATCCTCTAGCCTTCCATCAGGTTTTTTGTTTGTTTATTTACAAGCCATCCATATGGCAACACCACTAAGCACTTCATAAAAAAATTACTCATGTGCTTGTCTTGTTACTCTAATGAAATTACATGTTTTTTAAAACCTTGCCATTCCGACTGCCATGTGTTATGAAACCTGAAGCCTACTGGGATGCCATTTCATGTAAAGTTTAAGTGCCTCACCGGTGAATATAATTAACCATAATAGCAGTTTATTAGCCCTAGTTACGACTGCAAGTGAAGTAACACATTGCAAGTCATGCCAGCACACATAAAAGAGAGAGCAAGTACAATGCATCAGCTGGGAAGGAGACAGCTACTCCCAGCAATTGCCCTCCTGTCTGGCCTAGCCAGCAGGGGTAGAGGATAATCCTTAAAAATCTCTGCTATAGGGCATAACCACTGCCATCAGGAGGAGAGAGAGGCAGGGGGTGATGGTTGAGGAGTGCTGGGGGAAGCCAAAAGCCAGACTGAGCTGCAGGAGGAACATGCTGGAGAACTACAGAGGCACAGAAAGCTATGGCTGCTATATGCTGAAGAAGGGTTCCCTGGCCAGTTTTGTAGGCTTGGCTTCTTACCTCTGGAATAAAATGCAGTGCACACCAGATGCTCAGCTGGCACTGGGAGGATGGTGATATTCAGAAGGATGCCCATGACATGCAGCTGCAGACAACAGCTTCTCCAAATTGCAGAGCTGGAGCAATCACTGCTATTAAAACTGAATGAAGTTAGATTTTCCAGTATATGCTTTCATCTTTGCCTTGCCAAAGTAATCTGACCATCCCAATCCATCTGATCCTCTGAATTCAGTCCAGATCACAGCTGGCAGAAGACATGAATCAGGAACAAGGGATGATAACACAGAGGAGAAGAGGGTAGAAAAAAGTGGTCAAGGTAGAACAAATAGAGGAAAAGTGAAATGCTTGTACAGGCATAAAGAGCTACACCAGAGAGCAAACATTCAGAAAAATAAAGCTCTTAAACCCTGTGTGTTACTACTGACATCCACAGGTCTGTGCTGAGGCTGCTGAAGCTGGTTACATATTCTGTGCATGTAAGAACCATAAGACTGTATGTAAATCATTTTGTTCCTGCCAAGGAAGGAGTTAAAATGTCCTGGAATGGATCCCATTACACTGTTCTGTACTTGAGAATACTCCAGAAAAGAGCAGTTTGCCCATATCTGCCCACTTCCCTTATTTACAACTCTTTCCCACCTTTTGCAGTACCCACTGTAGCATATCACTGCCACCACAGGTCTGTTTCTGCTTAGCTGGTTACTACCAGAGAAAACCAACAAAAAAAGCAACCAAAACTGCTTGAAGCACTAGATATAGACTTCACATGGCAAAAGGAAGAAAGATTCTTGCTGAAGTCAGCCCCCAACTCTTTCAAAATGGCTTTTTAACAAAATAGTGAATGCTTTGATGAAATATAAATACAGCCAAGGGTAAAATTTACTTCTATGACTGCTTTAAATAAGCAAGTTTATATTTTTCATCGCAAAGAGGAGTACTATTCACCTGAATGATTCTTAACCTTTCTTTAGGGTGGTGCATGTAGTGGAGGAACTTGATTTTACCTTTGGCCAAGTTATCAGGGTAGGGTTTTATCTTTATATATGTTCAAAACACAAAAAAAGAAAATTAAGATATTGATGTTTTTAAAACTATTTTATGTATTATTGTGTTGCATTTAAATAGAACCCTGCTGCTAGAGGTCTGATGGTAGACAAAAATGTTATAGCTAAAAAGCAATTGACAAAAAAGACAGCGAGTGAGGGAGCACTAGGCATTTGGATGGATGAGGATCTGAGACATTTGTAATTCATTCAGTGTTACAGCAGACTTGGGAACTGAACCCAGAAGCCTTGGGTTCAGATCTCATTATGGAAACGTGCTTTATTTTGCATCTGTTCATTGCTTTTAATAAGTTTTTTCTGTCACCATAATGTTCCTGAGAAATAACAGAAATCACATCTATGTGATGTTGTCCAAGAGATGGAAGTTTCTATGACATTTTTGGTGCATTGACCTTCAGATTCGAGGTGGTTATTATAGTATGTCATGTTTTCTGTGTACCAGGGTGACTGAAAAGCCCAGAGTGTGCACAGCACCATTTCTCACCCCATCCCCACTCGACATAAACTTAAATGAAATCTTCAGTCTGCTCAGCTTTTCTTCACTTTTCCTGCTGATCTCTTCCTGTGGCTCACTGGGCTATTGTAAAATGAGCCACTCTGTACTGAAATACAATCTTATATGGACTACCACCATGTCAGTGAGGTGCAACAAATTTGGTAGAGCTAATATTTCAAAGACTTCATTTGATCTCAAGCTTGATGTCTGATAAATCAAATAAAACTTTATTTGACTCTCCCAGTGCCATTCAGCCCATCCAAGGCAGGAGTCTGCACCACAGTAACAGACTTTGACCTTTTTGGCTGTGCTTTGCCCACTGTGATTTTCTTTTTTCTTTGAATTAGCTTAAGCAGAGTCAGCTGACATGGTGAGGATGCTGATGAAAAGAAGGGGTGCAGTAGACATGTCAATATGTGCATTTCAAAAATAGTGTTAATAGGTAATAACTTTAAAAAAGAATTGGCATTGTTCATGCATTTAATTTTCCCTAATAAAATGTAAATTTTTAAATATACACTGCAAAAATTTACTTTTCTGTTCTCCCTGGTCTCTATGGCTTTTCTTCAGCCATCTAGAGCATCACTGCAGAATCTCTCTAAGACCACCAAACTGGGTCTAATATTTACATTTATATCCAACAGTTTAAAAACTCCTTGCATATTCAGGCTTTTTTCATTGCTAAGTAGTTACATTCATGAAATCTTTGTCATGTGTATTAAATTTTTTAAATCTTCCTCTAACTGGTACTCCTGACATTTCTCCCTGCAATATATATTTCTTTGAAGCATATTGTTAAAAACATACTGAATTTCACACACGGCATAAGGGGGTTTTCCATTAAATTAATGGTGGTGGTGTTAAACTTATATATTAAAGCATTTGGAATGTCATGTTGTTTTGTTTTCTTGTTTTGTTTTGGTTTTCCCAATATTACTCATGAAAATCTGGATTGTAGTTTCTCTCTTTTATATGAAATAACTTTAAATAAAGGAATAAAAAAGTTCTTACATTAAATATATTTTATAGTAGTATTGCATTCAATATTTAGTTCATGCATAAGAGGATATAAAATGTAGTAAAGGTTTTGTTTAACATAGATGTAAAGCAGGTAGCAATTATGTCTTCTGGCTATTGTCAAACCCTTAAATTGGATGTCTATTTGTTTTTATATTTTAGGGTCTGTGCTCCTTGGAAACACATCTTTAATGTACTTTCTCTTTCCTTCTATAGATTTTTTTTCTGCTCCCTACAATCCTCTAGTCTTTTTCTTCTCATCTTCAGCCAATTCTCACCCATATTCCTTCTCTGCAGCAATCTGCCTGCTCTGCCTTTAACCCAAGTGAGCAGTGAGCTGTAAAATCCCCTCTGCAAGCCCTGTTTTTCCAGGAATCTTTTCCCAGCCATTCTACTCCCTAGTGTTCCATGCAGTCTTCTTCCTGAAATCTGTGCAAGGTTTTGAAGTGCCTTTTGATAGTGGGGATTGAAACCCAAAAATGTTTCTGAAGAGGGAAAAATCTGCACAAAATGGGGTCAAAACACTGCAAACGTCATCCTTATATTTCCTTCCTCTCTTTTCTATAATCCTATTCAAGATATCTATTATATTACACCACATAATGGCTATAGACATTGCAATTTGGACAATTATAAACCCAATACCCCTTAAAACTCTATTGAATATCATACCTCTACCTTTCTGAGTATTGTGTATGTTTGGTATTTTTTTTTTCCTTTTGTCAAAATGATTCAATTTTCCTAGCCACAGATTAGGTAAGAGGTGACAATTCCATTTATTTCAAGTTGTAAATTCACTTCTCTTATTAAACTCACAGTGACAGCATTAAATTCTCCAAAAGATTATCCAGTTAAGGTTTTCTTAATAGTGGAATTTTTTTTGGTAGAAAATGAAATGGAATTAAATGAAAAGTAATTGCTGCCCTATTCAACTTCACATGGTAAGCGACAACAAAAATGCCAAAGAGGAAAAAAATATTGGAACATTTCTAATGCATCTGTATATTAAATAAGAGTCTCTATAGTGCCATGAGTCAAAGACAAGATGCTTTTGAAAAAACCTAGGATATAGCAAATATTTCTCCAGATATGTCAATGTCTGTGCTGTGTAGCATGACTTGCCATGTGACCAGGATGTTCCAACCCTATTGTCCAGATTTCAAAGTCCCAGCTCTGTTTGCTCCATGGAAAGCAGAGCTCCAGTAAACACTTAGCAGTACATGTCCCACAGGAAGTTATGAGAACCACACATTTATTTTGTGAAACATTTAACAGCCACCACCTTTCGCTCTAAAGGCAAATGAACTGGCAAGAGTAAGAGAAGAAAGCGAGTGTTAATCAAGACTAAAATAAGCTGTTATGTTTTGTGATTTTTTTTAATAAAAAAACCCCAAAAAACAGACAAATAAACAAAAATGGAAACCTCCAACCCCAAACCAAAACCAACAAACCACACATCAAAAAAATCCCCAAACGAACCCCCAGCAACTATAAATATATATCATAGCAGTGTATGTGAAACAAGATATTCACCAGCTAAGGCAGGGCTGCTCTTTCCTTTCACTGTAAACTCAAAGTGGCTCACTTAATTTCCTAGAAAATTTCTTCACTTATGTGAATATTTCCAAACACAAATGTACTCATTTTCCAGGGAGAGTTAAAGGATGTGTAATAAAACCCAGACGTATTTCTGAAAGGAAACTGGCTTGTTTATAGACTGAAAATATGCCTTGCATTAGGGAAGTGTGATCACTCTCAAGTCTGTGACTTCCACAAAGCAAAAACTCCAAACTCCCAAATCTTATTTGTGAAATGGAAAGAATGGGATTTTCCATACTGGGTCAAACCAGAATCCTGGGTAGTTCAATATCCTGTTTGTCAATACCCTGTAGAGCAGCCTCGAAAGAAAGCCGGAGAGCTCTCTCAGGGAGCATATTTCACACAATCTACCCACCCTCCTTAATTTCTAAGGGTAATTCTAACTTCTAAAGTTGGAACTTGAAAACAAACTCTTAAATTAAGAGCTTTTGTGTAAGATTCAGAATTTTTATTATATTTGCAAGACTTATACTGAAAGTATAAGTATTTTCTATACTTCTGCTACCATAAGGTTGTAAATCACTCTTGCTCAATTTGCTAGTAGTGAAGTGTGTGAAGACACATACATTACTTTAAGTTTTGTATGGAAAAGTTGCCACAAATTGCTCTGGTAATCTGAATATCTGCAACCACTTAAAGGATTTCACTCATTTTTATTGATGGCTCTGAAATACCCAGAGAGGGGGAAAGGAAAAAAAAGAGAAAAAAATTTAAAAGGGCAGAAAAACGTTACCTGGTCAGCAGTTAAGCAATTAAAACAACCACCATGTGGTGGGGTTGCAGCTTTGTGAGGCACAAATGTGTGGGGATGGGGAGCTGTGCCACAGGGCAGGCACAGGGGTGTGTGGAGGGACAGGGAGGTTTGTCACTGCCACAGGGACTGAGAGCTGAAAAACATCCCTGACCAGCAGCGAAGCATTAAGAGCCACAGCCTACCTGCAAGTGGCCTGAAGCTAATGTGAAATGGCAGCTGAGAGCAGCTCCATACAACTTTCTCAGCCTCCCTAAGTAATTGGTAACCTCTGAACCCTGCTCACATGAGTAGCTGGGGGGAGCTGCTCCCAGATAGGCAGAGAGGTCAAGCCAAAGCCTGATTGTCTGGACTTTCAAACATGTGACCTTCTTCCTCAAAACTTTTTTTCTCACACCTCAAGATCATGCCACTGGCCTCCAGAACTGCACTTTGATCGGGGCTCAGAGTGCTTTGTTTACCTTATGTATTGAGCCCAATCAAATGCCCTTGAACTGTACAGTATCAATTTTTCCCAGGTCCTTTTAATTTGGGCAAAGAGAAACTGGCCCGTCGTAGCAAACTTCTACTTTACTTAGTGCTGATCTTGGACTTTTGCAAAACTGACAGTATCCCTAATCTAATCCTGATGTCTGCAATGAGGTTTAACACTTGAAATATCCAAGTGAAGTTTAACCGGAGCTATTTGCTGAGCTTTTATGTCCAACATTTTTCTGGGGCATATCCAGCTTTTAAATTGAATATGACAGAATGCCCTGATTAGCCCAGTGTTGTGAAAAGTGGAATCAAAGCCTCATTTCAGGCTGCTACCAGGTACTACAGCATTCCTAATCACACATAACATTTGATCATGCATGCACTAAAATTTTGCCAGGCCTTTTGAGATGCCAAACCAAGTCTTTGTTTTTTAAAAACGAAAGTGAACAAATGGATGTCAATAGTCATTTATTTTTTATGAGATTCAAATAATTTTATTTGGAAAAATATGCAAATACTCTAGTTGCAGAACATATGGGTTATTTCTTCTGTGTTCCTACTACCAGCGTTTTCTGGAAATACACCTCACTGTCTGATCATGGTCCTATTTTCCAGATAAGCCTTTGTTACTTTTTTTCCTCTGCTAGAAGTGCTATTGTTGCCTAGCATTCCTGACTCTGGATCATGTTAAATATCTTATTTCCCCTTAATAAATAAGATGGTGGCTTGGAGGCAATTGTCGTTGTTTCCTTTCTACCTATTCATCTGCTCTACTATCAGTTTCTTTTACTGTATTTTGATTTCTGTTTTGGTGGAAATAATTTTCAAAGCAGGCTGCTAATAAACTGGCAGAGGGCCTACTCATAGTAGTATTAATAATAACTATTCTGGCATTCTCTGATATTGAATTTCACATAGCAATCACTGGCAAGCCCCAAAATTGTTGCAAGTTTTACCAGTACTAAAGGACATCCCAGTACTCCAAAACTTTGGTACTCACTTAACCTAGTCAAATTCTTTTACAGTTTAGAAAGCCAGCTGCCTTGCAGTGACCGTCAATTTTATTGTACAAATCAATTTGTCTCCACTGACGGAAAATAATTGCAAAGCAAACAAATTATCCATGCTACATTGAACCCTATTCACTCTGGGGACGCTGAGCTTACAGCTTGAGAAGATTTTCCTCTGCCTGTCTCAGAAGTAGAGCTTGCTATTAAAAAAAACCCAACAAAACATTGAAAAATTGTACTGCTTTTACTCTTACCACTGCTGGAGATTTCCAGTATATTAATTTTGCATTTGTCTAGGCATTAAGATGCCATTATGTGGAACTTTTCTGAGTATATTTAAACCCCAGTATATGATATGGCTTTATATACTAAGTTTTCAGTACAAAGAGCACTGTTGTTGAAAGTGGAGGATTTGGAAGTGCTTGAAGGCTTACAAAGTCACTTAGGATCTTATGTAAAAGCACAGTCCAGTGGCTCTCTATATAGGCCAATATTCACAGAGGGATTTAAATCCCTGAATAGACTGGAGGGTCGGAGTGCATTTGCTCAAATTTCACTCTTCAAAACCACCACCTTCTTTTCATCTGCCACTAGAAACATTTACATTCTGTCAATGTCTAATGCCCCAGGAGTTCTGCTCTTGCCAGCCCCTCAAGGCCCCTCTCCTCCCGTGAGGCTCTGGCAGCCCTGCTGGGAGGATGGAGAGCATCAGCCTGGGCTCTACAGGTGTCATTTCCCAGCAAACACCTACCAGTAACTGGGCTTCCCCAGTAAAGGTGGACAGCCCCTGGAGCAGGTCCCAGCTTGTCCTTTCTTGAGCAATGCCATGCCCCCTGTTTCTCCCTCTGGCATAACAGATATTTAAGTACTTCCATGAAAAGTAGATCAAACTGAACCCTGCCTCAGGACGACTCTCAAACTTCAGTTTTACCCACTCCTTCATATCCCTGTGAAGCTTCCCTGGGAACAGGGTAGTGCTCAATGCAGCAGCTGCACTCAGCTCCAGAGAAGGTTTCGGCAAGGCCAACACCAAACCCCAGTAAAACTGAGAAAAAAGGGACTGACCTCTAAGGAAGGGTCTGCTTGTTAGCCATAAGGAAAGGGAGGCACTTCATCCACCTGGAAAAATCATAGAGCTGCTGGAAGAAATATCTTGTGCCTTCATCACTCCCTAAGGAGTTGGAAGAGTCCATGATTAATAAAACTTCTTTACTTTTGGCAATTGACGTCATAGAATCTACAGATCATCAATGCCAGGTCATAGTCCACGTCCAGCTTCAGACAATACAGCCTTTACAGGTTTGTGCCCTAAATTCAGTGGGTAGAGAGCTTGTGCCAGGCCCTACAGAGCCATCAAATATCCACTGGATGAAAAAATGTAGTGGAAAAATCCCCCATTTATATATATATATACACTCACACATATTTTTGTACTTCCACCTCTTTGATTTCAAGTGCCGAAGGTAAATATTCCCCTAATTTGAAATACTTCCTTATCTTCTGTTCTGTCTCTGTGGGGCTATTTATTTATAACCAATATTCATTGGTATGGCAGAAAAAAATCCCTAGGTACTCACATTGTGTTGTGAAATCAGTAAATTTCAAAAGGACACTTGGACAACCTTGCCTACTTTTAGATAAAAATGAGTTCTGTATATGCAAGACTTATATTTCTGATTATTCCAGTCTGTCTCAAGGATCACCTGGGCACTAGCTTTTTGTCCTAGTAAACCAGCTTTTGAGGCTGCATTTCATTTCAAAGGTAACTATTTCATTTCACTGTCTCAGCATTTCATAAAGAAGAGATGCAGCAGTTAAGTTACACTTTTTCCTGTATTTTCCTTTTTTGCTGTATTTGATGAAATATATCCCATAAAGCTTCTCTTTTTAAAGGTGGTATTTCTAAGAAATGGGTCCTGTCATTCTAAATGAATATTACAGCCTGTCGTACTTTTTATTTTTCTTTATCTTTATTGGAAGATTTTAGTAAAATGTATCCACTTGTATTGATGTAAATTTGTCAGGGAAAGGTTGGAAGAGGTCTCAAATTTTCTAAATTTTGTAAATAGGCACTCATTATTAGAAAAAAATGTGTAAATTTATCCCCACTGAGAAATTAGTTATGGTGAAACCCCCACTTCTTTTTGACTCCATAAAACCTACATGAAGGGCAAGCCTTAGGAAAGCTCTAAATGCACAAAATGAGGCGTGGACTGAGTTAGAGCTTCCTTCTTCTTAAGTGTCAAAGCCAGAAAACCATTAGGCAAACAGCAGTGAGAAGCCAGAATTCCTCAGTTCCAATGTTCATCAACCACCTCAAGCTACTTACCAGACATGAAAGAAATAAAGAGGCCAAGAAGTCAGTGAAGGGACTTACCAAATACTTGGTAGCATACAGCCTAAATTCTTTAATGACATTTTTAGTAAACATTCTTTCTGACAAATATAGTTTTCTTCACCATCAGATCTGTCTCCATTAATAATGTATAATGGCACTTCAAAACTATTCTTGTAAAGAACTTTCTTAATAGCAGACATCAGATTTGTTCATTGCTACAGAGATCTGCAGAAGTTGTTTTTTTTTGAATGTATGGAGTTCTTTATCTGAATATTTTCAGTTTAAAACATCACTGGGAAATATGAGAATTCCCACCAGAAATTCATCCCGAGAGGCTAAAGTCAAATCACTGGAGACATGTTTCCATGATCCTGACCTAGGAAGAACATTGTCCAATCTAGACTGTGATGAGAAAATATTTGAAACAGGGACAAATTTCTCATTGACCTCCTCTTCCCCCACTGAGCTCATTCTTCACCTCCACTTCATAACTTTTCATGGAACCAGAAGAATAACAAGTATTTTCTCCATATGTTTCTGCTCAAGCTCTAGTTCCATTTGTGGAGAGGTTAACTTTCCAAATAAGAAGGGGCAAGAGTATAAGCTCCGCATTTGTATAAGAAATAATGGGCAAGAGTATAAGTATTCAGATGCTTGCAGGAGTAGAAGGTCTGAAAAAAAACCAGATACATTTTCTACACACATTTAATGAGATTTCCAGGACATTCTTCAGCTCCTGTAATAAAGTGAAATATTTTTGCCTATATTGAAATGTGTCACTTTATTCCACTTCCTGATAAAATTTTGGATAGTTTTTGAAATTAATATCTGGGAGGAAAAAACAATATGAGAGGGGAAAAAAACAACCAAAACTGTTTATTTCATCCATGCATTAACATCTCAGGAATGGTTCATAAACAAGTTTTACTATAACTGTAAGATAATTCTAAATATTAAAAATGGCAAATTATAGATTAAATAGAAAAAACCTGGGCTTCTACTAATCATTTGGGAAGAATTTCTAAGCATCACATATTTCTGTCTCTCTTTTTTTTCATTTCATTTATCTGCTAAATACTACAAACATTAATTATGTGGTTATCATAACATGATTATGTAAAAGGAACCTAGATGAGTGCTACACTCAATCATGTATAAAATAAATGAACCACGATCAGGCAGATGGCACATTTGGGACCTGATGCCGCTCTGTGAAGTCGTTTGCTGCTTTGAAACTGAAAAAGCAATGTCTTCATGGTCTTTGTCACCAGTTTAGCACAAACATTTTAAAACTACCTTTCTCCTCCAACAGGTACAAGCCTGTTTGTCATGGCCATGCTTCCCAGGCTCCGTACATGCATTTATGAAACACGACTTTCAGATCTGCACTGATTTAACATGCAGGTAACTTCTTCACCTTTAATGTGTTTCCTCCCAGTTCCCACCTACTGCTCTGAGGGATAAGGAATCCCACTGGACTCTTCTGATATTTCACTGATTGTACTTTAAATCTGCAATATAGCCATGCACTGCTACTGGGAAGAGAAAAGGAAACACTGTATTAAGATAATATTGATTCAGTTAACCAGAATAAAATGAAGAAAAGGTCAAATTGGGGCAAAGCTAGTGCAAGGAAATGCATCCCTGGCAGTTAACTGTTGTGATTCAGCTTCCAACAACTGCAGAAAGGGCATGCAAAGAGACTCTCCAGTGTTCACTAAATGTGCCATTACTGTGGAGTCATCAGACTGCCTTGAGTTGGGTTTTGTCCCCAAGGCAATCATCACAATTAATTGGGCATGCAATTTATCATAGACTAATTAAGTGGCTTCTACTGCATTTATCACTGCTTGCAAAGTGGAGGAGCTCGTTCTGACTTTTTATTTGTAACACTGGCAGTGCAGCTTAAAACACATAATTCATCACTTCTAGATGGGTTTTATATTCCCAGCAACTGAACACCCTTGCACTCAGGAGGGAGCAGCTGCCCATCCCAATATTCTAAGGCAGATATATTTGCATTTCCAATACTATTAGACTGGTTTCTGCAGAAAAAGTCCTTGATACATATGGATTTGTGGGAGTTGGTGTGTGTATATGTGCTCATGCAATTATCTTTACTTGTCACTTGACTTTTGGTCAATTGCAATCAAAATTTGAGAGATGGAGAAAGGTCTCAAAAGAAGGATATCCTGCTAAGGCTCCTACTGAGAAGGTGACTTCACAGTAAGTTTATCCATGCTTGAACATCGGGATCTTCTTGGGAATTCTACCTTGAGTCACAAAGAAAGAAAGAGGATACCAGGCACCCTTGGTTCCTATGCTTACAGATTTATGTGTACTCACCACTGCTCTTCTGCGCTGCTACAACTTTCAGCTGCCACCAGGATATTTGCTTTGCTCATGCTGATCTGGGAGTCCTTTTACATTTTTCATTTACATTTACTTAAAGAAGATAGTAATTTCAAAGGAAACCTCATTTGAACCATACTTCATATTTAGATCTATATCACTTTTAAACACAGGGCAGATCAGAGGTACCAGTGCAGTCATGGTGGGATATAGCTCCTGCTGAAAGGTGTTTTTTCACCACAAATCTTTTGAGCAGACTCTCCTGGCTTATTCCTACTGATGTTGGTAGTTAAGCCAAGAGCATTCACATTTGGATGCCTTTTCTGGTATAACACATCCAACAGCATTGAGCCAGGGTAGATATCCCAGTCTCACCACTTCTGCCTAAGGAAATAGGAACAGAGCCAATATCTTGGCCCACCACTCCAAGGTCAATGTTGATGTAGACAGTCAGGTACCTGAAAAGCTCCAGGAACATGTGTACAATATATTTTAATATTCCAGAGTTTATCAGTGTGGAATTGTCTACAGAGAAATGAAATGCATAAAGTGATGAAGGACAGAGGAATTTGAATCCAAATGATTACAATAAAAATCTGTTCAGTGTTGTTTCTATAAATGGCATAAGAAACCAGTCTATTCTCCAGCAAGACAAGGCAGCTTAGCTACTTCATTTGATTATTAGGGCATCTTAGCAAATACTCCTGTGTCCATATAATGACTTCTCCCATATGCTCCTAAGGGTTGTGTGGCCTCTTCTCTCAGTCTGCACAGTGCAAGGTTAGCATTACACACAGAAAATCAAGATTGCAAAAGCATTCCTCAACAAGGAGACATTTCCCATTTGGTCCTCAGCTCCTCATTGTGTTTCTCACCCACTTAACCACAACATTTATTTTCATAAACCAAACTGTCAGGAGCATGCCTGCACCACCCTTTTGCATTTTTAGCATGGATTAGATAGAAGAAAACTGTCTTGTGCTATGCCAGCTTCAAATCTCTGCATTTACATCCCTATTCATATAGATTATCAGTCATGGTTAAGAGTGGAAGATGTATTTAATGGCATAGCACTACTGCACACTACTACGCCAAGTGGTGATGAGTTTCCCAATTTGCCTTTAAGCCCAAGTATATGTGGACACTGGAAATTGTCTAGGAAAGCTGCATTGTGTTCTTCAATGTTTTTGACATGCCACAAATTTCTCAATTTTGCAGCAGTAAAAGAGCTGAATGGATATCAGCAGCACCAGGAGGAAAGCAGAAGAGGCCCTGACCTTTATTCAAGAAATGTAAGACAAAGTTATCAGATGTCTAGTGTAGCCTGAAAGATTTCTCACAGTCTCGGGGACAAGATGCCATACCTGCTGCATGTCCACCATCCAAGAGCCCATCCCTACTCAAAAGAGCATTCAAACTGACACTCAGTGAGGGGCAAATGGCCAAATCCCATCAGAGAGATTTCTGCATCACAGTTTCTGAAAGCTGTCCCTAGACTCAGCAGTGGGGGTTAGCTTTCTTTAGGTAGTGAATTACAACATCATCTTAAGAAAGCTAAAAACATTAAAATATCTGCAAACTGTGAAAATCAGTCCCTCAGGGTAGAATTGGAGCAAAGTACTTGACAAGAGTTTAACATAAAAGTTGACATTAAATAACTCATGAAGACATCCACTGATAAATAATATCTTTGAGGGGATATTTTAAAGAACACACTGATTTTTTGTGCGTCAGAACCATATGCCTCTATGTAAGATCACAAGCTGAGATTTCCACCAGTATCCTTAAACTGCACCTCTTTGCATAATGAAGAATTTATGAGAAATCCCTGGGCAGACAGGTCTTTCAGAGGAATGAATGTATGATATTATGCTGCTGTTGTTTCCCATCAATGAAGTGGGCAGAATCTGAAGTAAAAGGGAGCGGAGGGAGAAGAGGCAGTATGGACCTGCCAAACAGTGTGGGCCAGCCTAGGAGAATGTGGGGGTTACTGAACCCTTAAGGAAGCCTTTCCTCTTTCTTTAACCATATTCAAGCAGTAGTAAGGTACACTGGAAATTGGACTGCTGGATTATGTAGAAAGTTACATGGGTGCTCACGATTGCGCCCACAAACATAAAGGGTAATGCTGATATTTTAGGTCAGATTTTTGTCCCTGTATTTAACAGATTCACTTACCTATCTGATTTTTCAGTCTACAACGATCATATTTGTGTGAAGAAAGCTAAGCAACTTCAGGTTTCTGTCAAAGAATAGCTGGAAAACCAGTAATCACTGTACCTCCGCTAAAAGAAAACTTGGTTTTACAAACACGAACAATGCAATGGAAAGATTGTTTTTTATGTCTCCTTCCCTGTGTCCTTGGAACATTTCTACCTGTCAAATGCTTTTCTAGAGTTTTTTAGGGTCTTCATGAGACTTTTGAAGATATGCTTCCCAATTTGTAAAATTTTTGGGATTTAAGTGCCAGTCAAGAAATACCATTGTAAGTCACAGAGACTTAGGTCAATTCTCATACTTTTTTTGGCTGAACATAAACCAGATGGAGCTGTGCTCTCTTACACGTGCATGCAAGCTTCACACTGGCAATAGGGTTTTGGCAGAAGTTTTATAAATAAACATATATTTCTACATGATAAAATGATATGAAAATGTCTTGAAGTGATCCTTGGTAGAATTTGCTAGTACCTTTAAAGGAGGAGATCCTCAAAAATCACCTCAGTGTGTGTAAAGATTTATCCATTTTGTCAGTGAATTTTTCCCATTAGCTACACTCATGTTTATGTGTGTGCCAAGAATTCTGCCAAAAATTGCCACTGTGTTGGAAACATGGGGCCTTGATAGAGTTGGTATAAAAATAGTTGCATCTAAAGTAGTGCATCATCTGCATTAAATACAAAATTATCTTAGAGCTAATATCTTGGTCGTGTATATTTACATTAAAGTCCAGTGAGTTGATGCCTTCCACAGGTCTCTTCACATGCCCAGCCTGATGAATTTATTTAATATCCTTTAGTAGTTGCATAGTTAATAGTTTAATAGTTTCTTCAAAAGAAAGCCTTGAAAATAGGGAGAATAAATATGGCATCATTTTTTAATTTTTATTTTTTTTCAATTTTAACTTTAGAAATGGAAGTGTTCAAGGCCAGGTTGGATGGGGCTTTGAGGAGCTTGTTCTAGTGGAAGATACCTTTGCCCATGACACAGAGGTTGGAACAAGATGAACTTTAAGGTCCTGTCCAACCCAAACCATTCTAGGATTCTCTGATACTATGACTTATTAAAAAAAAAAAAATCAAGAAATATCAAGTAGCTTACCCAGAAGGGCCTAATCACTAGAAAATAGCCCAGTAGGAGACAATATGTGGTTCCAAAGCACTTTTTATGGAGGGAAGAGCTGAAGATGTACCAGCTGTACTTTAAACAGAGGAATATTGAAGGCTCTGCCTTCTCCAGCTGGGTTTTAAATGCAAGTTGACACAGCTACTGCAGTCTTTCAGATGAGCAACATGAGTGCTGACTGGGCCAAGCCTTTCAGGGGAGGTAGTCAGAGGAAAATCCAATTTGTGAATCCCAGCAAAGAATGAAATTGGAGCTGTACCCTGGAGCATACCATGACTGATGATTTTGAGCAAGCTGACAAGTAAACGTTTGAGTGTTATTAACATCAGAAGGAAGGTATCCTGCATTCTTTTGATGCACAAATTAGAGTACCTGAGAAAGGGCTACGAGATTTTAAAATTTGGAATTGTCCAATTCTTTTGCGCCAAATGAAATGGTCTTCTGGTGAGAAATGGGTTTTCATGTGTCCTCTACATAAACGGCACAAATATTTTGTTAGTGATTTCAATTGACTGCAGTGATTTATTTCCCAGAGACAAATGGGTCAATTTTTAGAGTAAGTTTCTCTGTTCTCCATTCATCTCTTAACATTAGCGAAAAAAATGAAAATTTTGTCAAAAAAACTTCTCATTTCCTGGTTACTTACTGGAGGGCAGAAGAGTTGCCTTGAGCACTGCATTAGTCACAAAACAATGTTGTTTTAGCTGCCATGTTTTAGCTCTCCTTTTGTTTGATTCCTGGTAGCCCTAACCACTAAGCCTTACTGCTGCTTTAATTTGTTCAGATCTTTCCTTTTATTTCATTAGTACTTCTGTTACTGAAGTCTTGCACCTTGTGAACTGCCTAAGTCTGGTATTTCATATTAATATAAACAGAAGAACTAACTAAATGACTTGCATTAATGTACTAGTGCTAATTTTTGGCTGAACACATACATATTCATATTTTGATGACATCAATGTTTCATTCGGTTTAGCTGATAGATAATTAGATTAAATAAAGACTTTATTTAGAGGATTGTCTGCCTGAGTGACCAAGACAGTAAACCATTTTGGTTAATAAAAGCTCATGGCATTTCTTAAAGACCCAGAAGAACTTACATCATGGGCACAGGGACGCAGAGACATGGAGACCTCCCTCAGCGCTACCCCAGCCCTGGTACAGGACATGGTGACATCCCAGAACTAAACCCTGGCAAGAGATTATTATATTTTTCAGTTGACACAGATATCCACTCGCTTTATTCCACTTCCCAAAATGAACTTGTGATATTCCAGCCCAGTTTAAACATCTTTCCTTGGGGAAAATGGTTGAGGCTTTGTTCAGAAGCACTTTGCAGTACTGGAAATGTGAACCAAATGCAGCTACATCACACAACCTTTGTCTGCCTAAAGTTTCTAAAGTCTGTAAAAAAGCTCCTTCTTTAAAGGCAGAGGCTCCCTGGCCATGCCTTGTGCCACCTGTCTGGACAGGATTAGCTGCCTGCCTCAGGGAGCACTGCATGGAGGTGGTCACTGGTCTGATCCAGACCAGAATTTCCCGCATTCCTCTCTGCTGCTCTGACTTCTTCAGCCAAAGGTACAATTTGCAGTTAGTTGAGCAAGAGTTTACCTGTAAGCACAGTCATATCATCTCTGGAGTGCATTTTTCCTTCTTCTCCCAGGGAAATAGTTATGTTAGTACTGGGGGTAGTTTGTTCACTTCCCTTGAGTGGCAGCAGTTCCAGTAAAAGTCCTCAGCAGCCTCTTTCTCTCAAGACCATGTCCCTGTTCTCCTGATGACCTGCCCAGGCTCCTTATGGTCAACATGAGCCAGCCTGGGTAACAGGTCTGTGCCAACTTGGTTGACACAGAAAGGCTGATGAGAAGGGATAACAAAACCACAATACAGCTATTCATGTCTGATAATCCTCATTAGATGGATTTACTTCATAAAGTTATCCCATCACCTGCGTGCAAAACAAGCTCTTATCTTTTCCAGCAGCTTTTGCTGATAGGACTGTCAGCAGCTCCTTAGGAGATGTCTCACACCTGCTTATGAAATAGGCCAAAAATTTTGCCCTCATCATTACAATATATTTTTATTGAAGATCCTGATGCCTAGGGAAATTCAAACCTTACTTATTGTTGTAAGCAAAACAGACTTGACTTGGTGAAGATTTTATTGTTAATTAAAAATGGCATAGCATAGTAAGAAAGAAAACCAAACCAAAATACTACCCCCACCCCACCCCTTTTTCCAGGCTCTCACACTCTGATGTAAGCAGACCTGGACCCAGGATCAAAAAGGTCACCAAAGAGCCACTACTGAGAAGCCCTTCTGGTGTCCCCTAAGCATGAAGGAGGTCTGGAGGCAGAACACCTCCTCACAGAAATCTGGCTGCCCCACCAGTGAGTCCAATGAGAAGCCCTTTGCCTGCACAGCTTGAGACTACACGAGGTCAGAAAAGACAAATGTCCAAGGGGATGTCTCCTCCAAGATGCTGTGAGGACAAAGACAGCAGGGGAAGTAGAGTGCAGCCTTCCCATCCACTCCTTTTATGCTGTGGAAGCTTCAAAAGGCACATCTACAGTGAAGGAAAACAGCATGAGAGTGCCTCTGACAGGAGCTTTGTAAAGAGGTATATCAGCTTCAGCTCACATTTCCATCCAAGACACTCAAACTGCTCCAGTCCCTGTTGTTCCTCCTCTCCTAAAGGTTGACCCTCCAGTGCTTCACTGCTGTGGGGTGAATGCCCACCCATGACAGAGATCTCCCAGTCTGTCTGCAAGCATCACCTCAGAGACACACAGGCTTGTCTCATTTTGATGGCTGCTTTTGTACTCACTAAAGACATCTCTGACTTGTTTTTGAATTGCAGTGCAATACTACGGTGATGGACACAAAGAAATGCACTGGCTTGGCAAAGTCTGATCAACAGCTGGTTCACAGTACTTCAGAACAGACTGCAATGTTGCTTTGCAGAGCTTCCCTTTAGCTGCTAAACCAAGGAAAGAATGGTAGAAAAACTACATAAACACTGTGCAAAATGATAGAAGGAAGAGCTTCTATTACTCAGTGATTTTGACACTTAAAATTCTGTTTTTAGCAGTTAGCTTAGGACATCTTTATCTTCTTTTCTGTCTTTAGGAAAACAAAGATGCTCCTTCCTATATGTGGGAGGCCCAAAGCTGGAAGACAACTTTGTTACAGGAGATGAAGATGTAACCAGCTGCAAACTTCTATGCCTTTATTGTTGTTATTTTTGATCTCAAAAGTTTTTATGAATGGAGCAAAGAGACCCAAATCTTCTTTTGTATAATTCATGAACAAAGCTTATGATTTAACTGCTGACAATTTTTTTTACATGTTCTTGCATTTTTTCTGGCGTGTGAGTGAAAGAGAAATTGCACATATGACATAAGCAGAGCTTTCTCCTTGCTCCTTATGCTTGTAATGCTGTTAGCTAGATTTGCATTCTTTGACTTGGGAAGATTCATTGCTGGCAGAGAAATGAAGTCTGGACAGTTGGCAGGTCAAAATATATATTAGTGTGATTGTGCAGAAAATTTGGCTCCATAGTAGAGAAGATCCCTCTGAAATAAATATGGGGGCTGGGAAATTAATTATTAAGGAGGATGTTGCAAAAACATACATCAATAGCGTTCAATATGTGGTTGGAAGGTAATTGAAAAAAATTATGTAGACTCTGACTTAAAAGGAGAGGGAGCCTGATGAACACATACTATAATTTCTGACAGCACCGTCTGGCTGCTGAACCTGTCACAATCCAAAGTAGCACTGGAAAAAGGCCAAGCCCAGTCTCCAAGGCAGGGTTTAAGCATGACGGAGACTGCCAGAGAACTTTGCTTATTTCTCACTTCTTTCCTATGTTACTTTCACTTCACTTGTAGGAAGGCATGTTTCATTGGAGCATTTTAATCCCTATTTCTATTTAAAAAGTATTTAATATTCTCCTAAATTTATGTTCCATTAAACTCTGTATATAAGCACCTTACAGAGGTGCATGAGAGAGCTGATCACTGTTCATTTCCATACATTAGTTACAGAGCTGCCTACGGCTGCTTAAATTTCACCACCACTTAAAAATCCTTTGAACCACATTATAGTCACGGAGTGGGTTATTTTGGGTTCTGCTTTTTAAAGTTTTTTAACAAAACTCTCTGATATTAAACACACATTTTTTGATTTAAATTAGTATTGGAGAAGATTTATGTAATCCAGTTCAGGATACACATCCAAGCCAATACTTTTTCTCATGTATATATATATATAAAAGTAAGTCTATATAAATATCCAATAAAACTAGAATGGTGATGTTAATTTTGGTTACATTGTTACTTGGCTGGCTTTGACCAATTCTTTTATTCATTTTCTTTTTTTCTTCCCTTTCTTCTTTCCTTTTCTTTCTTTGTTTCCTTCCTTCTTTTGTTTTCTTCCTCTTTCTTTCCTTCTTTGCTTCTTCCCTTTTTTTTCTGAAAGCACCAATAAATATGTCCTAAATCTCATCTAAAGTAGAATGGATTTTTGGGAGCTACTTAGTCATTTTACCAGTCTTTTCCAACTCCAAGGGAACTGTAAAATGAAGAATTCCTCTTATGAAAAAGATTAAATAGTTCCAGAAGACTGAAGCACACCTTTTCCCAAGAGCCTCACAGTTACTTCAATGCAGTTTAATACATCCCTTCTATATAGGCTGTTGAGTGTGAACCTGCAGAAGGTTCTAATCTTAACTTTTTCTCAGCTGGACACCTCTTTTTATGACTGAGGTGGGGGGAGAAGCTACTCTTCCTCTCTCATACTATTTTCACATAAGTTGTATACTAGTATGGTAAACTACTTTTTCAAACTGTCTCAAACACAGGATGTCTTTACAATCTACACAGAAATCATATTTCCCAAGTCTTGACTCTCATCTGCTATTCCAACTCAGGACTGCAGGAAAGAAGTGTGTTTTCAGCACAGTCATCCTGTTTCGCATTTCAGCGGGCTTGGGTTTATGTGATCACCTGAAAAAAATTCTAAATAGCTCTGTGAGAATCTAGGAAATACTTAGAGAAAACATCTTTCTAAGCATGCAACACATTATGTGCTTAATAAGTGCAGCTAATACTTAGCAATTTGGCATACTGTTCTAATTTTGTTAGCTTCACCACTATTTTCACAGGAAGCTGGCTTTGAAAAAAATGACCACAGAAAACAGCAGTAATACCTGTTACTGGAAGTAAAGTCTGGAGGTGTATCTCCTGCTGAATTTTCTTTGGCATATTTAGGGTTCAGAGCTCCTTTAACTTGGCAAGCCTAGGCAAGGAACACTTATCCATGTGCATGCAGTACATTTGCTCCCATATAATTACTTTTCGTTAATGCTCTGAAATAATGTTCTTTCATTTTAACATAGTCTCCAGTCCTGCAGACATCCAAGCACACAAATAACAGACTCCTAACTTCAATCAGATTACAACTGGGAATAAAGTACTTAGCCATGTGCAGCATCTGGTTTCAGAATTAAGATCATTCATGTCTTGGGTCTTCCTAGGAAGCTATAGCATGGGATATGTGCATGTGGACTGTGGGGGTCATGCACATGGGGCTGCTTTACCTAAGATGGCCAAAAAATTTTTTTAGAATTCATAGGGCAATCCACACAGCTAATCCAGCAGCTCCTGCAGAAAGTGTATCAGCTCCAACAATCACACTATTTACACACTGTGGCCTTTAGAGGGGGAAGTACAGTCTGTGTAGGGAGTTCATTAGCAGTTCAGGCTAAAATGAAGTGTGGGACTATGTGTTTCATCAAAATCAAGGACTTTTTTAATATATATATCACCTTAAAAATATATTGCATCTGATATTTTAGAAAGGACAGCATCTTGCAACACCATTATTCACTGAACTTTACTTGACTATCTTGAAAAGAAATTTGATTTCTTTGATATCTACAAGTTTCATTAACGTGTACACAGGCTCAGAACAGTGCATAATATTAAAAATTTTAGTGTAATGTGTCACACTTTAACCTAAATTCCTCATGAGTTATCTCATGTATTTTTCTATGTCTACACAGATTTATAAGATGTGTGTATTTCCAGCAGTAAAGGTATTTTCTGGTATTTTGCTAAACACATTAAGAGCCTATTTTTAAATTTATGAAAACATTTAAAATTAGAAAAAAACCCAAAACCCTACATTTTGAGCTGTTATTAGAAGAGCTAATGAACTTAATAAGCTAATGTAAAAGGGGAAAATAAAAGCATTTTCTGAGTGTTTCTGAATGTTGTTTTTAGTATGTTATCATTAATGTATTAAAACATGTACAAAAATGCATTAAAGGATTGGGAATATTTTCCTGCAGGTACTTAGAACCTAATAAATAATGAATGTGATGATTAACTACATGGGCAGAAGTACAGAGCATTACCAAGGAAAAAACCTGCATAAAATCTGGCCTTTGAATGCATGTGCACCGTCGTTTTTAATACTTAAAAACCCACTTGAATATACTCAGTTGTGTGTGAAGAGAAAACAAAAGAAGCAAGCGTGCTTGAATTAATATCATATTTTCAAATGAAACATTTAAATACTGCCAGGAGCAGTGAGGTTGTCTGGAGTGGAGCGGAAGGGCGCCGGAGCGAGCCGAGCAGAGCGCGGCGATGCCCGTCAGCGCTGCTTGAGCAGCCACAGAGGTTTGTGCAGGTCTAGAGAGCTGAAGTACGACCACCACCAGGGCTTCTCCCTGCCCGGTGAGGACCCTCCTCGAGCCTCCGACCGCCCGTGCTGGGCGTGAGGGTCAAAAAGTTCCAGCGGGTCGTAAGGGTCGTACGCGTCCTCCATGGAGCGGCGGAGGAGCTTGTTGGGCCAGGCCTCGGCAGGCCGCAGCACGAAATCCACTCGCCCGGCCTGCTTCATCCTGGCAGGGATGGTGACCCTCTTCATCACCCGGCTGTAGCCCGGCGCCTGGGCGCTGACGATGTACGTCCCCGCGGGCAGGAGCCGCCAGTAGTCGCCGTCGGCAGCTTGGGAAAGGCACGACAAAAGCGAGCTCAGTGTTTAGCCTCACCTCTGTAGCTGCACACACACGCGTGGGCACAAGCAGCTAAGGGGCCGTGGAAGCAGCACAAATTTGGAAAAAATGTTTGAAGGCAAACTCTAGATGACAAAAAGAGACTTTGCCTGTGAAAACTTGGCCCTTGGGAGCTAATGGAGTAAAATTCACGTACAAAATGTCAGTAACTGCTGTTCCTGTATCACAGGGAAGAGATGCTTTCCTTCATGCTGCTTTTCCCAAGGGTATAACGAATAACTCCCAAAGAAATTAATTTCAAACTATGTGAAACTTAAGAAAGTGACATCAGAATCCAGACTGCTATATATATACATATATATATTTAAAATGTCTAAGGAGCTAAGAAATCCCTCTTTTTATTAAATTACATTCAATTACTTTGCAGACATTCTCGGATGTAAGACTATGGAGTTGGAGCTGCAGCTGGTATAAATTGCCATTAGTGTAAAATGGGTGTAAATTTCCTCCAGCTGAAGGTTAGACCCTGCAGGAAAAAGCAGGGAGCTTTAAAACTGAAAAATTTATTCCTCATTTTATATTTCCTTTATTTTGAATGGCAAGTTTCTTAGTTCAGTTAGTGTTGTATTGATACTATTTTCTTGTGGAATTTCTTAGTTCTTTTTAACCATATGACATTTTAACCCTACCTAACTCAGAAAAAATACTTTCTTTCCTACAATGTAAACATATTTTTATTTAATTCTTAATCCTTTAAAGATCCACTGCCAATGGGAAGCCATTGTCTGGGAAGAAGTTTGAAAAAGACCCTAATTCATGCCAGAGTCTCCCACCAGCCTCAAGAGTCTGCATTATCTCCACTATTGTATCCCCTCTAATGCTAGTTTTTTTGAAAGCTGGAAAACATCCAGTACATTATAAGCCATTCTGGCTTTCCAAATTGATTCAACAACTATCATTAGAGTAAAATGTAACCATTCATATCTACTGTTTTGCACTTCTATGGCCTACCCTGTTCTCACTGAAATCAATAATAAAAAGAAAGCATTGATTTCAGTGACAGCCTAAGAGCTCAGAACTTTATGACTGTGAAAAGTAACAGTTGTATATGCCCCAATATGTGTTTATCAGTTGGTGACAGGTATACAGTAGACATAATTCAATGTTCTAATAATAATTATCCAAAAATTGCACGTATTTATGTGTTTCCACATGAACAGGAAAGGCTGTGGATGCTTCAATTCCTGCAATTATTCTAGTTGTGAAAATCAGAGAGGATCCTCTTGCACTACCTACAACATGTTCACAATATCTCAACTAACTTATTCCATCAAGGCTCCACATCTCCACATGCTGAGTTACAGCCTCTGAGCAGAGCTTTTACCATATTCCTCCAAATACTGGCTTTGGTGGACAGCAGACTGTTCCAGGTGAAATTTTTCACATCAAGAACTCCATCATCCCAGAGACAGGACAGACTTAGCAGCTTGACATGTCTTCTCTTATTCTAGAAGGGAACCCCCACCTGAGCCTTCAGTTTTCCATTAAGGTGCCATTTCTACCAAACATGACAATACTTTCACTGAGGTTAAGATCTCAGTACTTTCACTCTACCCCACGAAAAATCTTAAACTCAAAATATTACCTGTGGTGACATCATGCTGAATGCCCCTGACTGAAATACGAGCATTTTTGATCGGGTTGCCAAACTTATCGGACACAATTCCTTTTATTCCCCGATGAACCTGGCAAAACAAAACAAAATTAGATGGGAGTCACTTACTACAATACCACCTCCTCATCACAAGGAAACCCTTGTAGAGAGGAAACAATTGTCAAAGAGTTCAACCCATTTAGAGGCTCTCAGAAGATAATGCCCCTTCAGATCACATTCCCTATTTAGGGAGGTCCAAGGGGACTGAGGGAAAGGGACAACGGGACCAGAGCTTTTTTGGGATAGGTATGTGGCTCTGCACTGAGAGACCCTTCTGTGCACAAATCACTGGCACCTCATGGTCTGACCACAGTATTTAAGGACTGTTTCTGAAAGTCTGCCCTAGACACAGGACCACAAAGAAACTAAAAGTTAAGGCTTTCAAAACCAATCTGGTGCTCTGAACACAATGAGAAAGCATCACTTCAGGTACTTGTGACTCATCATCACTCTGCTGCCTACACTTCAGTGCCTGTCAGAATGTCATGACAGCAGAGTGTATGACAGCCATTTTCCCTTCTCTACAAGCACAGAACTGAGCTGCTTGAGCTGCTGAGAAATGTGCTTGGTGACAAACTAAAGAGCAATGTGAATTCTGTCATGCAAGGAGGTGCACAAACACCTATATTGTAAGTTCAATAAAATAAAACTAAACAGAAAAAAAGTTCCCAGTATCGAAACATTAAGCCTCTTAAGATCCTCTTTCTGCAGTCATCCAAATCTAAAATATTTTATATTGGGAAATCTATATGACCTTTTTAAGTGAAAAATAATTCCATTTTGACTTTTTCTCTGAGGAGCTATGACCAATTTGAGTTGTTCTTCACTTCCCCAACTCCTCTTTTCTTTTCCTTTCATTTTCCCTTCCCCTGTACCCTTGTCACAAAAGAATAGAAAAAAACACAGAACATCAAAACAATGGGAAACATATATTTGCTTTTCTGTTGGAATATAAAAAGGTTTAAAAATAACCAACAAAATATCCAAATTTACACCAATTGATAATAAAAAACTTGAAAAAAAAATTCTTATCTAGTGAGAGCAGTTTTAAATCTGAGATGAGACTCTGTTGTCACTGCTCTTGTTAAGCAGCTCTTCCATACTGAGTGAAGCTATTCACTGGAAGGTTTAGGAGCAACTCAATATAAGAATTTGAAAACTGTCCTTTATAATAAAACACTGCAGTTTTCTTGCAGCATGAACTTGGGGATTTATCATATGGATAGAGAGTAAATATGGTCAGAAGAGTCATCTCAGACTTAAATTTAATTTACATTGCAGACATACTCAAAGTAGTATGACCTCATCCAGCTTCAATAAAAATTTTGCAATTATTACATGACAGGATAAAAATAAAAAAAAAATGAAATTTCTTTAACAAGCTTGCTTTGGCTTGCTTTAGTAAATATACTATTTTTCATTTTTCCTCAAATTGGTGTCACATGAGTTTGGTAGGGTGTTTTGTTATTGCTTCTGATGGGGAGAAAAGATCAGCATTTAGGACAATGAATTCTACTTCTGTGTGTTAAGCCAAGTAGATTTGTACACACACCAAACAGCCTGGTATATATCAGAATAAGAAAAGTTTGAATTGGTTATGGCAGACTTAATCCTTATCGGGGGTAATTCAGTCATCCTTATCTGCAAACTTGTTTTGCTTACTGTCCTGCATTTACTCAGAAAGCTTTTCCAGCACAGAATTCTACAGTATCTCACACTATAAAATCTTTACATCTTGAAGACTTCAGTTGTAATATATATGGATTTAACCCAGCTCCATTTGGATTCACTAAAACTCATTTTCATCAGACAGCTGTAAAACGAAATGAGTTTGGTGGTCTGTACTGTAGACTTTATTGAATGATAATACTTACCACAAGTAGCAAGAGGTTGCTTAGAAAGGCCATAAAAACACTCCTAACAATTTTAAATTACTGCATACTCTATCAAAATAAGGTATGACAGAAAGCTAATCTACTAATGGCTGAGAGAAAGATGAGCAACTTCTGTTTCTGTGCTCACTTACTTATTGTCAGTGAGGTATTTGTTTTTGCAGAGCTTAAACTCATTATTAAAAATGACATTTAAGTGGCATGTTTTAATGCTCAGGGACACACAGTTTTTTCTTGAGAAGATTTAGCTTCGGATATTTAATAACTACTTTCATAAAGAAATCAAGATAGAAAGTGTTTAATAGCATTTCTAGCCAGATTTTAGCTGAATCTAACTTTCTTGCTGTGGGACAGTAGGGTTTGGGACACAAACATGGAATATGAAAAGGAAAATTTCAGGAAGTTCTCTGGAGAGAAGATCTTGATGCTTTAGTCCTCAAGAGGAAGGTTGATGTCGCCCTGAAAACTCAGCTTCTGAGCTTGCTGACATGGTTTTCTAAAGACTTTCCCAGGACAGTAACTGTAAACATAGATATGTGTACATTCTTTCTGTTACACGTCTTGTGATGGGCATCTCTCATGGCCAGTGCTGTGAGAAAGTGTTATCCTGACCATCCAATCCCTGGCTGTGGTCAGAAACCAGAATCCTGGGGGGAAAAATAAACGCTCTCTTCTCTTCACCACACCTCGACCTGTGTCCATGTGATCTATTCATCTTCAGCGGTAACAGTTGATTCATATTTTCTGAATATTAAGGTTTTCTCTTTTCTCTAGTGTTAAATTTTGGGCAGCTGATGAATAGTGCTGCCCAAAGTATTCACAGATAATTTCCTTTCTCACTATTTTCAAGGCCTTTGCAGTCCTCAATCTCAATCCCTTCTGCAGCATAGACAAAATACCACCTGTGTGTCCTTCTGGACAAACTGAGGCACTGGGGCCCCTGGAGGAGTGTGGTGATTGATTCAGCATCATCTCGAGAGCTAACCAGGAAAAACAGCAAAGAAATTAATTTTGACAAAGAATGAGAAAGAAAAACAAAAGCAAAAAGGTCTGTAAAAGCAGAGCAGTACCATTTCCATGTAATTCAGAAGGGCACCTTTGTTTTCATGCCAGATTGTAAACAGTTCTTCCTCCAAAGGAAACTTTTCACATCCTACCTCCACGGTAACTTCAAAGCAATTTGTGTGAAGGTAATTAAAGTCTGCCATACCTACAGGTTTAAAAAGAAAGAGGAGATCTCATGAACAGCCATGTAGCTTTTAACTGGAGCTTTGCTGCTCAGTCAGCTGAATGCCATCCCCGTGGGTGTGGGTTATTATCCTGCAAAAAGTGCTGGCTAATATATAAAAAGTGTTCAACAAGTTCAGAATACTACAACTTGTTTCAACTGTAAATTAACTAATGACAATGACATTTCTTTCAGGCAAAAAACCCCATAATTTTACATTATTATTCACCTGGCCAAGAAGTAGCAATAGAGCAATAAAATTGGTTAATCACAGTAATTGTATAATCGGCTATATCAGAGGTGATTGCCAAGGGTCAGCAGAACAGAAATGACCTTTTGCAATTATTATGTTCAAAACCGTTTTTGTACAAAAGACATTGAATATAATTTTGGGAAGAAAGTAAGCCAAAGAGAACTTAACCTAATTCTCACACATGCCCCAAAGCATTCCAAATGTCTGGTTTCAACATAATTATTTGGGGATCCAGCTGAGTCCTATTGGAAAACACAACTGAAGCACTGCTGAAAATTTATGAACACTGATATTTTATCCATGCCAGTATTGAAGGAATTCTAAAGAAAACAAAATACTATTATCAAATCAAATCAAATTAATAATGGAAACACAAATTGATTGGATGTTTGTCTCTGTTGTAGTTTTCCTCAAAAAAAGAATTTATTTAAAGAGATGAGAAAGCAGCACATGCATAGTCCACAAGATAGATTCTGACTTATGCTGCTAAGGAATGAGAGCATAGCATTAAGCATTTATTTCTATATATCAGATTTGAAAATAAAAATATTATCTGATATAACAAATTTGACCCTTGCATTACTTGTTAATTTTCCTCAAGTCCCACTGGGGTTGAGTGTATCCCATGTTATCTGAATAAAAACATTACCAACATAGATTCTACTATTTAAATCCCCTAAAAATTATGTTTTGCATGGGTAGGACCTAAACCAAACTGAAATGAATAAAATCATTTTGTTCAAACCCTGTTGTCTTATAAAGGTCACATAGAGGTTTTACCTCACTTGATATGATGGTAAAGTGGTTTTACCTCCAGTGAAGCTGTACCACTCAGCACCATTTATAATACCTCCACGATTTACAAAATTCCCACCACAGCGAAGTTCAGACCGGTCTGAGATGACGGGGTGTGCATCTGCATAGGCTTTAGCCAGCATTTTGAACACCTGGAACAGACAGGATTGAAATGTGTTTGCTTTTACAAACTGGAAACTTTTAGTTTTCAGTTATTAATAGTAATTAACAATTGCTGTGGTGAGTCCAGACAACAAGCCACCCTGCGTCCTCAAGAGTGATTGAGGTGATGAACTGCTCTGCAAGGAAGTTTTGTTTGTTGCTAAGAAATTTTGATTTGTCTTCTTTTTTAGGGTTCTTCTCTGCAATCCAATAGATTTATCCAGGGACAAAATATTAAATACCAGTGGATTTTTTGGTACTTGACTTCAATCTACCACCTGGAGCAGAAGCAGAGGACATTTTTGATTGTGCTTCAAGTACTAGGTTTTAAAATTTAAATTTAGTCCTCCTTTAGGTTTTGTTTTAGCTTTTGATATTTTTACCCCTTAAAAATACTTATATTACCCTCAGCCCAAGTAAGCCTTTACACTGAGTGCTTCTGTTTAAGATAGTCAGTGTCAATTTGCTTTGCACTTATCACTCACACAGGAAAACCTGCCAGATAGATCTCAGAGACAGTTGGTTCTCTGTGGGGCAGAAATCACTCCTAAAAAGTGAAGGATAGGACGTGGTGATGTAGGATGTCACCACTGATTTCCAAAGAGTGTTGACACTGATGAAGAGCAGAGCAGTCACCACGCAGAAAGAAACAGTGGCAGAATATGTAGTGAAGACAGAAGAAAGAGCAGTTATCTGAAGAAACCATTGATTTGAATCATGTTCCTGCCCTTCTTCTCCCATGGTTATTCCAACTTTGCACAAAAATTCTGCCTCTCCTTTTTGTTTATTGGAACCTCACCTGCTAAGGCTAGCCTTTCAGATTTTGACATTGAAATTACAGCAGTTATCAGATGATGCTTGATTCCACTATTCATCATCATGAGTTTCTTTCCATATTGCTTAAGACAACATGTGCAAGAAGTTTGGTGGTGAAAATCCCAGTTTTAGAAATGATCCCAAAACTTTATCCTAGTGTTGTCATCAAGGATAAAGACCAAAATGACCAAAACCACTACATTCATTGACATTTGTGATTGTTTGATATTTTGTACTTGTTTCTAATAATCACATGGCTGAGCCAATTATGGAATCAGGTAGGTGACCAAGGAAAGGTGGAAAGAGAGTTTAATGTAAAGACACTTTACTGAAATGCTTCTGATGACCAGAAACTAAAAATCCAGACTTAATAGAAAATGCTTTTGCAACTCCCTTAAGTTTCTGTGTTTAAATATTGCTCAGACCAGAAAATTAAGTGTTCTTCAAAGTTTTGCTGAAAAGAAATAGATGTTAATTAAATATGTTAAGAAGAACTTTCACTGCAAATAGTTCAGTGCCAGGCTCAATATCTTTAATTTCTACTGGAATTTGGGTCCCAGTTCTGAATACCTTGGAAGGTATTTGATATAAAGTTTAGAAGGTGCCTATGTGAGTAAGGAGTATGATCCTCACCTTTTACAAGGAAATCTGCAGATGTCCTATTTCCAGTGACTAAGCCTCCTCTTGCTTCACACCAAGAGGCATAAGGCTTTTGCCTGGCCACTAGTTGAAGTGAAAGTGATAGAGGTAGTGAGAAGAGAAAGTGAGAATTCCAAAAGCAAACAAAATCAATAAAAAAAAAAGAAAAGAAGAAAAAAAAAAGTTATGCTTAAAAAAAAAGTTCCTGGATAACAATACATTTGTTATCACTTAGAAGCTAACATATGAGCAGTCATGAACCTCAAGGAAACTTGCATTTTTAGGTATAATATAGTGGAACAAAAAAGGAAGAAACAGAGGAAACAGAGGAATCCTTGTGACTTTGGTAGTGTGAGGTTCCACTCAGTAAAGTGAGGTCAGTGCTGTTACCTCAGCCAGAATTTTACCCCACTGACCATCACAGGTTGGGTTTTTCAGGGGGAGGGAAGGGAGTGAACTTGACTTGGTGTGGATATTTCTGCTCTGGTGAGCAGAGGCATCAATTCCGTTTCTTGTGTAACACGAAGAATTAAAACATCCACCTCCACAAACCTCAAAATATGGGAAAGTTTTTAATTAGGTGGCTGAACCAGATGCAAGATGTGAGTGTGAGGACATGGTCCAGCTTTGAGACTCCTTGCTGTCAGCCGTTACTGGCTCACTTTGTGGTGCAGGCCAAAAAGAGATTTGAAATCTGCAGTGTCTTGGAGCAGAGGAAAGAGAGGATCCTTGTGCTTCCATGAATTCACCATGACAGGCACGGGGAAGTGGAAGCACAGATGGATTTTCAAATGGGAAAACATGGCTTGAATGTATTTCTCAAAATTAGATTTTTTAATATCTGGCTATCATCTGCTCTGCAGCACTTCACCCTGGTCTGCAAGTTTCCCCTTGCACAGCCAATGTAGCAGGTCAGCACTCAGGACAATGGTTATGGCCAAAGCATGGCAGATAACCAAACTGCTGTATTTTGGGATGCAGGTTCCCTGACAGCAGCAGCTGTAGATCACATTACTTAAATGCAGGTCACTTCATAGGTGCAGGTTTTATATCTTTCTGTGTAAAATTTAAAGTGATACTGACAGTGCTGTTAAGGTTCCTGTGCTGTCATTTGAAAAATCTGTTTTTCATTGAGGACAACCCCAGACCTCTCTTGTATGCTCTAAATTTCCAGGTTTGTAGCCAAATTCCCAGACTTTGCAGTCACTGACTATGCAGCAGTCACCTGTATAGGGTTCCTTTCTTACTGTGCTGCAAGCCAGGAGTGCCACTGGGGTTTGTCCAGCTGTGCACTACACTGGGATGGAGCCCTTTGTCCGTGTGGCTGTGTCCTTTCACTCAAAATAAACACACTGTCCCTGGGTGGAAATGATGGAAGCACTGCTGTACTTCCATTCCAGGGGTGACCTGCTTGATAAAGCACACATGGCAATATTCCTTCACCACCTATGCACAGGATAGCCCTAGCCCAGGCAGTGGGATGTAAAAGCACAATTTTATGATTTCCCTCAGTCCTCAGCAAGAGGTTCTGCAGCTCACATTAGCACTCACCAGATATTTCTTACACAGGCTTTTTACTGTGCAGTGCCTGGTTAATTTTACTGCTGATCATTTTCATACACACATACAGCAGGCATTGTACAGCTCAGAAAAAAATGGATTGATACAGAAAATGCTTAACAGTCATACATCTTTAAATATTTAATATGTGTTAGTGAGATCTGTCATTTCAGAAGAAGTCAGCCTAGAGATATGCTCGAAGATAAAGGATGCTTCAAGTCAAAGATCAACTTCTGACTATTTTCAACTGCTCTTTGTTTATATAAAGAATCACTTTTCTTAAGAGGCCACAGACATTTTTAGTGCATGCTAGAAGCTAGCTGTTCTCCTGGTGGGCATGTCAGCAATGAATACTAGATTGAGGAAACCAAAGGGAAATAGGAAAGATGGCAAAAAATTTCACAGAAGATTTACAGTGAGTCCCAAATGAGGAACTTTCCAGGGACAAGAGGGTGAAACCAATCCCATGCATCTGACCTGGAATAAATGTTACAAGGCTGCCACCATATGGCAATGAGTCTTTTTTCCCCCCACTCCTTATGGATTCAAGTGAAAATAGCACTGCTGGCCAGGCTTGTTCCTTTTACCAGAAAACACTGGTAAAAATATCGCAGCCTACTCCCTTTAAAAATTAAAACCTAGATTTTCCTAATCTGTGCTTTTTGAAACCATATTTGGCCTCAAAAAAGACGGGTAAATCTTCCCAGACCAAGCTGATAAGTGTGTAAACGATCCTATATTTTAAAGTACATTAAGTAAGTGTATAAATCAGAGTCACATAATATTCTGAGTTGGAAGGAATCCACAAGGACCATCAAGTCCAGCTCTTAAGTTAAAGGCCTCTGTGGGGATTGAAAACTTGACCTTGGCATTATTAGCATCATCTCCACACAAATGAGCTGATATCATGTTATATATATGTATATAGACTTGCATTATGTGTATAAATATGCTATTTATTGCACATTTAATACATACATGCATACATATACACACGTGTACCTGATCTAAATTAAGCAAAGTTTATTACTTATTAAAAGTAAACAGTTCCATAGTTCCAGAAATGGACCCAACATCCCAACCCAGAAAAAACAATATTACCTTCTCATCAGGTGTGGGGGAGAACATTTTTTCTTCCATAGGATGCCTTGAATAGTCATAAGGATAGGTCACAACCAGCTCTCCCCCATGGAGGCTGGCAGAGAGAACAAATGGGATAGACCTCAACCACTTCATGACTGCTTTTGTCTCAGGGGCCACCTGAAATCCAGGAGAAAAAAAAAATGAAAGCTGTGACTAGCCATGCACCTCCACAAGGATTTGATCCTGGGCAGGATGAAGCCCACTGGAGAAGGGACTATGTCAAAAGGAGAAGGTTGAAGCTCTTTCAGTCTTCCAGACAAGAAGTTACTGGGAGCAGAAAATAATTTTTCTCCAGGGAATGGATGATACACATTGTTCACTGTGGAAAAACTGGAACAAAAAAAGAAAGAGAAAATTTGAAAGAAGAAACTTTTCACTAAAGAGATATTTTCAGATCACAATGGCAGTACTTTAGGCTGGAAAACTTGTGGCATCTTATCACTACTTACCTAACTCTATCTAACTCTTATCTAATTTCATTTCTGAATCAGCAGGATTGACTTTGAACGGATAAACTGGAATAGGGGGACAAATTTGCAGTTCTCATCACTTGTTGAAAATGCATTTGTTATCCTTAGGTCCAGGTTAATCTGTAAATAAATGGAAGCTAATATATATAAAGCACAGCAAAACCTGCAGTTTATCTGCAGTGAACTGTGGCAGATAAGTCACCAGTTTAGGGCTTTTTGACAGTCCCTGCTCAGTAACAGCACCCAAGGGAGAGGGCAGCAGACTCACAGGGATGCTCAGGCATCCCTGTGACATGAGCCATGCAGGAGGTTCCTTCACCCCGGTTCTGAGGCGTTATTTCTGGGACGTGCTGCAGTGTTAGTTCATTCTGAGGGATAACAGTGGCATCTGGTGGCCGGTCCCTGCAAGCCCAGGCTCACACCAGTGCCCCTGGAGAGCCGGGGTTCTTTTCCTTGCAGCTGGGGGGAGTCACCTGGGGAAAACCTGAGCAGGATAAGGCTGCTCATCTGGACCCTGCACAACTGCAGATATGCAGGTTTTATAAAAATGAGAAATATATGTTATGATGAACTTAGTCTAGCGCATATTTACGGCTGCTTTAGGGACTGCTTATCACCCTTTGCTTTGACTCCATCAGCTGTCAGGAAACCAGGCAGCCAGGGCTCCAGACTAACAGTGACCAACAGTGTGCAGGGAGAAAACATCCTGAACAAACAAGAAAAAAACTACCAAGCCAACCGAACAAAGCCCCTAAAGACCCATGTATTTGTGTTTCAACAATATAATTCCTGTTTTCTTTGGATCAGTCCCTAATCTGCTATTGTTAAAAAAAACCTTTGGGGATCACAAACCCAGGTGTGGAGCAGAGAAAAGCATTGTGAAGGTGCACCATGAATATATTATAGCTCCATCAATGAGGCAGAAAGGCAAGGAAAAAAACATGTCTAAACATAGTTTTACTGGAATGATTTAAAAAGACATTGCCCTGTCTACTTCTGACTTATGGTGGAGACTACATCCTTATAGATGCTGTAGTTTTTAACTGAGTCCTTCTAGATTTTGGATTTCCTAAAAATGCCCTTCTGTAGCTATTGGTCTGAGCTGGTGCCTTTAGCCACTGCAAGTGTGAAAGGCTGTACCTTGTGCTAGGGAAGAAATGGGACCCTGAGTTTCCCACTGCTGCAAGGTGAATCATTAAATCAGTGGTTTGTGATAAATATATGAACACAAGCCAGTTTGTGCCACTGATCCCCAGGAGAAACAGGTCAGGATCATTTTGTCTATCAGCCTAGAGGCAGTCTGAATCTCCGTGTCACAACCTTTTCTACTTTGGCATTTTAAAGAGGCAGCTTAAAAAATGGGATGCAACAGGGAAAGTCTGATCAACTGAAGAACACACAGAATGCACTTTGCACACCAGAAACCTAATCAAAGTACTTTTCACATAATAGGGAAGATTAAACAGAGTTTCCAGGAAGGGCATGACACGAAAAAATAAATTTAAAAAGGCAGAGAAAGGGCATTCGAAAAGGAAAGGACTTTTTGCCGTCTCATACACCCATTCACACAATGCAGAAATGGGAGAAGAAAGCAGCCCCCAGGCTTCCTGACAAGAAACTTGGCAGCATCCAAAGAATGCTATCTGCACCAAATTTTTCTGGCCTTTGTGCAGTGTCCTGGGATGATCTGGTAATGATCTTTATCCCAGTAGTGCTTGGGACTGAACCAGCCACTTCCACCTGCACCCTGGAAGTTCATCCTTTGATCCCATCTCTTCTGAAGTGAAGAAGACTCTGTAGGGGGCTGTATGCATCACTGCCTGCCCCATGGACTGGGCAGTTTGGGAGTTTCTCAGGGTGGTTGAGCACCTGGAACAAACTCACACCTTCCAAGTCCATAGCACCAGCACTTCTGAGGTGGTTGCTGACCCAAAATCCCATCAGCTCCCTGCCCTGCTGCAGCTGCCCCTGCTCCTGCTGCCCAGCCAGGACATGCCTGACATCAGCCCTGCTTTCAAACAGCAGCCCGGGGCCTTGGTGAGATTTTTAAGTTGCTTCTGCAATTCAGTGGACAAGAGTAAAATGTAGTTTTATTTGAGAGCTCCTGATTTCTGTCCCTCATCCTGATCAGCCAACTGGTTAAGCAGATACCTACACAAGCCCCAAGATAGTGCTGTCTCACAGAGCCAGAGTCTTATTGAAGTGAATGTTGTGAAAAAACAGGAGTTTCAATGTCACTATTTTTATCCTTATAACAATTCAGTGACATCAGTGATTAAGGCTTTGAAATGAGCATATTCTGCATCAGCTCCACCAAATGATAGCAGATGTTATCTGCCCCACTCTGGCCTTTGGCTTTTCCTTTAATGTGGATTCTGTGGAGCTCAATTTTTTTTTTCACCAGGGCTTTTGCTTTTAAGTTAGATGAGATCAATTTTAAAGTACCCATCTCACAAGAACAATTCAGAGCACAACTAGAAAACAGCTAAATTATTTCTGCATCAGTACAGAGAAGGGCCACTACCCATTTTAAACCTGAATCTCATTTCTGTCAATTATACTGAAATTAATCACTGTCTGCATGACTTTCAAAGATTTATTTTTTTCCCTTTTAAAAGCAGACAGACTAATTTTCTTAAAGAGTATGCCAGCTCCCAATGGCATAGACTTCCAAATTCTGTTTGAACCAAGACAATTGAACTGACTGTATTTCAGATCAAGCCTGAAGTTGGTCTGCCTGAGCCCTCAGACCTCTTATTGCTATAATTCATAAAAGTGGGGAACAAAGCACGTTGTATTGAAGCCAGGCTCTTGAGGTTGCTTTCTGCCTCCTGATCTTTATACAGTGCCCTGCAACACTCAAGTAATTACTTTAATAAGGCAGGTAATGAACACTGTTAAGTAAATGAAAGGGGAGAGGCTGGTGTTGAAATATTCAACCTAATGAACCTGCAAGCACAAAGCACTGCCGTCAGAGCCATGGGTTCATCTGCCTGACCAAACTGAGGCTCATTTAGGGACAGCTGATTTGACAGTCCTGTGGTATCATCAGCAGAGGAGACACAAGGCTGTGAGACCACTTACTGCCAGATCTGTGAACCATAGGAAGCTATAGACAGCGAGGAGATTTTGAGATGCCACTGAGGTCACAGGCCCATTGGTTCCCTCATTTGCTCTGGAAACAAACGGATTTGGAGATTTTTTTTGAGTGTTGTCTATGTGAGGATCAGCTTTGGGGCCAGGAGAGCACCTAGAAATTCCCTAAGCTTTGGTGCTCTGAGGAGTACCTTGGATGGCCACATTGTTTTTTCTTTAAAAACAAGAAAAGATTTGCAGGAGAAGTGGTTTATTTGTGGTTTATTTGTGTCTCCAGGTCTGCACCCACTGAGGCAGAGCCCAGGGGATGGTGGTTGTGTGCCAAGGTTCCCTGGTCCCTTACCTGTGACAGGTAAGCCAGGGTGATGCTGCAGCTTAGGCAGAGCTGTGGTGGCAGCTGTGGGAGCAATGTTAGGCTGTCTCCACCCATCCCTCTATAAACTGCTGAGATGTTACAGTGTTTAAGAAAGCTAAATACATGGTTGTAAAAATGACTTCTGCAAGTGGCTGCCTGCCACTGACCATCTCTCTCACAGATCAGTGGAAGAACCAGGGCAGAAGCAGGACTTGGAGAGTAGAGGGAGGAGAGTAGAGCCAAGAAATGCAGAGTTACAGGAACTCTGAGCTGCACAGTGTGAGACAAGTTCACAGTTTGCACCGGGCACTGGCAAAAAAATGGGGGTCAAAGACATGTTTGTCCTTCCTCAGTGTTGCCTGGGCACAGAGAGAGTGAGCACATGGCTGGAGGGAGATCTCCATCCTTTCCTTCCCATGTTGGAGCAGGGGAAGGGTCTGAGCAGCCCTCCCCCTCAGATGGAAGGAGCACCATAGGTAATGTGTGATGAACTGACCACAACCCCCATTCCCTGCACAACACAGGGGAAGCAGGTATAGAATTCAGGTGCAAAATCAAGCCTGAGAAGAAGGCAGAGGTGGGGGAAAAGTGTTTTTAAGATTTATTATTACTCTACTCTGATTCGATTCATAAAAAATAAAATAGATATAAATAATTTTCCTCAAGCTGAGTCTCTTTTACTTCTGATGTTAATTAGTGACCAATCTCTCCCTGTCTTTATCTCGACCCATAAACTTTTAACTATATTTTCTGTCCCCTGTCCAGCTGAGCAGGGGAGTGATAGAGTGATTTGGTGAGCACCTGGCATCCAACTAGGGAAACTCACCACAGGAGTGAATCAAAATCTCTCTGACTTTTCTCCTAAAATCCCTTTTTTTCTCTCCCATTATTTTCATGTGGCCTCAGGCTCTGCTTCTCAGCTCTCAACCTTTCTTTAGCATCTGAAGTTCTAAATTCCAATTGTATTTACCAGCTCGCTGGTAAATTATCTGTTATTATTCAATCAAAAGTTGAAAACTTCTAAGCTTGTGACCTTATAAACATGCAGAATTTCAGTGCCATGAGTTGGGATGTGTGATTATATGCAAAAATAGAATAAACTACTTGAGCTGAGTTATGGCAGAAATTAGCGGTCTAATACAATGTGCATTACTGAGCCTCTTACAGCCTTGAGTCTTCACATTATCCTGAGGAAGTGAGGTGCTTTTATCTAGATTTTACTGCTGTGAAATGGGGTACCAGAACACTGGAGCAGCACTGGGGTTTTGATCTGGCTTTACATATGACCACCTGCAGCAGAGTAGGAACCTGAAGTATGGGCTCTCAGATCTTCTGCTAACACCAGATGCTGAAACAATCCTGTTCCCCACCTGTCTGAGGCTTTGTGCCAAAATAAATATTGAATCAGAATATAATTAGTTTAAAAGTAGAAGAAGAACAGAGCTCCCAGTATCTGAACTACTGATTTAGCTTCTGTGATTCTTTTTTCAGGGGCAGAAAGGTCCACTTAGACCTGTGCTGGGGGCTGCTGGGCTGCCAGCAACCCAGGTAGGGCTGAGCTTTGCATTCCTGACATAACATTGCACAGAGCTTAGTGATGATGAGTGTGAGGCCCTGTAGTTCTGCCTCCACCCTGCTCCCACCCTGCAGCAGCGACTTTCCCTTCCAGCACCTCTGCAGCTCGACAGGCTGTTTCCACTGCTCTGTATGGTGACAGTCATTTATAAACATCCTCTCTTCATGGAAGATGACACCACACAGCTTTACATGCAGCCTTTGTACATTTTCCATGGCAGAAACTCCTATTGCATCAAACCTGTGCAATGACAACCAAATCCATAAAGCCTTTAACAGGCACCACAGTTTAAAGCACTAATGATGAATCATTACACACTTGTGACCCCCTTGTAACAGTCATTATTCTTAATCTAAACCAGCAAAGTTCAAATTATCCACAAATCTTCCAAATGATTTGTGACACCTGCCTCTTTGGCCGGACCTACACCATGATTTTCATGCCAATTCTGAGCCTATCCATTTCAGTCCTACTTATAAAATCTGATTACAAGCAAATAACTTCAGAACAAGCAGTCTCAGTCTCTTAATTCCTGAGCTGTCCTGTAGTATATATGATTTATAAAATGTGTAATTCATACCTTACCCCACCAGTAGGACTGTGGAATGGGGATGTGGTCCAGACGGGCCCCACGAATCCCAGCTCTTCTGTAAGCCTCAGATGTCAAATCTGGGAAATTCCTGTTCAGGTCCAGGTTCTGAGCTGTCTGTCGTCCTATGACCCATCCATTGTAACCAGCTCCCTATTTTGTAACACAGAAGCCAACTTCAGAACAGCTCCCTGTCTCAAAATAGCACCTTGTGGAAATTCTTTAATCAAAGGGAAGTTTTAAAAGAAGTAAACTGAAAATGTCTGTACCGTTAAAAACCCACGCTTATTAATTAATCACATTTTGTCCCTATGAATATTAATGCACTAACTAGCATTCAGGAAGTGTTTCACTCACCAGTGCTGTGACTCATGAGAGGAACACAGGAGCCTCTTGCTCAGAGCAGCATACAGAATGGATTAGAGGAGAAAAAGAAAATACAGCTGATGCCCCAAGACAGGACGAGGCAGAGTGCAATAACTCCAGGCTCATACAATGGAGAGAGCTCAGCACATGAGCAAAAACAGAGAAAGAAAGGTCTAGTTTCATGCTAGTGCTGTTAAAGAAAACAGACAGGGGGAAATAAGAATGTCATGTAACAAATAATAGAATCTTGGTTTTCACAGGTCTCCATCAGGCATGAGTTAATCTCTGAAAACTGCCATCCATTACAAAACTTTGACAAAAAAATCATATTTCATTATGTCTACAGTTTTAAAAGAGGGGGAACATCAGCATGATATTAAACTGCATTTCCTTATAGAACAATGTAAGTCATTATAGTGAGTCAGTAGGCATTTTGTTCTAGAACTGATAGCAGAGAGTGCTAAGTGTGTGAAAAAGTAACAGTCATTCTCACATCATCACATGCAGGCAGCAGAAATGACAAATACGGCTCTGATTTCCTCTTAGTTCTGTTCACATCATCTTTGAAAAGCAATGCACCACCTAACCTTTCAGGGATCCTGGCAGTCAATCCTTAATATCCCCTCTTTTACATGACACTCCCTTTCCAGTTTGTTCTTTCCCATGGAGAATTCTAGAAACCTGAAGGCCTGAACACCTCCTTATAATAAAACTTTTACCTCTTCTGCAGCCAGTTCATAGCCATCAGGATTGAGTGAAGGCAGGAGATGAATTCTGGTGTTGTTAATCAAGGTCTGGATGCGAGGGTTCCCAAGAAGATATTCTGAACACAGATACTGTGCCAGGTATATCAGCAGTTCCTTCCCCACAACTTCATTGCCGTGCATGTTGCCAATGTACTTAAATTCTGGCTTGACTGTGGAATGTGAAATAATGAGATGCTTGAATTTGATTATACCTGAATGGCTTCCAAAATCAGACTAACCCAAGTTGCTTACTGATGAGCCAAAGTTTTATTTACGTTAATTTCACGCACACACTCCTTCAAATTGCACAGCAGCTCTAGGTGAACTTCTCTCCATTAAACACCAGCTCAGAAACAGTTTAAAGAGTGTGAAATAAAGTTAAGTCCAAACTATTAGGATTCCAAACCATAAGAGGCGATCATTGCTCTGAGCTTTTGCTAGAGTCATCATTAATTGTGGGCAAAGGGTGCTGAAAACAAAAATATCAAGCCATGGCTGGGAACGAAATACAGCCCTGGCACTCTGACCTACCTTGGGGGGCTTCAATGCCTTGTTTTGTCACAGATCTTAGAAACGACCTGCAGATGTGTAATAAATTATCCCTTTATTTGGAAAAGAAGTTGGGTTCTGCATAAAAAAGGGCTTTCAGACTAAATAGCCCTGGAATAAGGCTATTAGAAACTCATAATTTTGTAATTCCCTGTAGCTATTCTCCCAATTTCCATCCTTCTTTAGAGACTAATGGAAAGGAGAAAATAGGTGCACTTTGGAGACACCTTTTCCTGTCTATCCCTTCATCTTTGCCTTTGATCCTGGCCAGCCTTGAGCACCAGGCACTGGAGGGGGCCTGGCACAGAGCTATTATGTATGACACTTGCTCGGGATGGCAAAATCTCAATTTATACCTTATTTTATGCTGTCCTGAGCAGCATGAAGTAACAGATTTAGAGAAAAATGCTAGGAGATGTGTTAAACTACCACCTTTTATCATCCATATCACAGTTTTCATTTAAAAGCCCGATTCATAGGCTTTGTGTTTTCCTGGCAAATGGAGTATAAGCCTAAAAAGACACCTGCAACTTATTTTCTTTGAAAAAGAAAGGAAAGATGATAGGAAAATGTAATGTAGATCTTTGCTCTTTTAATGACATCTACTGGGATCTGATTAAGTTTAGAGGCACCTCAAAATACCTCCAGACCATGCAAGGCAGCAGAGCTGAGAGTAAACAAAGCTACCAGTCTTTGCCATCCTCTCTGAGCCCTCTGCAGCACACGGAGGAATCAGCAGCCTGACCTGAGACCATAATCTCAATAAAGTATTAGGTCAGGTGTAGTTCAGCTCTGCCACACTGCTGAGGCTGTGCTGATGCTGGAGCTCTTCTGATGAGAAGCAACCCACAATGGCCATAGCAATCCACCATATCTAGACAAGTATAATTTTTGAGCTGGGAGCTGGTAAATAACACCTAATACTGCCCTAGAAAGTTATCTGCTTTGTGAAGAATTTAAAATGCTTAAAAATCTGGCCCTTGCTGTCTTAGTGATGAAACTACAAAATAGAGATCTTTTACTGTTCTCCTCTGCAGAAAATTTGTGAGGATTCATGTCCTAATGTATATATTAGCACCTATATATAATATAATAGCATCTATTAAGGGGCCATGAAAATATAAATTCCTGCTATCATCCATCTGTTACTCTGAGACATGAATCTCTGTTCAGGAGGATTGTTTTCTGTGCTGAATCATCCATTTTAGTGTCAATGTCCATCTCTGTCTGAGGCCTTCTCAGAAGACTTGTGTATTTTAGGATGTGAAGGACAGTGAGGAAGTCGTAGGTGATAGGGAGGACAAGTCAGTAACAGGAAAGTGTCCCAGATTTGTACATGGTGCACAAATAAATAATAGTGATATGACTACAACCAAATATGTGGTGACACAAGGAACAGCATCACCAAGCATGGTCATGCACAGAGACCATAACAGTAAGAATTTGCTTCTGGTTTGTAATTGCTACAAGGAATCACCAACTATCACTGTAACTCAGGAACACAAGGGAGGAGAAATGTTTTGGGGTCAGTGTTTTTTACAGTTTAAGCAATGTTCCAATAAAAGGGCCATTGATAAAACTCACGCAGCTCATGGTGTCCAGGCTTGGTTGAAAACTCAATCACAAAAAGATCCTTCCCTTCAAAACTGCGCCCTATGCTGTAAGTTGTTGCAATGTGGGAGCACTTAGAAGCTGTCTTCTTCAGTGTGCTCACCATTTGGGCATATGAATGGTGTTTGAACTGAATAAAAGTTGCTGGCAAGTCTGAAGGCAAATCTTCCTCAGCATTTATTTCTCCTGCAATGAAAAAAATGTAACACAGTGTTTAAAATCATAGTGCTTAGAGGATTGTATGAAAACCTGCACTAACAAATATTTGTGCAATCTCCAGTTAAATTCAACCTTTGGCATGTTAGCTCATTTCAGTAACAAACTGTACAGGTTTTTCCCTTTAAATTTGGTGATTTTTTTTTTTTTATGAGATTCATCTGTCTTCAGCTATCTGGATTTTCTTCCTCCAAACAAAAATCTGTGACAATCATTAATGAGAATATTTTAATGAGCCATTAAGCTTGACAGGCAGTCACAGATTTATAAGTGCACTAAAGTTTCAGATTTAAAATAAAGTATTTCAAATATATAGACAGCTATCATACAGAACAGGGCTTATCTAAATACATCCAAATATCTTGCTTTGAGCTGTCTGTCTTGATGCTCTTTTTTAAATGAGGGAGAGAAATAAATACTTCTTGAGCACAGTTTAATTAAGTCTTTAAAGTAGGTTGAACAAAACTAATGACACATTACAGGTCTCTACAAAGAGAGCAGGCAGAGATGACAAGTGAAGAGGTTTTGTGCCGTAGATCAGTGAAGCTGAGTGAGACGAGACGCTCCCCACGCAGAAAGGAGCGCAGCAGAGCTGCCTTCCTCACCTCGCAGCTTTGCCAGCGGGTCAAAGCAGCCCTCCTCCTCCCCAGCAAAGAAGCGGTCACAGTCTAAGAAGTAGGGCCAGGCCATGTCTATTGCATCAAAGGCAGGGAGGCAATTTTTTTTGAGGTTTTCACAGACGTGCCTGCAGGGCTTTATGGCTTTGTCCTTTTCACACTGTGGGGCCAGCACTGAGCAGCCCAGGAGCCTCAGGTCGGGGTTGCATTCCCCCTGGAGCAAGTTGTGCAGCACGCTGATGAGCAGGTACTCAGAGCTGTACTCAATCACTTCTCGAGACTTCTGATCCAGAAAGTTAGGATACACCATTTGAGTATAGGCAACATCAGTACAAGAACTCAGGGCGATATCCACGCATTTTGCTGTGAAAAGGAAATGAACATAGGAAAAAGATCTTTCTTCATTGACATTCTGAATAGATGAAGAGACTATAACAAATACCATGTCCAATGGACTTATTTATTTAGTTCTCAGGTAGGTTGGAAACAGTTTTTAAACTGTATTGCATGCTTAAAACCACTTATAGAAAGAGGTTGAGGAACATGCTTGGGTCTGGGGATATAATTTGAGTTTAGGAATTTGACCAAAGAATTCCTAAGAGAAAGGTGGGAATTTGCTGGTGAGAAAAACTCAGATTCCTCAATAAGTGTCTTGTGAAGAACTGTATTTGATATCACTCTCTCCCCTGTCCTTGAATTGTCATATTGATTGCCTGAGTAGGTGTGAGATCCTACAGGTTTTTTTCTTTAGTGTAGAACATAACGATAAGTTATCTCTTTTCTCGGCTTGTCCCCACAAAATTAGTTGAGTTTAATATCTCTGAAACTACAGACCCTCCATGAAGTTTGATTGAAATTGCCCAAAGAGGAGAAAAGTCATTCTAGTGCTTAACTCACAGGCAAGCAGACACATAGTATGATTACATGTATGTTCTCATAAACCAAATACATTTTAAGAAATCAGGTCAGCAGGTCTTAGGAAGAATAAGTGTTGGTAACACCTTCAACCCACTTAGAAGTGAAAAAGAGTAACAGAAAGACATCTCTTCATAAAATTACTGACTGTAATAGTAATGGGTCTACATTTTAGTGTCCTTCTCTTGGTAATGATTCTGGCTGGTAACAAACACTGTTGTCACAGCAGCAGAACACTACACTGTATGAAAGTGCACATTTCTCCTGTAAGAAAACCTACTGTAGCACCAACATGAGTATACTTATCAGGAAATCATCAAAAAATACTTGTGGTTTTGAGGTTCTCCAAGAACAGCAAGGAAAGACTTCATACCTTTCTGTACAGTTTGGCATTGACCTGTAAATAAAGAGGAAAAGAAAAATCATTACAGGGTGAGTGTACACGGTTCCTGGCTTGTGTTAGGAATTGTCTGATCGGGTATCTGCTGCAACTCTGTGTCCTGAGGTGCAGCCATACCAGGAACATGCTCATATTCCCAGCAGGCACATATTACAGAATCACAGAACAGGCTGAGTTGAGAAACCCCTTTCCCCCTTATCCACACACAGGTGCCTAGGAAATTTCCCTAATCAAAACCTAGGTCTTTTTCAATCTGGTTAAAAGTCCATATGAGTTCTTCTGTACGTATCAAGGTGTTTTATCAATCTCCCCTAAAAGATCTTTTTGTCCCACATAATGCAGTGGATACCTTTCTCATAAAGCAATTCAGCCTTTGGTAGATATGAGGAGAATTTATTTCTTGCTCATCCTACTTCATTGTATCTCTAGCAGTTGCATTTCGCACTTTTAATAATATCTTAAAACTAATTATTTCCCTCCCCAACTACTCTCATAGGAAAGCTTTTCCAAAAGATCACTCTTCTAATGGCTAGAAATTGACTTTTAATTTCCTGTTTAAAAGTATTTGTGGCCAGTTTTTATTCACTGTTGTTGTGCCAGCATTGTCCTTTAGCTTAAGTAGCTCTCTGCATTCCCTGGTGCATTCCTTCACACTGCATTTGCAAACAGAAGAGATCTCCTCTGCTTCCTGTTTACTAGGTCAAATAAATTATGCTCTCTTGATTTTGAGGGAACTTGGTTTGATGACCCAGGAAACCTTTCTTTTGCTCCTGTAGCCAATGATTTTGTGTTGTCCTCTCCAATATTGGCAACTAAAGAAATATATTTCTGCCAAGGTGTTGGAGATGGTTTCACCAGTGCTAAATCACTCTGTGCAAGCCTGAACACTTCCAGGTTCACCTTTCTTGTGGTGTACTGGGGATCTCTTCTGTTGGAATTTCTTCTTGCTCTCACTGGGGGGACAGACATCCAGCTTCTTGCTCACTAAGTTGAGCATCTGTCCTCACAAGGCCATATTCATTATATTTTCTCTTTTTCCTGCTAAAGAGAGTTTAAAGTTCTACCCCTGGCATATTTGTTTAAACATAATCGTCTGCATATGTGTTGCTAATGAGTTGATCATTCTTTAGCCAAAATAAAGTCATAGTAATGAGAAGAAAGTTAACCCTGGGACTTTATCTTGGAGAGGGACATTTCATTGGAAATTAGTCTGATTCTATATTATGGATTGTAATTGAGCCATATTACCTCATAAAATAAATGAGGCATCAGAACTAGCAGAAAGAGCCCATCCCCAACATCAACAAGTTCTGTTAAGCAGCAAGCTAGAAAATATGATATCCATAAAAACTCCTTTCCTGGCTCAGTTCATTTTGATAATTGCATTAAATAATACCTGGTTCATCTACAGTGCCTTCCATTATAGGATTTCAGTGTTTCCCCTAGCTAGGCACAATCCCCTCTGTGAGTTAGTTATTAAGGTCAAGGCATTTCTAAAAAAAGCTTCATCTCAGCCCGATACTGCATGCAGTGCTACATCTGGGGATAATCAAGCAATAGCATTTTTGTACAATGCTAGCTGGGAGTGAGAAAGAAATGATCTCTTGTTAGTAAGAGCTCCAGCAATTAATCCTGCTGATAAAATTGGATGTCACTACCCCCTGAATCTGGATAGTCCTGTATACATCAGCACACCCACATTTGAGAGACCTTGGACATAAGTCTGGAGTCAGCCAAATGTTCCTTACAGAGGGGAGAATGTAGTGTGAAAAGAACTGGCTTGAGTTTAGCCTTGTCCCAGTGAGGAGAGTGACACTATCTCTGTTTATCATCAGGGTCATTAGCAATGAATCCCCTTTGGGGATTCCCCTTGAGGGGTGGATGAGAAATATTTGACACCTTTTTTTTCCCCTCTCCTGAGCAGAAAATTAATATATCATAGCTATTATGTTAGACTAGAGGGTTGTATGTGCTGGGCACAGTTCTTCATGAATTTGGGGAGTATGAATGGTCTTTCTACAACTGCTCACATTTCTTCAAAGGTAAAAGGCATTTCCCCCTCTGCTGTCTCCAGGACCAAGCTACAAATGTCCCTTTAGCTTATCTCTCTGACATGCAATGATCAAATAATGAAACTGAGGTACACACAGTCTCCCCAACCCCTTTTGCTGTGCAGGAGTGCTATTAGCCACCAGTCAGTTTGAGATGTGGCACAGGCCTGTTCTCAATGGCATCTCAGAATTCTGCTTATTCAGCTGGAGCAAAAAGATGTTCTGGCAACACTCTGGAACAAGCAGAGGAAACCAGAGGGAAAATGCAGCAGGCAGGGTCTGGATGTGGCGCTGACTCTCCCTGCTCCAGCTCTCTGAGCAGCAGCAGACTTGCTGCGTTTAGCAGATGCCTCTTTCTGCCCAGCTGGCCAGAAGGGGAGGCATCAGGAAGCAATGGATAGCTGATGGAAGAGATGTGAAATTCCACAGATATTCTGTCCAAGGGTTCACCTGAGGACTGGCTCCTTTTGTGAGCAGGAGGAGATGTTAGCACAGGAGAGAGAAAGACAACTCTTGTTTCAGACTGTTCTACATGTCATCCACATTTTGATATTTTTACCATATCTATATGGGGAGAGGAAATCTATTAAGCAATATGGTTAGTGCTCATTAACAAAGATTCTGACTGAAGAGGATAAATCTATTTTTCAGATGAGGTACCAAATCCATATAAATCTTTTCCATGGCAACTGAAATTATTCATCTCAGTATGTAATAAGCAAAGGTAATTCTGCAACACCACTGCTTAATGGATAAAACTTTTCCACTACTTGTGATCCAGGATCACAAGCTTTACAAACTCAAAGCTACCAAGACTCACTCACTGATCAGCAAAAGTGCTTGCTGCTGGGTCCTAAACCTGGATCTAAACCTAAATCTAGATCTAAGCTAAAATTAGATTTAAGCCTCACATTTTGCAGCATATGGAGGTGGAATTTTCACTCTGTCTCTCCTTACTAGAGATATCCATGCAACTTCTTCTGGCCACCTCTCCCCATCATGCAAGCTGCCATAATATATCAGCCACAGCTCTGTCTTGTAAACACCCAAGAGTGAAACAGCTTGAAACTTCAGGTTCTCAAGAGTCAGTGCACATAAAATCAAGAGAGAAAAGGTCTGGTTTATACCAAACCTTCCTTTATAGCCAGCCTTAAATGTGTATGTGTGCTGATGTGGTGTTTTGACTTTTCCAGTTTCCTAAAGCCAGTGCTTACATATGTTTTGGAGGGTGCAGCACTGCAAGGGCCAAGGATAATTCTGCAGGATGTGTGCTTATATAAATAAGTGTGGATCCACGTAGCTGGGCCAGAGCCTGCCTGCCTGGAGAGCCAGCAGCAGGAAGCTCTCCAAGGCCAGCTCCCAGGCTGCAGCTGAACGCTCTGTTCCTGCAACCTTGCACCCACTGGCCTGGGTCTCTGCACATAAAAATCACCAGAAAATCCCCATCCCTGCCCGTGACAGCTTGTTTTCTCTAAGCTCTGTCAATATCAGAAGAGTTCAGCCAATCCCTTCCTCATTTTCATAAGAGAAATGACAGGGGCTGATATACAAAGGGCTTCTCAGGTCTCCCAGTTCACTTGGCAGGTTTAAATCGCTGCTTCTTCTGTGCTTGAAAGAGTCTAAAATTTTTCAATATTTTTGTGCAAATGCTTCCCTGGGCTCAAAGGAAGACAGTGTCACCTCTTCTCAAAGTCCCATCCACCAACAGGTTGGTACAGAGAGACCTTTTTCTTTCTGACCCAGAACAGCCTTTTCAATTTTTTATGTTTATTTTTGTACTCTAACTATTCCACCAGAGCCACAAAAGTCCTTTCAGTAGCACAGCTTCTATTTAAGATTATGGATAAAATAACTTATTGAAGAGGAGAAAAGCCATTTCAAGCTTTCTGAGCTCTCTCTATAAAATACGCTTCTGGTTTTAATTTGCAAAGGCAAGCTTGAAAATCTACAATGCAGCACATACATATTTTACTGCCAAGCTTACATTTTTTCCCCTTGATGATTCAGCACCGAAGGAAGCAAGCTGCTGTGATTAACCCTAACCCAGACAACAGAGCTCAACAGCTACTTCTAGTACCATGGACTGGCCAGTTGTCTTTTCAAGAGCAAAGCCAACAGGAGACCCATGCAATTGATGATCCAGAATAAGCCTGAGGACAAGTGTTAAATCTGAAATATCTAAGTCATTCAGTGAAGCAGATTGGTAGGGGGTGTGCTGGTCAGTACAGATGAAAACAGATGAGATAATTTATATTGTAAAGACCAGCATACCCCCTCCCAGCTTATTTGGCTTCTTACAATACTTTTTTAAACTAGAAGAACATATGTATTCATTTTAGTCTGTTTATAGTCAAAGCCTCCACTTTTCGGAACAAAGTATTTCAGTTCCTTATCACATTACTATTACTCTCCTGTTCTACACGATCCAAGTTGGTCTTTCAGTGATATTCTGCCTTTGCCACTAAAGAGACAAAACTTACTATCAGAAGGAAGATAGAAACACTGCTGAGCTTTGCAAAGCACTGGAACAGCACCTTCAAATGGCAAAGCACAGCCTGCTTCCAGAGCCAGCTCCTATCTACAGCAAAAGGACAAGGGCAGGACAAGATCCATTATATAACACTAAAATGGATCAAAATCATCAGGAGTGGAGCTGTAAGAGGACTAGTGGCAGAAAAATGAGAGAACTGAGTACCTTGGGCAGTGGGAGAATGGTTGAGCAGAAAGCCCAGAAGAGAAGGCAGCTACACACCCAAGGCATACATGCAAGCGCAGAAGTAGAGAAAATTCCCAGCTGCAGAGAAGAAATTCCAGGAAAACTGGAAGAGAGAGGAGTGCTTGCAAAAAGCAGTCATGTGGTTAACTCAGTTTTCTGGATACATCAAAGGTTTTGTGAGTAGAGGACTGAACAGATGCTATTAGCACTCCAGTAACTGCAGTAACTGCTTGGGGGAGGGATGTGCTTGCAGCAGGCAGAAGCAGTGCCCAAGAGTTCTGTGCAGCCCTCCTTTAACCCTGCTCCCTCACTTGAAGAAGCCTGGAAGCACCTGAAAGAGATTAATGCCTCATCTGTATTTTGCAGAGCAAGGTCACAGCAGGAAGATGCAAGCCAGTGCTCATTGCCAGTCACCCTTCGTTCTAACCCACCGGCTGCCTGGCATTTGGTTAAACATCCATTTTTATTGAATTACTGAAGGTGTTCCCACAGCAATAACACTACAATCAGCACTGCAGTCAGGGTTGTTTCTCTCTCAGGACTGCTCTGGAGCCAGTGAGAAGGTGCTGAAGCTTTTCCATGGATCATGTAAGGTCACAACCTGCAGACCACAGGCCAAAATCTGCGCAGATGCACACCAAGACCTGTCACATGGCAAGGGCACAAAGAAAGCCTTAGTGGGCACCAGTAATCCTCCCTTGTTTCTAGTTGTTCAGATGCCACTTAAACCTGTCTGCAGTCGTAGGTGCCTAAAAGGACTGATGAAGAGTATTTCTATCTGTCTGTCTGTCTATCCCCAGCACTGCCTTGGTGCCTCTAGTGACTCTGGTGTCACCCCAGCTGCGTCTCTGCCTGGTAAGTGCTGCTCCAAGGAATCCTTCAGGAGCTTCAAATCCTGAATATAAACATAATTTAACTTTTCCAAGTTCCAAGGGAAACATGACCTGTTGGGAAAATAAAATGCAACAAAGATGGTGACAACAAAGTGGGCCAGCAGTTGCCAAATTGGCTGGAGGTTTAGTGAGCTGCATGTGTGACAGGGCTGCTGCTGAATATGCATTTCCTGCGCACCAGGATGATCTGGAGACATATGGAGATCATCTCTCAGAGTCTGGTCAGCGAAGGAAGAAGAAATAAGCTCAGATCTGGGCAATGATGGCATTAAACCACAGCTGGTGTAGGTCAGGAAATCTCTACAACTACCAATTGATACAATTGATTGTATCAAGGATCAATTATTTTGCCAAGTTGCTTGGTGAAGGATGAGAACACTTATTAACCAGGTAATCTGGATCTGTGATGTCCCCATAGCTTTACTTTGTGACCATCCACTCCTTACAGCTCCCATGGTTTAAGTGTGTAGTACTCTCCAAGTGCTTTGGCCAACAGCCTACCACAGTCAGAAGCTTTCCTTTAAGCAAGCCCAGCTCTGTTGAATGCCATGGGACAGAGGATCATGTCTGAAAAACTGAGGGTTGTATCTTTTCTGCCACAATCTTTCCAAAACCTTTGCCAAAACATCATCCCATCCTCTATAAACAGTGTATCCATCCCCCTAGATAAACTCTGTCTTTCGTTTAGATGTATGAGGACTGTTATAATTAACATCACATCTGATTCTTCTGTAAGTAGAGTTTTAACCAAATGTGTTACTTTAATGTTACAAAAGATTGACAGTTAATTTAACAACCTTGACTTAAATCTGTGCCTTAATCTCAGATTGTCTCTTAGATAAATGTATCCTATTATAACCATAAAAATTGGGTGTAAATTATATCAGTTGAGTTACAACAGCATAAATTAAGGGATTGAAATTTCAGTTTTATTTCTGAAGTGGACAAAGTAACCCCAAGTCCCTAAACTCCACTAATCTGTGACAGCTGCATCCAACTGGGAGGTTCAGTAGTCGTAAAAACCCTGGGTCATAAAAGCCCAGCAAAGAGACCAGGATGTGGCCCACCAGCCTCAAACACCATGTTCACAACATGACAGGTGACTTCTGCAGGGTACCTCCATGCTCTGAATCAGGCAATAACTCGTGACATTTACCCAGCCCTTGGCCCAGGCTTCAGAAGGGGGTGGCCCTCCCATGGCATCAACAGCCCAAAGGGGGTCATGGTAGCTGCCAGCCAGCCAGCATCCTCAAACACTGTGACTGCGTGAAGGGAGAGATAGTGTCTACAAATGTTATAGGGGATCAACCATTAGTGTTATTAAGTCTTGCTAAAAGCCTAGCTGTGACTAAGAGCAGCGGGGTTTTGTTCAAGTTTTGACTTCTATGTATTCACACCCCCACACTTTAAAGATGTCTGTACAAGTATTCTGAGGAAAACTGCCTTCAGGTTAAAATCATGCATAAATCATTTCAGCAGTTTAAGGTGTTTTATTTTCAATATAAACTTACCTTCCCCACATAAGTGTCTGTTTCTGATCCCATTTCCCATCTTGAAAGGAGTTGAAGGCCAGTGTTGCTAAAATAAAAACTGTGTAGAAATCCTAGAGCCACTGGCAGGAATTCAGCAGAGCTCACATGATTCAGCGATGACAACTGGCTTCACAAAAAGCAGGAATTTCTCATCTCGTGAGTGAGCATGATGTAGACGCTAGTTCTGCATTTTTTAGTTTTGACACAACTTGGACACATCCATCTCAGGTCCAGCCAGTGAGATTCCTGCAGCTTGGGCTTTCCCACATGTGGCAGCACAGTCCTGTGCGTGCTCCATGTCAGCACCTGCCAGCACAGCAGGCTGAGGGACCACCCCACGGGGCAGAGAGAAGACCCCAGCCCACTGCCAGGACACTCAGTGCAATCACAGGAGCAGCAGCAGCTGGAGAGGCTCTGCCTCTGTGTGTGCACAGGTTTCACCAGGAAACCGGCATGAGAAACATCCACAGCAGGTGAACAAGTTTGCTCAAGTCCCACAGAGCTGAGGCCAGTGTGAAGGTCATGGGAGGAAAATACTTTTCCTTTTTTTTTTACCTTTCACTTAGCAAAAACTGGCACATTTTGGAGTTTGGAGCTGCAGAGAAGAGGGGAAAGGTATAACATCTCTGTGTGAACACGCTTTTTCTGTCAGTCTGACAGTGACTAGTCTGACAGTCTTAATGCTATAGCTCAGAGAGGAGCCAGTGCCACAAAATCTGTTCTGGGCTCCAGAATAAATACTGAAATTTTCCCTTGCCTCCTGCCCTGGTGGTTTCTCACTCCTCATCTCCCTTCCATGTAGTTCCCAACTCCCTCTCATCTCCGGTGGCTAAGGTCAGAGATCCTCAGGAAGGGACAATGTTTGTCTCAGGAGAAAGCCAAAATGATGAAACAAGGTGCTTGGAGAGGAGGAGAGGCCCACAAGTGACAACAAGTGACCAGGTGTGCCAACCAGCACTCTGGCTGCTCTCCTACCTCCACAGCTTCAGGTTAAAGAGCTCCACTCCTCTAGACTCCTGCCTGGAGAATAGGAGGCTCAGGGGGACCTTCTTTTCTACAATTGCTTGAAGAAGGGCTGTAGTGGGGTGGGGGTCAGTCTGTTCTCCCGGGTAACAAGTAAAATGACAAAAGGAAATGCCCTCAGGTTGGTCATGGAGAGGTTTGGGTTGGATGTTAGGGAAGATTTCTTCACCGAAAGGTTGTCAAGCTTTGGAACAGGCTGCCCAGGGAACTGGTTCTATATATTCACATAGAACACAGAACTGGAAGGATTTAAAAGATGTGTAGATGTGCTGAGCCCAGCGGTGCTGGGTTCAGGGTTGAGCTCGAAGATCACAGCGCTGGTTTCCAGCCGCAGCAATCCCATGCTTCTGCCATCTGCCATCGTGCCCCAGCCATCCTCCAAAGGCCGGGGCAGGCATGAGGAGGGCGGCAGAAGGCTGGGGCAGCCTGTAGGGTTTGTGGAGGGTCTTTCGGTTCTCCCGCAGCCCGCGGAGCCGCACGGTGGCACCACAGCCGAGCCTGCGGGGCCAGGGCGCACCTGCGGCGGGCCCTCCCCGAGCACCGGCAGGAGCCGGGGAACCGCAACCCCACCGGGGCATCCCTGCTCCGAACAGCCCAGCAACCCCACCAGGGTATCCCTGCTCCGAACAGCCCAGCAACCCCACCAGGGTATCCCTGCCCCGAACAGCCCAGCGACCCCACCGGGACATCCCTGCTCCGAACAGCCCAGCAACCCCACCGGGACATCCCTGCTCCGAATATCCCAGCAACCCCACCGGGGTATCCCTGCCCCGAACAGCCCAGCAACCCCACCAGGGTATCCCTGCTCCGAACAGCCCAGCAACCCCACCAGGGTATCCCTTCCCCGAACAGCCCAGCAACCCCACCAGGGTATCCCTGCTCCGAACAGCCCAGCAACCCCACCAGGGTATCCCTGCTCCGAACATCCCAGCAACCCCACCGGGGCATCCCTGTACCGAACTGCCCAGCGACCCCACCAGGGTATCCCTGCCCCGAACAGCCCAGCGACCCCACCAGGGTATCCCTGCTCCGAACAGCCCAGCAACCCCACCGGGACATCCCTGCTCCGAACAGCCCAGCGACCCCACCAGGGTATCCCTGCTCCAAACAGCCCAGCAACCCCACCGGGGCATCCCTGCTCCGAACAGCCCAGCAACCCCACCAGGGTATCCCTGCCCTGAACAGCCCAGCAACCCCACCGGGGTATCTCTGCCCTGAACAGCCCAGCAACCCCACCGGGGCATCCCTGTACCGAACTGCCCAGCAACCCCACCGGGGTATCCCTGCTCCGAACAGCCCAGCAACCCCACCGGGGTATCCCTGCTCCAAACTGCCCAGCAACCCCACCGGGACATCCCTGCTCCAAACAGCCCAGCAACCCCACCGGGGCATCCCTGTACCGAACTGCCCAGCGACCCCACCGGGGCATCCCTGCTCCGAACAGCCCAGCAACCCCACCAGGGTATCCCTGCTCCGAACAGCCCAGCAACCCCACCAGGGTATCCCTGCTCCGAACAGCCCAGCAACCCCACCGGGACATCCCTGCTCCGAACTGCCCAGCAACCCCACCGGGGTATCCCTGCTCCGAACAGCCCAGCAACCCCACCGGGGTATCCCTGCTCCAAACTGCCCAGCAACCCCACCGGGGTATCCCTGCTCCAAACTGCCCAGCAAAGCTCTCCCCCTGAATACACATGACAGGAAAGTATTGCTTTTAGCATCACTATTGATAAAGGTTTTTTCACTGTTATGCCCCATTCTGGAGTGTTCAAGGCCAGGCTGGAAGGGGGCTGGAGCTACCCGATCTAGTGGAAGGTGTCCCTGTCTGTGCCACGGGGGCTGGAACAAGATGACCTTTAAGGTCCTTTCCAACCAAAACCCTTCTACGATTCTATTATGCAGCCTTAGCCTAACCTCGGCAGCATCACAACTGCAGAGTTGTCCCCAGCTGCAAGGAAAGTCATCTATTTGAAGAAAAATCACTTCAGTTGGCTTCTGTGGGTTTTTAGTTTTGCTGTAAATTTTTATAGAGCACTTAATTTAACTAATTGCTGCTGGACTACATCAGACAGTAGCATCAGTAGAAGAGATGCAGAACGGAACCTGTTTTATTAGCTCCCTCTGAAAAAGTTTAGCCATCTCTCAGAGGAAACATGCTCAGCTGTACTTTTCTTACCCAAACTAAAGGCTAAGAGGCCAGCTAAACTCATAAGGGTCTGACAGTGGGATCTCATAGCATCCAAACACTGAGAGAGACAGTAGCTTACTGACTCCCCAGGGATACAGGACACAGCTAGGGAGAAGGGATCTGCCCTCTCTCAGTGCCACAGCTCCCAACTGCTGCCCAAAAAGCTCACCACACAGGGTGTGACGCCTGTGTCATATTGTGGAGCTGGATGACAATAATAATTTCCTTATTTTTCTTAACAGAAAAGCACAAAGCGTTTTCAAAAGATCTTGGTATTGTAAACCATGTTTCATTTTGGCTTCTTATTAAAAAAAAAAGCCAAAATGAGTCACTGCAGAACAAATACCACCGGGAAGCCTGCAGAAAGCAGCTCTAGCCTTGCTGGAAGTCAGACAGTTGTACTGGTTCTTGCTGTTCTCTCCTGCAAGAGCAGCTCCAGGCTGGTCTCCTTTTGCAGGACACTACAGGTCTGACCACTGGGATGCAGCAAGGCCTACACAAGGGGTCCCAAAACAGGAGAGAAAATCCCACTGCTACAGCTGAAGATATAGCCTATGCCCTGAATGCTGAGAGGAGACCCCTGCAAAGCCCATTTGTGAACGTGTGCATCACTGCAGGCCCCTTTCTTTTCATGTGGCCTGACATGGTCTTATCCCTCCTTTGGAAAAGAAAGACCCTTGAGAAACCTGTCAGTCTCTCAATGTCCAAGCTGCCGCTTTATTGCCTGATCCAACAGTCCAGAGTGTCCCCTAGGTGGCACACAACGTGGTGCCATTGACAGCTCCCTTTCCCTACCTCTAGCCATCCCTCTAGCAGCATATCCTTTCTGCAAGCCCTACCCTAAAGACACCACAGCTGCCAACACACACAAAACACTCTCAGAGTCACCCCTCAATGATCCGTACATTTGTGGTTGCTAGGATTAATATCCCATGGCAAGACTCTGATCAGCTGGAACTGGAGCAGAATCATATCTCACAGAGAAAGGTCATGCTGCAAACCACACAGTCTCTTCCTGTAATTGGCTGTAAATAGTCTACAACTCCTCTTTGTGCAGCTTTATCCAAAAATAAAATCCCTTTAGGCTGTGGTAGACCTCACTTTGATGTTGGTGGGAACAGTACTCTCAAATTATCTGCAGTACATGGCACATGGACTGTACTGTGTAGCAGTTCAGTGCCAGTGACAGTCTGTGGCTTATATTTGAGCACTGAAATATAGTTGAATTTCCTTGGGTAGCATTAAGGTCAGTTTCAGGTTAACTTATCTCTTCCTGTAAACCTATAAAATAAATATTTTTCTGACTCATTTTAAGTTTAAACTCTCTGAAAATAGTTTTCCTGGATTAGACCTTGTCACTACACTGAAATTTATGTCTCCACTGTCCCACATAATAAGGCAGACTTGATAAAAATACATGTATTTTTGAAAGGCACTGTTAATATATTTTATTAGTCAACTGTTTACTGAATCAAAACTTTCAATAATTTAGCAGCATGTTCCTATTTAACCTTTATTCTAAAGTGTAAATCTGCTTTTCCAGCCAATCAACTCAAACAAATTCCATATTGCTTATAGCAACCTAAAACACACCCTTCAGCTGTCAGATCCTAATAAATCTCATACTTTGGACTTGAAATAAATGACCTAAAGCTAAATGTAAGGAAAAACTTTTTTTTTTTTTTTTTCCTAAGCAGAAAAGCATACAGAAGGTTAAAAGTTCACCTTCTTTCAATCTGACTACCACATTCCTAGAAGGCAAGGCCAGAGATAGGGCAAACCTTCTACATTCCCCATAAAAATGAGGAGGGGGATCCTAACAAGTGGGACTAACACAACTGGGAGCAACTGGGAACTCCACAGACTGACAGAAAGACGCCTCTGTGACAGCCTTAAAGACGGTGATGAGGAATCATTATGTTCCCTTCCATCACAGCCTTGTTTTTCTGTTGCACAGCCACACACCTCCCACCTTCCCATCCGAACTCCCAGGCACAGCCCCGGTTTCACCAGCAGCAGTATGCAGATTTCCAGAGCTGATCCCCCTCATCTCTAGGGGAGACTGACAGCTCCTGTCTCCCTCTCCTTGAAGCTGGAACTCCTTACTTATTTCCAGGAGAAGGAAGAAGAGAAGGAGGACTTTTGGAGTAGTTAGTCTTACCTAGGGTCTCCTGGCCGGTTTCACAGCGGGGCGCTGGCTTGGTGGCCCTAAGCAGCCCACCGAGGAGGAGCAGGAGCCTCAGGACCATGCTGGAGCCCTCGCACAGGCAGCACAGTGATGTGGCACTCACTGCCTGATGAGTGACTCCTCTCCTGAGCCTCAGCGTGGCTCTGGCTCTCCAAGCTGCAGAGGAAATCAGTGCACTGCAAGGGCATGCCCACGTCTCACAGTGTGTGCAGTCCAGGCGTCAGATTTCAGCTGCATTGGAGCTTGGAAAGCAAAAGGCTTTGAGACAGAGAGGGAGGAGGAATGAGCTCCCCCTCCCCTCTGCCTCCAGACCGTCTCCCTCTTGCAGCCTGGTTTACAATTTCATAAACAGTTTGAGCAAAGAGAGAACCCCACAGGGCTGTGCCTTGCTGCTCCCACCGCTGCTCCCTTTGGTCTCCGCGCTGCACTTTTCCTAAGGGACCTGGGACATTCGTGAAAGTGTCTCCCTGAAGCCAAGAGAACTGTCTGGAGAGAGCAGAGGGAAGAGACAGAGAAAAGCAAACAACTGAAAGCAGCTTTCCTCTCACAGTGGTATTTCATCACATACTTAACTGCAAGTTTGAAACATAACAAGGCAGTGAAGGGTCTCTGAGCTGCATCCCCTCCAGCACACAGAGAACGGGAATGCACAGAACAGCCACCAGGATCCCCCTCTGCATGCTCCTCCTGGGCATTTTACTTAAGATAAAATCGGGTTATGTAGAGGGATTCCAGTATTTTCTGTCTACTCTTAAAAAAGAATAGCTTCACAGAATAAATGTGTAGGTAAGACTCCAGGACAGCATTATAAGGTTTGAACTGGATGGTAAATTTATATTAAGTTGATAGCAAATTGATCTTTTAATTTTCTTGTTTTGTTGGTTTTGGTGGAATTTTTTCAGTATATTTTAGAGAAATATGTGCTGTATGTTTTTCTTTCTGTGCAACAGGTATGGTGGAGAAGCATACCTTAATTAAGATACATGTCTTACCTACACATCAAAAATCATCCCATATCACAGAAAAAAGGGATTTTTTCCTCAAGAATTAGACCAAAACAGACCAAAGCATCCTATCTTTTCAGTCAGTGCATGTTCCTTTGAGAGCAGATACCTGCTTACACACAAGAGCAGAGAATCTGTCCTTGCAGGTAGAGCTTGCTGGCTCCTGCTGATCAGTATTGGAGATCAGTAGAGAGTTATGTTGTTGTATGGTAATGTAATCAAATGAACCCCCCATGGGGAAACCACTAAAGAGGCTGACAGGGCAGGAGAAAGCTGTGTGTCTCTCAAAAAGTAATTGATGTCCCATCTCATTTGAAAGAGATGAGAAGCTCAGCATCAGCAGTCAAGAATATCCTCTGCTTCCAGGCTCTGCAAGGCAGGTTGGCCTTTTGTCTCCAGGATTTCCTTCTTGATCTGGAGACTGCAGTCTGCCCTGTCTAAACTGACTAAACATCACCAAAGCCTATCAGAGTTCAAAGAACAAACTTCCAAGGACAGGTATACTATTTACCTGCCTTATTTTTTATCCTGATCACACAGTAGTATGGCTGGACCCTCAAGGAGAAAAAAAAAAGTAACAAAGCACTGGAAGTGTGGCCTCCAAGGGAAGGGATACTTCATCTTCTGCCTAACTCCCCAACAACCGGCTGCCCTGAGCACCAATCTGCACACTTGTACCTGATGTGCTCAGATACAGCTGAGGGTGTGTCCAAGCCCAAGGTTTGCTGTGTGCCCAGGCTGTGCATTTCGTGTTAAAGGGTAAAAAGGAGTTGCTCAGCACTAAACAAAGTTATGTGGCTCTATTTTTTACAACAAAAGGCAGCAGAGGTTATACCTGCAAACAGAAGCCAACCCACAGCCCTTGAAAATGCTCATGTCTTTACTGCAGTTTTCTGCAGCCCTTGAGAGTGGAGGGAGATTCTGTTGCATCCATCCCAATGCTTGTGGTGGTGAACTCTGCTGCAGAACTAATCCTGTACTATCTATAGTCCTGTCAGCTTTGCACTAATTTTTTGTTGTTGTTGGCATGTTTTTCTGCCTGTAATTTCTCTGTTTCCTACCCTCCAGCCTAGGCACTATATCCTTGTGTCTTCTCCCCTCCACTGCACTTGAGCCACTACTGCCAGTGTAGATGCCACATACTTCCCTTTACCAGGACCCCCCAAAACATTTTAGAAACCACTGCCACCTGCTTTCACCAGTGCTATTAGCACTGGGATACTCCACTTTCATACTGTGCCATTCATACTGAGTTTCAAATACTACTGAGACAAAGTCCTCATATCCTGGGAGTACTGATTTGGTGCCATTTGAGAATGTTCATTTGCTATTTCCCTGAATTAAAATATTGTGGCACACATTACATAATTTCTTGTTCTCAAGATATTATATCTACCTAATGTTATTTTTGATTTGTCCATGCATCGATTTCCAGACCCTCACACCACCACCCTCTCCCACAGACTCAAATGGAGGCAGCCTAAGGACTATCAGAACAGGATAAACAAGTGATAAATTAAACCCACAGACCCTCAGGAATTAACAAGCAAGTGATGAAGGAGACGTTGACAGGAACTAGAACATGTTGGTCAGTTCCTGATGGACCATTAAAGGAACAATATGGGCACATCCTTGAGGAGGGTCAGGCTGAACTTTGTCAGTGATTAGAAATATAAAATGTGGTTAAAGTCATTATTATTGGATATTAGAAGTGAATTCAGACCATGTAATCTTATGATGGTCTGCTAAGGGGAAGGAGTAAAGGGAAGAAGCAGTGTGGATCAGGGAGGCTAAGAGCAGGAAAATCAGAGGAGGAGATTAAAAGGAATGGCTGCATGCAGACAGGCTGTCGGGCTGTACACTCCTCTGAGTACTTGTGCCTGACCACTGAATATCCAGTCTGTTTTCATATTCAATCCTTAACTTTTTTTCCTCCTACTCTGCAATCTCCCTCTCTGACCTAGGTGTGTGAGCTGGTCAAAATGCCAGCAACCTGAGAGGCTGAGGTGTAAGCTGCAAGGTGTAGGTGTCAGCCTCTGGAGAGACCTGGATGTGTTTTTATTTGCCAAGTGAACATGATGCCCTGTCCGTGTGTGTGCAGGTGTAGTTTGCTAGCAAACTTCAGTCTGGATTAGCAGACAAGTAGGAGAGGACTTATCTGAAAAGACTCGAGGTGTGGATCAGTGGCTGGGTAAAGGGCCCAGGATTCAGACATGATCTGAGAGTTTGTGCTGATGTTTGAGGAGTCTGAGTGTGAGCGTGGCTGTGAACCCAGAGAGAGAGCACGTGTGTTTCACCAGTCAGCCTCCAACCTGAACAGCCATGGACAGACAGCAGGACTGGACCCTGTGCACTTCTGTGAGTGCTGGTGGCACAGCAGCTTGTCTGGAATCATGTGTGTGTGCTTGCCACCATGGGACTCACCCTCGTTTCTGTCTGAACTTGCACATGTCCTCATTGCCTGGGTGACACCACAAATATCACATCCTTCACAAGCTCCACTGCATCAACTAAATAAAGCTGTCAGTAGCTGGCAAGCTCCAAGCTTCTTTGTTCCTCAGCTTTCACAGACTACTTACATTCAATCAGGATATCTATTTGATAGCAGGATAAAAAATTTAGAGCATAAGTAGGATAGATGGGGGCCTAAGAATGACATTCAGGTAATTAAAAACAAAGGTAAATTTATCAGTTTGTCACCACCATCTATAAATGTTTCCATGCTTGCATGCCCTAAAGTACAGAACACGGGTCTGGAAGGGTTATTTCACTTTTAGCTTAGATTGCCTGTTCTTTTCTTCCTTTCCAAGGGATTTGATCCCAGGCTTTAGAGCGTGTCTTTCTGTGAAGCTTTGGCATGTTTGTCACCTCTGGGTTCCCCTGCAGACCTGCTCCATTCTGTAGTTCAGATACTGCTCTTAACACTTACACTATATTACCTATATTTCCAGCCATCCAACATTTCTAACTTGTCTGATTTTTTTCAGCCCATTATAAGCAGAGTATATCACTTTTCTTCCTCAAATTTTTGTTGTGTGTTAACACTAACTATAGAAAATGGGAGTAGCAGGAATTGCACAGCTGCATGACCAAACCTAAAAGCATTAACAGCAACTGGGGAAGGGATGATTGTGAACAGAGGGATTTCTCAGCCTCTCTATTTTCATTTCTGGGTTATAGTAAATATTCTAGTCTTCTCAGGAAGTTGACAACAAGTTCTGGCTTAGGGTTAAATATGATATTTTTACCCCAATTCTAAAAGAATCTTAAAAATGAACCAGTGAATCCCAGACTGTTAAGCAGATGTAATGTCACCTGGGTTCCATCATTTGCATTTGAATCACTGCACTAAAAGTAGATCATTTAACCAGCTGCTATTGGTGACTGTGTTTTTCCTGATCTGACCTTTCTGTTAGCCTACAGTCCACAGTACAGCAGCAATCCAGAAATCCTCAGACTGGACTAAATACCAAAAATGGTTTATGTCCTTGGCAAGTACTCAACATGGGATTAAATACAGTACATTTAACTTGCTTGCATTCTCATGATTCTTACTACTGTAAGAGAAATTTAGCAGAGGCATATCTTAGATTTAGACAGGGCTTCATTACCTTTTGAGTCATTATTTTGACTCTGTTGAGAGGAGGTTGAACATTAAACAGAAGCAGTTCTGTCTAGATAACTTTTCTGAAGGACAAACAGACAGAGACCAGATGAAAATGCTGCCTCATGGCTTGTTATTCTCTCCCTTACTAGGTGCTAGTGAAGCTGGCACAAAGTGGCAGCACATCCCATCTGCTCCAGCACAAAGTTATCAGCTGTGGTTTTAGGACTTTACAGTAGTTTAAATTAATCCAGGAGTTATTTTTATTTACACAGATGCAACCAATTGCATTTTGTGGGTTTTGTTTGTTTCCTTTTTACCTCCCTTTTTCAGTTTCCACAAACCAGGACAGAGAAGAGGAACTGCTCTCAGGACAGACAAGGAGTAAATCAGCAACTTCCTACAAAGCAGTATCAATATTTTAAAAAATCCAACTATATTCTACCTGTCTTTGCAAGACCTTATCTCCCTGCGAACAGATTGAGCTTCGTGTAACAGCAGAGAGCTGAAAAAGGCCCACAAGGGCTTCTCTTTCAGCTTCTAGCTGCTAAGTTAAAAAAGGAAAACAAATTTGTTCTCCAAACAAATATTTCTAATTCAAATTAACATGCATGTAGAAAAGAGATGGCTAATTTCCTCTAGAGATACACAGGCTATTCTGAGCTCTGCACTTAAGCAGATATTTTGGGATGCTTCTCTGTGCCTTCTGAGACCATCTACATTACACTTGGGGAGCTTTTAACTTTCTCACTGAGAGTTTTTCCAGTGGTGCCTTTTATCTCAACTTTCAATTTGTTCCTCTTATGACCCACAAGATTAAACCTGCCTTAGAAACTGCCATACATAAACATTGAGTGCTGGAAATTTGATTGAGAGACTATAAAGAAAAAGACCACAAGACAGGTTTTCCTATTTTCCTACACACTGTACCCTAAAATTTTAACCTACATGGTTTATGGACTACATCTGCCTACATGTCTCAAATACTTCAAAATTCCCAGTAGCCTCTACAAGTTACTTTTCATCATTATTTATTGAGTATATATTTGTGCCAACTCAGTAGGAGAGAAAGAATAATGCTCCAGTAAACTTCTTCAGTGTGAACCAGTTTCATCATACTCAAAAAAATTCCTGCAGTGGCTTCAAAATTGATCTTTATTTTTTTTTTTATTTTATTTTGACATGTTTTGCCAATTTCTTTCCCCCAGTTTTTCCTCATAAGCTGCAAACAAAAGCAAGCAATGAGTGGGTGGGTTTACTTCCCTCACTTAATATTATAGTCATAGATACATCTTTCCTTCCTTATTAAATATATGTTAAAAAATTCAGCTCTTGAAAAATATTTAAATTATTTAAATTCAATACAAGTACTGTCAGTGATAATTAAATTCTGTTTTAATCTTCTGATTTGTCACAGATTAGCTAAATCACTGACCCATAAAATTAGTTGCTTATACCTCTTCCAGGTGATTCACTGAACTGATCCTATCATAATGCAGAAGAACACAATTAAGACTGGAGAAGGCCCTACCACCCCCAAAAGATTCAACTGGATACGTGCCTTTCTTTTAGCCTACCCTTCATGTGGTCTCTGTGCTTGTTTGAGTTAATCAGTAAGAAATGAAGCCACTCAGAAAGTTTCTTTTGATGACAGAAGAAAATGATATCTAGTTAAAATTCAGCCATGATCAAAGACACAAATGGTACAAAAGAGTGGAAGGGAACCTGGCACCAGATGGTAGAATGAGACCACAAAGGGACAACAGTAATAAATATGATTCTATATCCAGGAGAACATATGCAAAATAACATGCACTGATCACTAGATCCTTCTATAAGCACACAATATTATTTAAATGTAATCCTTAAAAAGATAGGGCTGACATAAGGACCTTGTTATCCTCTCAAAGGCTGCCTCTTATTACTCCCACATGTAAAGTAGAAAAGCAAGATTACTGCTGAGGGGTTACTGGTGATGCATTTTGCTGTTTTTGTTCAAGATGAGGCCCAAAGGTGACTCTGCCTGATTCCCATAAAGCAAGAAAAATAATACAAATATGTTAGTGAATCATAGAACTGAATATATAACAGCTACAAGGAAAAAATGTGTGCTCAAAAAAGATCTGTGCTGAGAACTAAAGATCTTTCTTTTCTTCTGATCACAGATGGAGTATTAAAAATTAATGTAAGTTCTACCAGAAAAGAGCTTGACAATCCTATTTTGAGACTCATTTCACTTCATCTCTTCTTCCTGTCTCACAGAACATTAATGCCAAAACATTCAAAAGAGGTTCTCTGGGGCTTGCTTTTCACGTTCACAGAGGTGCTGGGAAGCATTTTGAAAAAGTGATTTGGAGTGCAGTAGTTTGTAGATACCCAATGGGGCGAATATTTAAGAGACCCTGATGCTTTTAAAGCAGACCCTTGGCAAAAAAGAATCCCAAAGAAAAATAAGGCCCTCCAGGGTTGGCACTTCCCAGAAAACTGGGAGTTCATCTCAGATAGCAAGAACCAATAGCTGTTTCAGACGATACTAACATGACAGCTCCAAGGATTTTAACTTCATTTTCAGAAATACACTTCTGAGGCACAAGTCTGGCTTAACACCAGGAGAAAAATGGTGTTAAATCAGTTAAAATTAAATGTTTTATAAGATATTTAAGTACTTCAAAATAACATAGCAGTATACTTAGAATCTATACCATGCTAAATATCTGTGCCATGATAATATGCAAGTATTTTAATATTTATTTTTTATACCAAGGTTCCAATTCTTTAGAGTGGAACAGCCTATAAAAAAAAGCAGAGAATCTTTTCGAATATAAGGGGTTTTAGTTCAAATTTTATTTTCTGCATTTATTCAAAGAGTTTACAAAACCTCTGTCAGTTTATCAAACATCTACCAGTGGTATCTTCAGACCAAATACAAAACCATAATTTTTATTTTTCCCAGACAATCCTTGGAAGACAATATCTCTAGCCTGCAGTATTTAAGCATGCTCCACTCACCATGTTCAGATTAAATTTGTGCTGAATTGCCCACAGGGACCAAAGGTACTGGACAGGGATAGCAAAGGGCAGAGACCAGGCTGGAGGCTGTCCCTGAGGTCATGCAGGACCCCATGCTGCCAGGATTTTCAGCAGCACGATTCCCAGCCCCATAGAGCCATCACAAACAGCCTGCTGAGCCCAGTGTTGTCCTCCCTGCTTCATCAATGTCTACATGGCCATTCCAGACCCACATGCAGCTTCCTGGCTCCCCAGGCTATTTGTAAGAAACTCATTAGTATCTAGATTTCTATTCCAAGTGCAGGACGCACAAAGTCCTGAGTGGGGAGGGCAGGGTGCTGGTGCTGTGCCACTTTCAGGGCTGCCTCATGGCTTGTCCCAGAGAGCTACACTAGAGAGCTACAGAGTCCTGCAAGCACTGATATGTGCCATCCTTCAGCCAGGCAATTGTGCATTCAATGGCAAGAGAAGCATGAGTGTTTCCATTTCGGGAAAAACACTAACAAATTGGAAAGGATTTGCAGAGAGGTAACAAATTGGATGGGGGCTTAAGCATTGACTCATCATGAGAAATTATTTGAGCCGTTGAATTTGGTTTTTTCTTGGCCAAATAATGACTAATTTGATAGTCAAGGGTCTGAAAAAATAACTTGAACAGAGCAGTCCAAGACACAGTTATGAGGGGTCAAGAGAATCAGCACAAGGCAGTAGGGAGAGTAAAAGAACAGCTATAAGGTCTTAATTACTAGCCACAGGCTAAACTGAGGAACAATACCAGTCATGGGCTAAACTCTGGGAACAGCTCCATCAGTTAGTCAAATACTCCTCTCTGCTTTTCTAAAAACCCAGCATTCTGGAATAAAAACTCTGCCAGTGTAATCTAGTGCTACTGATATCATCATGCTTCCCTGGTCAACGAGCTGGTCCAGAACTGCTAAATTTTGAATAGGTATGAGAAATGCCTTTTCATCCACATATCAAACTGAGCACTCTGGGAGAGAATTCTTCAGCCTACAAGGCTTCAGCACAAGACCCTTAGGAGCTCCAAGGCTGTCAATGGTCATTCTAGTCATTCCATTAACAACCTGAGCTACTGTGACACTGAGATCCCTATGAAATCTGGGAATTTGCATTTTTCTAACTTCCCTCAGCCGTTCATATCACCGAGTTATCTTTTGCTATCATTAGGGAACAAAAAAGAACTGGTGTCTCATCAAAAAAGATTAACTTTACTGGATAAAACTTTTATTAGTCAGGACCTTCCTTTAAAGCACTGCTAAGCAGGACAAATTTGGAGAACACATATCCAGAGAAATTCCTGAGTTTTTCCATTTCCTTGCAGATTATTGTGCTAGACAGAGCTCGAATCACACCTTCTGTCTCCCTGGAGTAAAATGCATGGTACCAGAAGTCCAACCTCTGTGAGGAAGCCAGGGTGTCAGAGTAAACTATTTACATACTCCACCTTATGTTGATGCTCTTCTGCTTCCAGTTGCCAAACAAGAGCCACCCTGAGGGCTCATCGAATCAATGTCGTGGCAGTGGGGGAAATTACAAAGCTGAAGGTCCTGGGATCCATTTATTTGGGTTTTTCACAGGTTCATATCATGACATGAGAATCAACTGAAAATCAAAAGGTGACTGAAACTCAAGGGCTGAACCTGAGAGCGTCAGATCTGGACATGGAGACTCTGAAGTGCCAGAACAATTACAGACATTCAGCCCTTGCAGGAACAGCCTGAAGAAACCCACCATAAACCACATGGGGTAGGTTGCATTTCCATCCAATCTTCCCTGCATTATGCTTATTAGGACAGTAGGTGGGAAGATTTATGGAAGCTCTAACAGTAAGAATGTTATTTTTATGAGGAATTCATGCTGAATACCTTGATTCAGCCTTAAATGGATATCTGGTAATTTTATCTGAAAGTGAGAATGTAACTGCAGTCATATTATTACTCTCTATGTACCACTGACTGCAGAAATTGGTAGGCCATAATCCCAAGGGACAAAGGAGATTCAGTAAGATTCTTGGGTTTATTCCTGTATCAGCTTTCTTTCTTGAGAACAAAAAAGTGAGGGGCACAGCTTTCTTCCCAGTTTGTTTAATTTACATTTTGCAATCCTGCTCAGCTGCACAAAATTAAAAACTGAAAAGGCTGTCCTGGAAAACTGATTAAAGACAACAAAGAAACCCCACAGAAGAACAAAACCACAGGGGAAACAAAAAGAAAAAGTGAGAGTACCATCAAAATAGCCCAAGGGAATGCATCAAGGAGAGAAGGGTCTGAATAGCCTGCCTTTCAGCTGACCTGAGAAACCAGAGGACAAGTATAAACTTTACAAGCCGACAAAGGTGGAGGAAGCACGGGAATTGAATGAGCTTCCAGCAGTAGATAAGGGAAGGCAGGCTGGAGGAGCTGCTAAGAGAAAATGCTGTTCATGTTAAGCTCTAAGGCCGGAAATTAAAATAATTGTGTAGGAGATAATTTATGAATAAGAAGAATAAACAGGGGGTTTAAGAAGGAAGGAACATACCCTATGTTTGAATCACTTTTCAGAACCACTGTCACTCTGTTCCTCTGGGTCTGGAAGAAAGGAGCTTGCAGGTGCCACATTTGGTGGGCTGGAGTGACTGCAGATGTTCTGCAAGCCACAGGAAGCCATCAGAGAGAGGACAGCAGGAGTGTGCACAGCAGCCTGAGAAAGCTCAGGGAGAAAAGGGCTCAGAGGTGTAAGCGACTGTCAGAGCACTGGAGTGCAGGCTCCTCCATAGCCACACCATCTGCATCTTCAGTCTGCTTGACACCTTTGTTGCTGCTTTTAGAAAAACATACACCTTGGATTATATTTCCATTCAGTGTTGTTAAGGTGGTTTGCTAAGGTACACACGAATCAAGGTTTTTTTTTTTTGTTTTTTTTGGTTTTTTTTTCTTTAATTTGATTAATTCAGTGAGCAGACCTCATAACAGAAGTGGTCTTACACGACCTTCTAAAATGATTTCTGCAAATTTAGTCTTGGAGTCTACTGATGAAAACTTTCATGTAAAATCTTGCCTCACCTCCACTGGAAGTCAGCAAAGTCAGGATCTTTCCCTGAACTTCTTTTCTGATTCAGGAAACTTATTTTCTGCCCACTATTAACTTATTTCTACCCACAGATGAATGGGATGTAATACACAGATGGGATATAAGCAGCCCTCAGAAGAGAGGCAAGGTCATCCTCCCTCCTTTGTGATAAATGTGATAAACCCACTGAACTTCACCATGCTGTACATGGAGCCTGCTCTCTCTCATACACAGCATCTCGAATTTTTACCAAAACCCCAGCCTGGCCAAGGTGGTATTCTCCAAGAAGAAAGATCCAAGCCTGAGCAGTCACACCCAAAGAAGAACACTGAAGCACCATCTAGAAAAGTTCAAAAGGGAGCTATAATTTCCACACATACAGCTGTTTTATGAGTAAGGGGTGTCTGCCACTCCTTCTTGTGCGTGGTGCTGGCACAGCAAGCTCCTCAGGATGAGAGGAGGAGGAGCATCCTATTCATGTATCCTAAATATTTTTCTCCCAAAAATTCAGCTCTGCTGTGGACTCTGAGGTATGCTTAACCATTATGAGAAGCACTTTTTAAATGCCTGAGAATCTTTGAGCAAAAGATCAACAGACATATTCAGGATGACCTTATTAGTCTTCCATTCCTAGGTATTTTCTAAACCATATTTCCTGCAATTCAATCCTTTTCTGGCTGTGTGGTCTTTCATCTGTCTGTGCCTCAGGTGTCCTGAGAATAGCAGTTCTAGTACTTATCTGGCTTCCAGCAAGGTATTAAGAATAAAAGGATAATGAAGTATTCAGACTACTGTGTGAGAAGCCCAAAATATATTTTAAATGCCTAAAGCAGGCTACATTAACAATGATAACAATAAGGGTCTGATTAGCTGAAAAGCCAGATTTCAAGCTGAAAGCCAGTCTGAGCTAAGAACTGCAAGGAGTGATCAGCAGCCTTTTGTAACACAAAGGTCACAAGTCACCAACTAACATTTTGTTTTCCCATGATAAAAGGCAAATATGAAACACAGGACCTAAAGCATGTTTAAATGTTTCCATGGAGGCACACACAGAGACCACACAAACCCCATCTCCAGTCCTGTGCCATGGAGCAAGGGCACTGAGCAGTTTATTGGGTTTCAGAAAACATCCTGGAAATGTGCATCAGGGCTGACAGCTGCAAGCAAAGAGAGCAGAGTGGTTGGATATGTAAGGACAGGAATCATAAAATTGAAAAGGAGGTGGTAATGAGTCTGCCACTTACGGTCAGGCTTCATTGAGGTGCAATTTGAGTGCTACGCCTTGGTTGGAAAAAAAATCAAATTGGGAAAGTGGGTTAAGTAAAACTAGTGTTAGGAGAGTAGCATGAGGAGTTTTCTTGGAAAGTGCTTGAATATTTCAATCCATTTGGTAAAGGGAATTTAAAGATATGTTGGATAGTTTGCTCCAAATTTGCTGGATACAAACCTGTATATGACACAGCAGGATGCAGTGAGATGGATGAAACATGCACAACAAAACTTGGGCTCTGTTCCAAAGGAGATGTTTTTGGAGGGTTTTTTTGGCATCCCTACTGTCCACAGTGGACTGCACTCAACAATTTCCACTCTTGTGATAGTGGATTGGACACTAAAATGAGGGGGCTTCACTTATGGTTCATAATATTTTAAGGTATCTAGTTAAAAAGTGATGTCACTGGACTGAAATTATCTGTAGTTCTCAAAGCTCAAAACTACCTTTAAAACCATATGGACCCTATGACATCTAACATACCTGCTTTGCAATATGTTTCATTTGCATAGAGAATGTATGAGAAGCCTGGCTGGGAGCAGCTCATGGTTCATGCATTGCTCACTTACAGAAAAGAGCAGAAGCACCAAGTTTGCATCCTGCACCCTCCTGTCCTGGCAAGGAAAATCTGACATTAAAGGGAGAAGAATCAGGGATATGCAGAAATGGGACCCGTGTTTTGGCCTGTTTCCCATTCACAAGCCACAGGGAAAAGCAGCTCCAGCTCAGAGAAGGAGCTGGCTGCATATACTGTGCCAGGTGACATTTTGCTCCCCCAGGCTTCTGAAAGGTATTCATATATTTACAACCTTTCTTAAGGTCATCGCTGCTGTGTCTCCAGCTGAGCCATTAAATATTAATTGGACTACTTTCCAAAAATAAAGAGCAGAACCTCTAATTTACTTGTGTAATTAACACCTCCCACAAACCAGGTGTCCTCCTGAACCAGACTGAACAAACCATTTGCTCTTCACAATACTGAAATATGCTATGTGCTTTTGAGACAGACACACAGTCACTTGTTCATTCTATGTGCACAAGTGCACGTAATTATTTGGGGGGAAAAAAGCACCTCAAATACAACAGAAAATATGCCCTCTAGGTGATGCAGTCAAACCTTCCCACTCACACTAGATAGTTCTCTTCAGTTTGTGGTTTGTGTCTGATGGATTGTTTTGAGGTTTTTTTGAGTTTTTTTAAAGTTTCACACAGAGGGGCTTGAATATCCTGTTGTAGGCTTTTTTTTTTTTTTTTCAATAAGGCTCAATGCTGTTAAATTTTGCTAAAAGCTCAAATTTTAACCCACAATTGTAAAGAGCATGATCAGTCTCTGTTCATATCCAAGTACCTGCACAAAGAAACTTGGATTTTCACTTAAAATAATAGAGCAATTTAAGCTGGAAATTATTTTTGAGGTCATAGACTCCAGCTGTAAACATATTTAATCATGTAACAAGCCTAACATTGCAATTAGCTCTGAAATTTAAGTTCAATACCGGCATTACGTTAAGACAAGGTAAATATGTATTCAGTAATCACTGAGCTGCACAGATTATTTGCAGAAGTTTATTAGATGCTGATTTACCCAGATGAATAATATGCCTGCTCTTCAGTGAGGCTAAGGAATATGTGGGGAGAAAATTCACAGAATTCAAGGCCCTCAATGCTCAGCTGCCATCTAAGCTCAGACACTAAAATTCTCATCCAAGAAAACTAGTTTTGTAGTGAAGCACATCCATCCTGTCAGGATTTAGCAGGCTGGGAGCCAGGTCATACCTAAACCCTTTGGGAACCTGTAGTTTAAGCAATACTTTGACTTTATTGCCTCAGAAACTCAGTCTGTCAGTCTCAGAGCTTACCTGAAAAAAGAAAAAAAGCAAGCTTTATTTTTCTTTTTTTGAAGAGGTGACTCTCTTTTTCATAAATTAGTATCAGAGCACTCACCTATGAAATGAGGCACACAGACTCAGTTTCTTCCTTTGAAAAGGCAGATTCAAAATGCCAACCTGGATCTCACCTGAAAATATCCAAATCATCAGGCTTGGAAATATTTTGGCGAACGTGTGTTAGGAATGAAAGTTTAATGTCTCCACAGTTGCACGGACTAATTAAAGGTTTGTTGTGCTGCAGAGTTTATTATACCCTGACTGCCATTAGGTGAAGGATGCCATTCAGAGGAGGTGCAGTTCTCAGCTCCAGTCACCAGAAAAAAACACAAGTTTGGAGAAGAGGACTTTATGAATTTAAATTGAAAACAGGAGCTGAAAAACCACAGCCCAGGAACTTTTTGGGGGCCCTACTGCTCTGAGAAAATTTCTCCTGCACACTCCTTTAACCACTTGCCATCTTTTCCCCTCGGCAGCCACAGGTGGGTGACAGGACCTCCTGCTAAGGAAATCACAGTTTCAGGCAGTTCCTGCTGACCCCTGTGGCATTTCCACCTCCACAACACACCTGCGGAGTGTTCGTCAGTCTCTGTCTCTCAGCAAAGGCACCCCAGGCCCTTGGGCAGGAAATCCAGACGAAAGTTCCTAGAGAGCACAACCTTTGGGCTGGAAGAGTGTGTCAATGGCAAGAGGCCATTTTGGATATCACACTTCAGCTTTGCTGGAAATCTTCTGATCCAGACTAAACCCTGCTGCCAGGACTGTGCACCCCCTGTTCTATCTGAAATGTCATTTGTCAGTAAGAGGGAATCCACAGCCTCTGGTGAATGTTCCCATCGTGTAAGATATATGTAGCACTAAATCCTTGAATACTTTTGCAGCATTCCAGAGCAATGGGGGCAGAGTGTGGTTTCCCCCTAGCTCCTCCTGTCCCTGAATAACACACAGCAGGATGAATGGAGCACAATCCCAATGAGTTCTGCCTATGTCAGGAAGCTAAGGGAATGAAACTGAGACCTGTCACTGAATGTTTCCTGCTTTGTTAGAGAAGTAGAGCAAGACCTTCTCTGGTAAAGAGCAGGTGGTGAGAAGAGAGAAAGGAAAAAATTACCTGGATACTGAGCAGGGGAAGATGCCTTTTGGTAATACTAAAAAAGGCTGTTAAACTTCATTGCAAATCAGGACTGAGAGCACTGTAGCTCTCCCTGTCCTGCCTCAGTTTCTGGTCTGCAGCACTGTAGATCTTGGCTTCCTAATTCCATGTGGAAATAAATTCTAAAAGATGTTCTGCAAAACCTAGTGCAGGCTCAATTTTTATTTTTTTTCTGTCTAGACCTGAGCACCTCCAGAAATATTCAATGCTTAGTGAGGTTGAGTGGAACTATAAAGTGTACACCCTCAACTGCCATATGTAATTGTCATTAATTAACCTAATAGCAGAGATAGCATTTTAACTAGGTTCTGGTTTATACCTTTAAAATGTGGCTTGTAGCTTATTACCTTTAGAAGTTTATTACTGTAATAGTTTTAAATTTTATTTTTTTTTCTCCTCCTCCATTCTCTCTAATAATAACACTTTATTTCATTTGTATGTCTTGAAGGTAACAATTTAATACACTTAACTGTATGTAACATATTCCTTTCCCAAAGTGAGGACCATTTTGTTTAGGAAGCCAAGGGTAAGCTAACAACTGTAGGTATCATTAAGCTCATGTTTATTCATGGACAGCTACTGTAGGCTATTAAAACTTTTTGGCACAAAACTGACTAAAAAATTACTGAAAATTTAGCATCCCTCCCACTCCCCTCAGAGTTATCGGGTCCTTATGTTGCAGCTGAAATGAGAGACTGAAACATCAGGTTTTTCTAGCACCATGGAAGAGGGGGAGGCATAGGGAGACAGGAAGACATTTAAACTGAAAAGATTCCATAGACACCTTTTTTTTTTTTTTTTCTGAAATACTGTATTTACACAAAATTGAAGAGAGTACAAATACTTTACTAAGACAAAACCATTATAGTACATTCAATTTAAACACAGGCAGAACTATAGATGCAAAGAGCAGAGGCCTAAGGTACTTGCATGAGGGGAAGAAAAAAAGAAAAATAACGTCATAAAGGCCCCAGAGATTAAAAGCAGGAGGTAAGAGAACACCGTGTTTGTTAGGCAGCATCATCCTTCCTTGACTTCAGTGGGATTGAACAAGACACTCTCCTTCCACACTGTGGATGGTGGGAAAAACCCTCTCAATGTGCTGACAGCTCAACACTGATTTTGCAAAACAGTTGAGTGTGTATTTAATTTTCAGCATGGAAATAGAACTGTTAGCTTCAAAGAAAATTATATTTGTGCCTAATCACATGCTTATATGTTTAGTTTGACCAGAAATAGCCTTCTCAATGCTTTATAGGGTCAAGTGTATTGTTACATAAAAAATAAGAATACTTTATTGTCATCTTTCTTTTTATTTTTCTTAAAATATACTTTAGAATTGCTTTACTTTTTCCCTTCTGTACTCAATTAGAAAATAGTTTATTGAATGCCATAGAATTCTTAAATTTTAATAAATATCTTGCATAATCAAAAGAATATTGTTCAAAAATAATTCCCACATTTTCCAAAACCTGTTTAAATCTTAAAACAAATAAAAGAGAAATATACATATAATAACAAAGCAGCTTTATATTTCTGGGCATTTGGCAGCAGGTCTGTTTTAATATTTCTCACATCTCTTGTTGTCAGTTAAAATCACCAGATTAATTTATCATTATTAAAGAAAAGATTATACGGTATTATGACAATCCACCATACATAGCCAATGCATGAAATATTTTACACATTATAGATCCCTTAAAAAGAATTAATATATTTTAGCCTTTTCTTTGAAAACAGACAGCTTCTGAAGTAATATATCTTAAACACAATGGTATCTGTCACTTCTACTGATTTTTTATTCTGAATAAAAAGCTTGCTTGAATAGGACTACTAGCTCAGTGATGGAACTACAGTGCTATTTAACTAAATTCCATACATGTCTTCGTTACTGTTGCTGCAGTTATTGTAATCACATACCACTGAAGTGCTAGATATTTGTAACTCAGATATGTGGACTTTGGTTATGCTTGATAGAATACTGGTATATCAAATATATGTACCACTTCCTAAAGGCTATGTTACAATCATGATGCCTAGTAATAAATAATAATAATAATAATTATAGTAATAATAAGAATAATAGTAATAATAAGAATAATAATAGTAACAATCTCAGATTCAAAGTGCTGACTCACTTGAGGCACCAATACAATAAATCAATCAATTAAAAGATCTATTTTTAATGTCCAAAACTAACAGCAGATCCTGGGCTGCCAAGTCACATGTGCAGCAGGGAGGACTCTGCAGCTGTCCTTGCAGTGTGGGGATTCCCGTGCTCCCAGAAGACACTGGAATGTCATGTCTGATATGGAACACTCCGAGACATACCAAGTCTTCACGCATGAAACATTAAGAGATGTCTAAAATCCTCTAAAGGCTTTCTTAAAACCCCTCAAGCCAATTCTGTTCACTGGGGACAAGGCTTTGCCATGGATTGTGCTTGGCTGCAGACCAGGGAAGAGCCTTTTGATGAAAGTCCACGATGAAATGTGTCGCATTAATGCAGCCTTCACACCCTGGAGACACTGTCACCACTGTCAGCATGAGAGGAGAAAGGCAGTTTTCCAGCAGCAGCAAACACCTGTCTCCCTGGAAGGGGAATGCTTTCATGTTGTCAGTTTGTTCTGTGCAAGCAGTAATCGTTTTCAGTGTCGAGAGAACTGTTGTACCCCGATGAAGGATACAGGTCCCTCTTAAGTATCCTGTTGACGATGTTGATCAGAACTTTTTTGTACTGTTGACGTAAAAGCGAGTAAACAAACGGATCTGATGCAGCCTTACTGTAGGTGAGGCACTTGCTTATAATTCCCCAGTAGTAATTTATGGTAACAAAAGGAATGAGCTCTATCAACCTGTTAAACATTAAAGAGAAATGGAAACACTTGAGCGTTATACTCACACTGAGCCCAGTGCTCAACTCATGCTTCATGAAACATTCAAGCAACATTTATTTTCTTACAGTACACAGTCCCTGCAGGAGAAGGGCCATGTACTTACTCCTCACATTCAATAATGGCAAAGAGAACTTTCCTATCAAGGCCACTGGGAGACAAAATCAATTCCTACTGTGGAAAGAGGGAAAAACTGTTTTCAGTGGTAATGCTTCTGTGCAGAGTTGATAAGAGAGTGCTGCAGTTTACTGCTCACTTTCTGAATTTACTGAGCTGTGCTGGTAAGTGGTCAAAATTGTGGTGACAGAAATTACTACCTCTCTCCTATTGCAAGCTTGAGATAGACACATGTGACTTGGGGCACCCAGACTCACTGAGCTCGGTTTCCCGAGTAGAGCTGTCAGGTGACACTTGAGACATTTGGACATAACCCCATTGGCATCAGGCTGCTGCTCCTGGAAGGTCTGCTTTAGGTCCTGTGGCATATCTGCCAGCCTAGGTAAAGGACTCAGATACCATGCAGCATCTCAAATGACACCAGAAATGTGGTCTAGGTCACTGAATCCATCTCCTCAGACACAGATCAACAAACCTTCATTACAGCACTGTGGTGAATTAACACGGACACAGAGCAGATTCATGTCAGACCATTGCAGTATGAGGAACAGCCTGGCAGTATCCCAGGGAGGTCTGACTGGCACCTGCAGCCCCACGGGATGATTAGCAGCACACCTACAACTACTTAGCCTTGGAAGTTTTTGTGTGCATTTAGCTGACTTCTAGACTGGCCAAAGAAAACAAGGAGACAACACTTTTATCATCATTATATGACCAGTCAGCTACATCCAGACCTGTGTCTCCTGCTCTGTGCTCCACGGATGATTAGTGGCCTCAGCACCTCAGCTGAGAGGGATGTATTAATCATGGGGGCAGAAACCACAACTAAGTTAAACAATTTTTCCACAGAAGGGAGGGCAATCCTCCAGACTATTCCAGCAAATGTCTCATCCAGCTCATCTGCCGTGGGCAAATCCTCCAGGAAGGTGCAAAGAATAGGGTGAGGAATTTTTATTTTGTATATATCTTTTGTAAAACCTTTTGCAGGAGTAAGAGTATGCTACTTTGCTCTATTCATCTCAGAAGTAAAGAAAATGTTCTGGGAGATAAAATAGCCCTTTTCTGTACTCTAAGACATCACTGTTTGAAGATGTAAGATCAGAAGTTTTCTTGAGGTTTGAAGAACCTTCTGTCCTCTTTTCAAATTGCAGAGCTCCTGACTTGCAGGGTGTTGACTTTTGAAGCTGTTCCAGTCCCTCCTCATAGAAAAGCTGACTTACCATCATTTGGACTGAACATTGCTGCAGGAAAATTTCTTATTTGTATGGCTAAAAGTTAAATCATTCCTATGGCAAGTGCATTTAAAAGAACAGATGTCTTCTGTTTGAAGCTGCTCAGAAAAAGTTCCAGTGAATTCAAAATAGACAGAATAGGAAGATGTAAAATTTGAGAAATAAATCTACAATAAATGACACTTGCTCTGTGATTGCTTAGGTTTATCCCATCCTGCATATCATCCTAATACAAGAAAAATATAATTGATGTTTTTATAAAGGCACTAAATAAGAAGAGAAAGATATCTTTCAGTCTTGAAAATAGATGTATTGCTATGTTCCCATTAATGCATTATGGATCCAAACTTAACTGCGCTGAAGCCAACAGAAGAAAAATTACACAGATTTTAATAAGATAAAGGGTCTGGCCAAAACAAGTCAGACTTAGAAATACCCATCTGAATGCATCTTAGTAAGATTTTCTTGTTTTCAGTGCTGTTACAAAAGAGATTAAATTCATCTGTCGTCTCTTACTGAACAGACGAATATATTGCTAATGAGACTAATCTCATTCAAATTTCTGAAGTGAGGAGCAAATACTGAGCTCACAATGCAACCTGAGTCACCAGGCCAAGCAAGACAACAGGGAGGATGGCTTTTACATTGCCTCCCCAGAGACTGCTTCAGTGCCACCCCCACTAAAAGCCAGAATAAGGGAAGAACAGAGAAACAGGTATGGCAGCAAGTCCTCCAATCTCACCTCCATCACCACCTTTCATGGAGTGCTCTCCTTGGCACTGCCTTGTCTTTGAGACAAGGAGCCTTTTAGGATGTCCTCCCCAAATACCATGACACACATTTCCACAAACCAGCCCTCAGCCTCCTCTGTAGTGATTCAGTGGGTACCACTTTGTCACACATAGAAAATGCACCATCTCACATTTACCAGATGCAAGGTCTGAAGAAGGAAGTAACTTTCATTTCAGAAGTTTATGAGAAATACCTCCACCCTAAAAAATTCCTCCACGTTTGGAATTTGCTGAGCTTGGTAATGTTCAGATGGAAAGAAGATGGTAAAATCCACTTTGCTCAATATAATTACATCCTGATTATGGCAAAAGTGAATAGAACATGACTCAAAATGTACTGAACAATGATAAATTAACCTTTTAACTATGTGATGTAATGTTAATATTTGTAATAATTCTTTCAACTGCAGAAAAAAAGATGTAGTTATCCAGGCAATCAGGAAGGAATCCCTTTCAACACGTAAATGGGAACTGAAATAAATGTCACTTAAAAAATTTAAAAAATATTGTCAGTTTAGTGCACTGGCCTTAACCTGTCTCCTACTCCTGTCAGAAAAGGGCAGTGGCACTGACCATAAATGGCCTGTATGTGTGTGCCTGTGTGAGATCAGAGCACTAAAGCTGGCCAGTTTCTGTGAGCTGCTGCGGCTGCAGACACTGGCAGCTTGGTAACAACCTTGAAGAAGCTCTCACCAGGAGGTTTTGCACACTAGTGCACCTCAACACAAGTCAGCACTCTTCAAGGCTGTCTTGAACACGCTGTGAAAGTGGGAAATATTTTTAAAAATCACTTGTGAAAGATGTAGCCCATTTCAGTTCAGAGAAGAAAGGTTAATTGCTGGGATGCTGCAATTCAGTTACACAGACTTAAAACTCACTGGTTTATACAGGATTAAAAAAAAAATAATAGTCATCTGTTCTGTGGAGACTACACAAGTGGATAACAACAGTGAAGCATGGACACTTCAAAAGGTGTAAACACCAGGATGGATGCCTATAATTCTGCCCAGTTGAGGAACATGGCATTTCCTATATATTTAAGAAGTTTAATTATTGCTTTTCCTGAGAGATAACTTTTACACCTCATCACAAATCTGTGCTGCACCACTAGCAATATATTTACAGGCATTAATGTTTCTAGACTGAAATCTTATCTGACAAATTATCAGCCTGCACAAATTTAAATTATATCAACTCAGCTTCCGTAGCAGCAAGCTTGGCCTTATGCCTAAAACAAAATAAACAAAAAAAAACCCTAAAAAACCTAAGCTAATCAGAAAAGTCTGTTCTGTCTGTTGCTACGTTTGTGCTAATAAGGAAGGGTGGCAATTCTTTTAAACTGCTTTTATCTCTCACTGGCATGTAATTAATTCCCAGTACTTGTCCTAAAAGCCACTTGCTTTTGGCAGAGGTGCCCAGACCTGGCTGCGATGAGGGAAGGAGAGCCAGGTCCTGCCGGGGCTGCCCCTAGGACTGGGTGTGTGGACAGGAGCAGCGTGTCAGGGTGTGTTGGTGTGTGTTTGTGTGCTCTGCCCCTCAAGACTGGTCCCGGGGGTCCGTTTGGCTCTGGTCCCCCAGAATTAGCTGTAGGACCCCTGGGCACATCACAGGACATCTCGATCCCGCAAAGTCTCCCACCCCCACAGAGGATACTGACCTGGTGATAATGTAAGGACCAAAACAGATCACGAATGACCCTATAAAAATACTGATTTTCTTGGTAGCCCGCTGCCTCCTCCTTTTCTGCTCGTTCAGACAGCGCTGCTTCACACTACAGAGGGAAAAGAGCAGCGAGGGTGTTAAGGCAAGAAGGGAGGAGGTGAGGCGTGAGCCCAAGGAGAGGGAAGAGCCCTCTCCACACCCGAAGCCTCCGAGCCCGGGAAGGGAAGGGGAGAGGGAGGCAGCCCGGTCCGGGGAGAGGGAGGCAGCCCGGTCCGGGGAGAGGGAGGCAGCCCGGTCCGGGGAGAGGGAGGCAGCCCGGTCCGGGGAGAGGGAGGCAGCCCGGTCCGGGGAGAGGAGGGCAGCCCTGTCGGGGGAAGGGCAGCCCCGAGGAAGGAGGGCAGCCTCCCGGGGGAGAGGAAGGCAATTCCCCCGGGGAGAGGAGGGCAAGGAGGATAGCCCCAGCCCCGCCGAGCCCCGGGACCATCGCACTCAACAAAACAGTGACTCCCGCTTGAAGGGAGCTCAAGCAAGTGAGATAACCCGGAGAGCCTGATTAGCGTTTAAACAGGTTACAAATGCTCAAGGCACCGTTCCTGGCACTGCAAGCAGTGTCTGAAGCTAGAGCCATGCGGCCGGGGCAGGCAGGAAAGGGTGCTGGAGAGGCGGGATGTGGCGGGATAACTACCGCGAGTGACCGGGGCGGTGAATCCCAACGCGCACGCTTTACCTGGGGTGGATATCCACCAGCAAAACCAGAGTCTGCATGGTAATAATGTCTATCCGCTTGCAGTGGAACCGGGCAACTTTCAACACCTTTAAATAGGTGAAACACAAGATCACCAGAGACAGCATGAAACTGGTGGAGTGAAAGACAATGGTGAACACTGTAAACCTTCTCCGCTCCGTCTCCTCCTTCAGGTGTAAGGTGCAAGAGGCGTAAACGTTGTTGTAATCTACCCATGAGTAAAACAAGGATACCAAGGGGAACGTGAGGGAGTGGAGCCACGAGTAGCCCATCAGTATCACAGCGTCCTTATACCGCATCTTGCTGGTGTAGCTTAGGGGGAACACCACGGCAATCCATTTGTCGATGCTGAGCGCTGCCATGCTCAGCATCGTGTTGGAAGTCAGGAAAGTTTCCAGGAAACCCACCGCCTTGCAGACGCAGCCCCCGAGGGGTTGCTGGTTCCTCAGGATGCCCAGCAGGGTAAAAGGCATGTTCAGAACGGTGAGAAGCAGGTTGCAGAAGGATAAGTTCACCAGGAAAACCCCGGCGACCTGCTTGCGGATCTCCGTACTGTAGACGAAGCATAGCAGCACCAGGAGGTTGGAGAGCAGAGAGACAACCAGCACCAGCACGAGGAGCAGCGCCAGCAGCACGCCTGCCAAGTCCATCTCTCAGCGGGTCGCCTGGAGCGGGCGAGGGCAGGAGGAAGGGGGCACCGCAGCCTCGCCTGCCGCCCAACGCGGCCGCCCGCGCATGGTGCCGGCGGCGGGGCAGCGCCGGGGCAGCGGGGACAGCGACAGGGGCAGGGGCCAGCGGAGACAGAGAAGGTGCGGAGAGAGGGGCGAGGGGACCGGGACTGGAAGCCTGGACGGGGCAGATGGGGAGGACAGGGACAGCGGGGCCCGGGCTCTCTGGCAGCAGAATCAGGCAGCGGGGCAGCGGGACCCGGGAGGAGAGCGGCCGGAGCCGAGGGTAGGGGGTTCGGGGCACACAGCGACAGGATCGGGAGATAGGGGGAGAGGGGGGTACCCGAGAACAGGAGCTGGAGATAGGGGGCCCGAGGCGCTCAGAACCCGGAGCCGGGGGGAGCCGGGGGAACGGAGCCGAGGCAGCGGGGCCGGGGCAGAGGGGCCGGGGCAGAGAGGCCGGGGGAGAGGGGCCGGGGGAGAGGGGACGGGGCAGAGGGGCCGGGGCAACGGGGCCGGGGGAGAGGGGACGGGGCAGCGGGGCCGGGGGAGAGGGGACGGGGCAGCGGGGCCGGGGGAGAGGGGACGGGGCAGCGGGGCCGGGGGAGAGGGGACGGGGCAGAGGGGCCGGAGGAGAGGGGCCGGGGCAGAGGGGACGGGGCAGAGGGGCCGGGGCAGAGGGGCCGGGGTAGCAGGGCCGGGGCAGAGGGGCCGGGGGAGAGGGGACGGGGTAGCAGGGCAGGAGCAGAGGGGACGGGGCAGAGGGGCCGGAGCAGAGGGCCCGGAGCAGAGGGGACGGGGCAGAGCGGACGGGGCAGAGGGGCCGGAGGAGGCGCGGTGCTCGCCGTGCGCTGTCCGCGGTGCTGAAGCGGCGCTGCCCCGACGGCCGCCCCGCTCTGCCTTCAAGCCGCGGGGCGCGGCCCCCCCAGAGCCCGCGCCCCCTCCATGCCCCGCCGCCGCTCCGCTCCGCCGGGCGCACGGCCTCCGCAGGCTCTGAGCATCTTCCCCCGCTGCCCAGCCCCTCAAATACTCCAGCCGCCGAGCCTCCCGCAGCGACTCATGCGCAGACGAGCGGCTGCGAGGCACAGGCTCAGCCAGGGATCGCGGCGACGCGCTGATCCGCTCCGGGATCGCAGGCGAGAGCAGCAGGAAGCCAAAGTTTCCCCTAGTGTGCAGCTCAGGAAGGAACAGACCTGGAGATGAGTTACTGGTGCTTTGATCCCTGCGCTGTGCTCAGGGACACACTGAGCGCACCAGCTGTATCTGGCACTCCTGAAACCTGTTCAAAACCTGGTGTCTGTGTCCTTTGGCAGTCTTGCCCCCCTTACATCTGAGGGATTGCTTGCCCTTTTCCCCCTTCAACGCTTGCTATGATTGCCCTCTGGGCACTCACACCCGCACCTGCTGGCCAGCAGTGAGGGATGGTTCTTGGGTAGAGGCTCCACTTTGAATGCTTGGACTCAGCAGCTGGTTGAACAAGTACACACATTAGGGTGATGCTGGCACACTCTGTGGTAATCTGTAGTCTCTCTTTTTACCATTTTCCAGTCACACCAATAACATGACAGTGTGGTGGTCAGAAAGGTTTTCTCTGTTATCACATTCTGGCAAAAGCTGAAAAGACAGACAAGAAAGACAACAGAAATTCCCCCCCTGCAGCTGTCAGAAATGTGGATCAAGTGGCTAATTCCCAAAGAGGTGAATCTTTGTCTTAGATTTCAAAAAAAAAAAATAAAAATAAAAGACCAACACAACCAAAAAAAAAAAAAAAAAAAAACAGAGAGGGAAAAAAGAGAGTAAGTTTTGGTGCATCAAAATACTGGTACAGAAAAAAGCTGCCATGTCTAATCACTGTCACATTTTACAGTTGATCGGCAGAACTGACACGAAGAAAAAGGAGAAGAAAAGGTGGCTTTCCTACCATCCAAAATTACTATTAATATCCTAAGGAAATGCTGTATTGTATATATTGTGCCTACAGTGTAACCTTGTCACGCAAGTGTGACCACTGTGTGAATAACTGTACATAAAACTGCTTGAAAGAGCCTGAAAGCAATGTAGGTTTTGTTGGGCTTTTTTCCCACAAGAGTAGTTAAAGTTTTGGATCAGTCCCTAATTGAAAAGCTTGCTATGGTAAATTACATGTCTTAAGGAAAGAGCAAAGCAACAAGACATGAGATGTGTTATTTTGAAGCAAACCAGTACAGTATTATTCCTCAGAATGGAAAGAAAATGAATGTTTTCTTTGATCAGAAAGCTGTCATTTCCAAAGTTAAAAAAGTGCAGATACATTTTACAGGGCTTATGCTTGACGAACAAAAATCCTGTATCTGTGTAAGCATTTGAGGGAAAAGAAATCTATGAAAGCATGACAATACCAGTTTTCTCAGAGTTCAATTGTTGCACTTCTATCATCAAAGAGCCAACACTGTTTGGGAAGGGTTGGGAAGAAATGGACCATCATGGGGAACCTGGCTGTATCCTTACAGAACAAAGGTTCTGCAATTACTCCCTCTCTCACAGCAGCAATTCTTACAGTTCCTAGTGGTCAGGAGCCATACATGACCTACCTTTCATTTAACAGCATCACAAGGTTATGGAGCCTTTATGTTAGCCAGATGGGAATAGGGGCTGAGTAGTGGTGTCAGGTGGGGTAGATGCTATTTTATATCATCATAGAGACAACCTAGATGTGCTGTTCCCTTATTGGGATAGCTACCTGAAAAGCTGTTTCCTCTTGGATCCAGACAGAGGACAACTTCTGTCTCTTTCTTTCTCTCTGTCTTCTACACATACATATATACATACATAATTTCTCTCATATGGCCTTTTCAAATGAAGAATGATTTTTTTCTCAAAACTGATGCAGAAAGAACACATTGATATAAGACAAGAAAATAAAAAAGTGGCAAAAAAGGTGGGAGAAAAGTTATTCTGATTTTTTTCACATGTACATGTGAGTTCTATAGTACCCTGCAACTATATTTGGGATCAAAGAACCCTGTAGAGATGACTTTGTTGGATTTCTCCTTTTGCTTTCAGTGGAACTTTGTTAATGTGATGAGTTAAACATGCACATAGCTTCCTGTGGGATGTGAGTCCTCTGCTGACCCTTTCCCATTTTCAGGCAGCAACCCCTAACACTTCATACCAGACACCTTCCATTCTCACCTGCAGCTTATGAGGCTGGAAACAGCCAGAATGCTCAGACTTGCTGTGCTGGGCTTGCAAATGTGGGCAGTGCCTCCTTAGCCCCTGGAAATACATTTACTCCTGCTACCTTTTCACATATAAGCAGACATACGTATGACATTATGTAATTTCAAATGCTCACAGCAGTGATACTAAACACATACATTTTCCCAATCAAGATCTTACAGTATTTATCAAGGCTACTGTCTTGGTGGAAACTGGGGACTGTGGAGACTGCTGTAATACAATTAAGAAGAGGAAAAATAGAGATGTTCTTGCCAATAATTATCCCTTAATAAACATAGACTACTTAGTTAACACAGATTAGGTAAGTGCTTGAGACTTTAACAGCTGCATCATTCATTAAATCTACACAGTCATCTGTTCTAAACATTGACCACAACTTATTTGATTTAATGGTGAATGGACTGTATTTTTTGGAAAATAATTGGGTAATATTCAAATTCCTTTTTTAGTTTCACTCCAGGAGAGATGCGTCATGCAAATTTCAGTGTACATCACAACTGCACATAATCAGCTCTAATCAATTTATTCTGCAATGGCTAGGAACACATTTATTTTGGTTCTAATTTTAAGAAAGCACCGTGAAAGAAGGAAACCTCAAACAAATTATATCAATTAATTCGCAAGTACAGAGAAAAGCAGCCCTTTTCCCCTGATTCTCTTATGACAGGTGAAGAGAGGGAAATTAAATTATATTAACCAATATGGGGGGAAATGACTCATGGAACTGATGTTACACAAAAGCTTTTCACTTCTAGGGCACTTGCTAAAATGTGACCCATTTCAAAAGTGAGTAAGACTGGTTAATACCCATGAGAATTTTCAATGTGTCCTGTAAATAGGTCTGGTACTGATAGATCCTGACAAGCACAGAGAAATATCATTTTACTTCCACAGTGACTGCAGGTGTGTTTTTGTTTTCACGTTTCATTTAGCTAATGAAGCTTTAGTGAAGTCAGAGTCCTTCAAATCTCTTATTATTCTTTTGTTCTTTTTTTTTTTTTTCCCCTCTTTCTTTTGAGAGGCCTATTTTATTAGGATTTGAACTATAGAGTCTTTGAGCAAGCAGGGCTACTACACAAATATAGCTTTTATTCTTTCTGGAACAATAAGACAAATAAAGGAGCAGATAGTACTATTGTGACAAGTGACATCCTGTTAGTTTCTAAAGAAAAGATGTGAAGCCTGACTCATCAGTCTAATACAATTCTGAAAGACTGTTCCTGTGGCAGAATTCCAGTAGGCACATTTACCACCTGTGGAATAACTTTGTCCTAAAGATCTTCCTAAAATGGAACAACAAAAAAAAAAACTCCACATGTGTAAAGCCCACACATTCCTTCATTAGGCCTCTACTTTCCAGGGGAAAAATTTGGAGCAGAAATATGAAATTCAACCATGCCACAGTTCTGCAAACTGAAATTTCTTCAAAATTGCCTAAGAACTATAATGATGAATCTCAAAGTTCAACAGATAATCTTGCAGATGTATCAAAAGTCTACACTTTAAAAAAATCTTTTGAGTCATATTTTCTGTTTATGCAAACTAGATATATTCTTATACTCTGCAAAAATATATCTCAAAATTATTCCAGAAGACATTACTTTATTTTGATAGATGGAGAGCAACATAGCTGGTAAAGGGTCTGAAATCTTATGAGTGGCTGAAGGATCTGGGCTTATTCAGCCTGGGAAAATGAGACACATGGAGAAACTTTTCACTCTCTACAACTGCCTGAAAAGAAGTTGTAGACAGATGGGGGTCAATCACTTCTCCCAGGTAACAAGTGACAGAAGGAGAGGAAATGGCCTCAAGTTGTACCAGGTGAGGTTTAGATTGAACAATAGGAATAATTTCTTCACCAAAAAGGTTGTCAAGCATTGAAATGGGCTGCCCAGGGGAAGGGTTGACACATCATCCCTGGAGGTATTTAGAAGACCTCTAAATATCTTTTAAGTGTAGGTGTGACACTGAGGGACATGGTTTAGTGGGGACTTGGCAGTCCTGGGTTAACAGCTGTACTCAATGATCTTTAGGGTTGTTTCTAACCAAAGCGATTTTATGATTCTATTATTGATATTCTTAATGGAAATGGAAGTGCACAATTGAAGATGACAGGAAAACAAAAAAATTCACAGAAACTCAGGCAGTTTCAGTTGAGCTACAATTGGAAAAGCAGTTATGTATGAATATGTGTCAATGCTTCCTCTTTCCCCTCGAGTTCATTTGTCTTTTTCCTCTTGCACAACATGAGGCAGCAAGTAGAACCAGAATTCTGGATTGCAAAATTTGGATTTGGAATCAAGCTGGCTGGTTTGTTTATTTGTTTGTTTTTGGTTTTTTTTTTTCCTAGAGTTCAATGCAAAAGTGTGAAGGCAAAAATATGCTATTCTACTGAGCAGCAAAATATATTGATTTCAGTGAAGTTTGTGTCAGGAGTTAAACAAACACTAACTGGCTTTTACACTCAGAAGCTTTACAACTATAATGCAAGTCTGAAATATTAATGGAGGAATACTGTTGCCTCAAGCAAGTGGCAGAGTACTTGAATCTCTGCCTTTCATAACTCAGGGACAAGTTCTTCAAAATATCCAAACTATGTCTGTTCTTTCCCCAGACTGGTTCTACAGTAGAGTTACTCCTGATTTAATTAAATATTCAGGACTTGGGCTTTAACCAGAATTTAATATTTTGCAAAGGTACAATTATTCTGCAGTCTCCAGAAAAAAATAAAATGGTGAATGGAGTCTTATTGAATGTAAGAGCACATATAATCTCCTTCCATTTTCATCTCTTTTGTATCTTTTTAAGGATTTGGTATATTGATATATTTGTAACCTGACAGGAATAAAGATTAAAGTGTGGCTGTTTTTTTGTTTTTATTTATTTTTCAGTGCCTCAAAAATACAATAGCTCTTACTAGAAATGCTGTACTACACCAGATTGTTATAAAACTTATCAAAGCTGCAGGCATGGGGATAAAACTCCCAGGAGCCTCTTACTGGCATTTCCAACAAATGTGACAATGTTTAGCACTTCCAGAGGCCAGCAAACATTAAGTGGCATTTTTCATAAACTGATGAGGAAATTTATTTAGTGTTGCAGTGAAGTTCCAGGAGCCAACACATGAAAAAACCAGCATGTGTTCTTTTGCTGTACTCTTGAAATTCTCCTTTTCCTGCCTTACTTGTTCAAAATCTCCCCCACATCTTACAAAGATGGTTTGATTCTGTTTTCCCTGAGTCAGTGCAAATCCAAGATAAGTCTCTTAAAGCCACTGGGAGACCAATGCAGTGGAAATGAAAGCAATCAAACATAAGACTGTAAAACAGTATGAAGCTTCTAGGATGAGGCCATTTTGATTATGGTTATTTATTATAGAGAGCACTCTAAGCAAGCACATTAAGAAAAAATTAACCCCACCTTGTGCAGTGGAAGGGCTGATTTGCCAGGGATCTGTGCTGAGCTGCTCAGGGACAGGTGCACAAAGCCCTTTGGATGGTTGCAGAGGAAGGAACACAAGCACACAGGTGAGAGCTCTGGCCTAAGCTGTTTGCTCTGGAGCAGTTTAAGCAGATGCTGGATCAAAAGGGCAGAAAAAGCTGGGCTGAACAAGTCACCTTGGTTTGAACTCACACATGACCAGGGTGGCTGCAGCAGGACAGTATTCTCTGGCATTATGGCACTTTGCCTCTGGACTCTGAAAATCCCCTCCTACAGCATAGGCACAACTTAACTTCACACAACAGCCCAGGGCCCATAATTCAGGGTAACAGCTCCGTGTTGCTCACCCTGCCCCAGACCTTTAACCTTCACACATCAATCTTTCTGCATCAGTATCCTGCTGGAACACCTTAGTTTGCCTTTTCTCAGCCCCACACTGCAGAGACATTTCTTCACACCCTCACTAGCAGGTACAGCTCCTATTGGTGAAGGTAATCAACGGGCACCATCTGCCTTGAGGAATAAATAGCTGAGATATTTTCTACAGCAATATCTAGGCACTGTCCTCCCATCACACCCATCCTTTTACTCTGCCTACCCAGCCATCCACCCACCCCCACATCCATCCGCAGGAACATGTTTTTGCAGAAAATACTCTGGCTCAGAGGCAACTCCACTCTAAGAAATGGAATTGGCAGGTAATAAATAGGCCTGCACTATGCTGCTTTCATAGAAACACTCAGGGGCTAAGGCTTTTAAATGTGAATACAGGTTATTATGAGTGCACAGCTATCTTGGAGCCTTTATTATCATGCACCTTTCACTGTGTGTTTCACTGAGTGTATTAAAAAAAAAACAACCCAATACCAAAAAGCCCCTCTTTCAGTAGGGTAAAGAATGAAAATCAAGAAACTGCCAGGACAAGATTGACATTGAATAATACAAACTGCACTGGCATTGCAGGGGTTCCCACAGCAAGTGAGTTGCTTAGGAACAATAATAACATTTGGTCCTCAATCATCCCCTCCAAATTTGCCAAGAGGGGCTTAGTCCCCCTCCAGAAGCATAGAAGTGAAATATTTATACCCTTCCTTGAGTCTCACTCTCATCCATATCTGGATGGGCTTTCATCTGGAGAACACAGGACAAGTTATTCCCAGTCCTGCCAGGAACCCCTCCACAAACAAATGCTATCAAAGTCAGCAAGACCTTCAGAAATTCACAGGAATGAGGATCCAAAGGACAAGTGCAAATAATGGCTCTCCACTGCTCCTACACCTCCTACAAGCACCTTTGGCCACCTGTGGGGCAGCCTGCAGGAAGGGCTCCCTTGCCCCAGACGATGTGCTGGAGTCTCCATGCCCTGACCCGAGTCCACAGCGGCAGAGGCTGAGTGAGCCTTGGGCTGGACCTCGTGGCTTGTTTGCCACACAGGGGGCTCTGCTCAAACCTTGCTCCCATGGGGGGAAGATGGGAATGAAGGTCTTTCACAGACTGGGGAGAGGAAATGCCACGAGCTCCTTCTCACACAAGGGCTCTGGGAGGTTACCTATATTTGCAGCTCTCTGTTGTACCTCACTGCTCACAGCTCATCCAAAATACCCCAACCCTTACCCTGTGAGCCCAGTGCAAATCAAATACTCTCCAAATATTTTTTCCTCCTTCTGCTGATGAGGTCCCTCGAGTTTTGTAAGCTCTGCAATTTCTTTGGAGATGTGTTACAAGTTAATAATTTATTCTGAAATATTTTTTTATTCTGAATTATTTTTGTTGGTAATTCAGTTCATTTTTTTGTGCCTCTTAAGGTCATTTAGAATTTTGTCTCTTTCATGGATAATTGTTTTCATTAACATAGCAGTAGTCTTGGAAACAGCTAAGCAGAGCTTTGTACCCATCATCCAGCTTCATGCAATGAGTTAAGAAAGTGAAAATATGCTGTCCTCATCTGTGTTGTCATACACAGAGCTGTTCTGGAAAACTCTTGAGTAGAGCTGCAGTGAACTCTCCCTGCCATTTCAATGCACACTCAGCTTCTGGTATTTTTGACACAGCAGTTTCAGAAAAAGGTAACAAGTAATCTGAAAAATGCCTTTAATTCACACAAAAAAAATGTTCCAGGATATGGAAAAGCTCCCTTTCTAGTTGAGGTAATTAAGTTGCAAGTCTAATATAGGAAAATGTTTGGTTTAATTCCTAAATCTACCTGAGCAATCCAGGGTAAAAATTCTGCCTTGTTTTAATATATCTGATCCTGTTTGATATGTTAATTGATTTTAGAGTTTATGTTTGTTTAGTAGAGCAACTTTTACTGCACATTTCCATGGACTTTTTTCTTAACACTATTTAGTAATCCTTGTATTTCAGCATTATGTATTTTCTCTCTGAAACTGTGTCCTTATTTTAATCACGTTCCATTCTCTATTCCTCAAACTAAGAAGAGCTGCACATTTTTTTTTTGAGACACTTCTAAGTGCTGGGCTTTAGTTTCCCACAGGGATAGACACAAGATTGGGATTAAAACAAACAGAACCCCCAAAGTCATTGACAGAGTTCTTATATATGAAACTGAATTTCATAAGAAGTCAGTGGACTTGAGATATCTCAGTAAAGCACAGTGTTCTGATATCTTTTTAAGGAAGAATTCCTCAAATATGCTCATTCAAGCCAGTATTCCTCAATGTTTATGAAGGGATATATCCAGTAAAAAGGTCCCAAGAGCAGCCATTATGTTCATTTTGTAAAATTCTCTGTGTTCTTTGAGGTTATATATATGCTATTCCTTTCCAATTATATTGTATAATTGTATTCAAAAGCAAGGTGTCTGTTAACTTTAAATGGGTTTATGCATAACCTTGAAAGTTGTGTTGTTTAGTTTTTAATTAGATAATGTTAAAAATCAATAATCAAGATATATTAAGAGGATTTATAGATCATCAAACCAAATAAAGGTAACAGCTGTGATAATTTCTTTTGACATTCTTTCAGAAATGGGTATGCAATTATGCTCTGTTTGTACTACAACACGAGTAAAAATTCAAACTTAATGACAAAAAAAGGGAATTATGCAGGGAGTCTGTTGCAGGGGACCAGCCACATTTGTCCTGGCTAATTTCTCTCTCTGCTAGCAAAGATATGGGTTGTATTTGAGCTGTATGTGTTCAGAATCAACTTCAGACAGGGGATGGTTTTTACATTTCTCCACCAGATTAAAGAGCCAGTAATCCAAATTCTGTTACTCTAAGCAGAAAGATTAAGTCCACCAGTTTCCAGTCCTTAATTTGAGCCCTCTCCAGTTCAGCATGTCTTTAACAGGGGAAATCACAATCAAGCACAGCCTTCCAGATGCACTCATAGGTAATACCCACCACACTGATTATGGAGCAAAATAATCTGCTATAAACTGAAGGTTTATATTAAACAACATTTGCTTGTATCTGTGGCATCTGATACAGCTGATTTCAAAGTTACCGGGAAATTCATGTTGCAGCACTTTCTTCCTGAGTTCAGAGGGGTCCTTCTTTACAGCATAAGGTAAATGGAATGGTTCTACAACTATGATTTTACACTGGCTGCTCTAACTCTGCACACACTGCACAGTTCTTTTAGCTGACTGATCTGGACCACTGTAGGCCATAGATCACTCCATTGTTACTTGTCTCCATTTTCTTTTTGAGATGAAGTTTTGTCAGTGATCTTATGCTATCTCCCAAGTCTCTGATCAAAGTATTAAATATTACACACCAAACCAAATTTTCTGTGGTATTCTCTAAGACACATAATAATTTGATGGTATTTCTCAACTTAAAATTGCCTTTTATGTAAATTGACTCCTATAATAACTAGCTCACAAATAAAAACTGACAACTTTATTATGCTGTTGGAAAAATAAAAACCCAAACAACAAACAAAACTTTTATTAAAGTAATGATTGAAGTCTGGCCATTTCTACATTCAGATTCCCTAAATTATATTTTTGAATATAAGTGACAAGCAGAATGTTTCTGCAGGGTATGAGGAGCAATCCTGTAAAACAACGAGCTGCTCAAAAAAAACAGTGTGCACTGTTGCAAGACCAGCGTTTTTAAGACACTCTTTGGGGAGGACGGAGGCCTCAGGAATCTGGGGATTTATTCCCATCCCTTCTTGAATCTGGGGTTTGTTTGGATGTGATGCAATTCCTGTGGGTTGCAGGTAGCAGCAGAAGGAGGTGCAGGACCCGTGGGTGGTGTTTCCCTCTCTCCCAGGCAGGTCACCAGCCTGTAGCCATCCTCTTCCCTCCTGCCCAGCCCAGCTGGCTCTGCAGCCTCCTGGCACAGCTCAGCCCAGCAGCTCTGCTGAAGCCTCAGTTTCCTGCTTCCCAAAGGCACTCAGGAAGATTAAACTGGAGTGACTAAGCATGCACCCTACTTTTCCAAGCAGTTCTCAGAAAAAGACAAACCATCATTTCTGGCTAAACAAATAGTGTATAGCTTTGTTCTAAACAGCAAAACCAAAAACAACTGCATGAAAACAAAATGATGGGAAAAAATGTTTAAACCCAAAGTGTAAAATGTGGAAGAAGAAACTATGTTAACTGGGAAAAATAATGTCTAAGTGGTCCAGTTTGAGGGTTTTGATGGTTTGATTTATTTGGCTATTTGCATTTTTTAAATTCTTTTTACAGTTTGATTTATCCTTTTTGTTTGTTTTTCTGTTTTGGTTTGGATTTTTTTGCTAGCACTTTCCTATGTCCTTGGATAGTAAAAGTACAGGAAAAAAACCCCAAAATTTCTGGATTTTAAGTATTTTTTTCCTATGAGAATGCACATATTGGGCCACACTGTGAATAAACTGCAGCATCCCAGCATATAGTTCTTTCATCATTGATTGCCTTCAATTACATTCAATTTATAGCATTAGTGCTGCAAAGCAAGGGGTGTCCTGTTCAGAGTCCTTTTCAGTTGGCTAAGCATTAATGGATGATGATTAACAAAAAAACCCTCTATGCCTTGCCAGTCCAGGCTAAAAGCAAATTGATAATTTGGCCAATGTGTGTGTTTGTTGTCCACATATCTGAAAAAAAAAGTAGCATTAGTGGTGTTGCTATATAAATGCATGTTGCAATTATCAGTAGACCAACCTAGGCACTCTTTTTCTTGTTTTTATTTCAGATTAAATTTCAGTTCCCAAACTGCCTCACGACCATTTGGTCAAGCTGAATACATTGGAGGTTCTGTATATGAACCAAAACTGTATATGAATATCCACATATCACCTGGTAAATGCTGTACTCTGTCAGCAGATGGCTGAGATTTGGGTGGAGGATGGGGCAACACACAGCCAGAAGTTAGCAAATTAGTCATAATAGATCAAGACACCTAATTGGCTATGGCATTTCTTGTTAACTTAGTTTTGAACCCACTTGGTCCATTCCACGATAGAAACAGAGCATTTGCAGAAAGACCTCCCATCAGATTGCACCTGCATTTCTCCTCTTTTAAATGGTGAAGCAGAAGCATCCCCAGCACCTGTCACTAAAAGTTTACATTTCAACATCTGCCAGCTCTAGCACAATTTTTTGATGATAAAAGGCTGCAACCTTTGTAGTTGCTATAGAACTCCCAAGATGCAGATGTAACAGGTTTTTTGTACATGGTGAAATAAGATTAATAAGAGTGCAAATATATAGAATGTCTTATGACATGCTACACAGTTACCACTTACCAGTAGAACCCATCTATTTATGCAGTATTTTGTAAGTAACTCTCCTTTCATTAAAGAGGAAACCAGATTTACCACAAGATGAAGATTTGTGAGTCATGAAAAATTGACATATCGTAAGGCTGTGTCAGAATAAAACTACAGTGAAATGATGGTAAGATGACTTAAGTAACATGCTCCTTAGGCCAGGAATTGTATCTTTGTTTCCAAAATACATGTTTTGGATTCTAAGGAATACTCTCAAATATATGCATTTTTAAAATATAGAAGTTATTAAAAAAATGCTTACTTTTACTCTTAGGTTTTGCAGTTTATTTCAGTGAGCTTGTATTGGAATAAAATGGCTCTAAATATTTTCAAGGAGGAAAATATCTAGTACTTCTTATTCTTTAGAAAAGTCTGCAGGTTTGACTGTTTCATCAGTTAAGCATAGTTCAGTTTGTTTTTTTGACTTCTCTGAATTTCCTTAGATGTGTTTGGGGTAATGTGAGCACTGCAGTCCTTAGGAAGGATGCAGTAACCAGGAGCCAGAGGGAAAATGTGTCTCTGTTACTCTCCTCATCTCTGCGACAGCGAGAGCTGGCTCAGAGCTCCACTGTCCAAACTGTTGTTCCATCACCACACAACAGAAGACTTCAAGCAGTAGCAGTGAAATAATTCTGATCAACAGTTAGCAGCTAATATCAGAAAAAAATTAGTCAATTACATCATGGCTTTGTACACACATTCTGAAGTCACTGGTTTATTTTTTTTTTCTTGTGTCATAGTCCAAGGTATTGTATAATGCACTTCTTGATTATTGTCAATAGATCTTTACAACTTTATAGTCTGTTTTCCCCTCACTGTATTTTTAAAAATTATTTTTAGGTTCCTTGGGTGGGATTTTATTATTTTGTTTTGCTTTGTTTAAGGTTTTTTTTCCTGTCCAAATTAATCTTGTTTGTAATCCCTTAGCCCTGTATTCATAATCTTTTTGGGACTTTGGATCTCTAGACCTCAAAAAGATTAATTAGTCTCTGAAGAGCTATATATATATACTTCAATTTTTCCAGATTTGGGTCTCTCTTTCCAGTTAATATTTAAGATGTTTATACTCATAATATAATGAGATGTGGTTAGTTGCAGTCCCTACAGTATATGCCACCAGACAGATATCTTCAACACTGTAGAAGGAAGACTCTTTATCACTGCCACGTGTTTACAATTTGCCAGGCAGTTTCCAACCCACATGAGTATGCTGCTATCCAAGCCAATCTGAATTCATTTAGCAGTAAGACATCATGAAATGCACTGCCAAATGCTTTACTGAACTCTAAATGTGCCACATCCTCAATTTTCCCTTCACACATTTATAGTAGAATGGCTGGTGAGGGAAATTTTCAGAGACAAGCATATTTAAGCATGAAACCCATTAACTTTCACTTACAGTTTCACTTTGATTTACAAAGGCATTTAGGGACTCAGTTTCCATTGGTGTCCTGTTGTGACTTGGGAAAAAACATTATTGTATCAAAAAAAGAAACTACATTTTCAGAGCAAGTTATTCTTCCTAGCCTTTCCCTATTCAGTTCCTTCCCAGCTATGCTAGAAGAAGAAAATGTACAATCCAGTGGATCCTGGAATCATTTCATCCTGTTAGGATATGTTTCATATCCTCACAGGATGAAAGGCAACTATTCCTGGTGGATTTTTTGTCCATCTGCTGTGCAAACAGGTAATAATCACTACAGTCCGTATTTTGGGAAAAAAATCCCATCAAAGGTGCTTTTGTCTCTCATTAAGAGTTCTATAAAAGACTGTTGACTTCAGTGGTCCCTGCAGGGAAGATGAAGCAAACTGCACAGTAATCCCACAGGACTGCTGTGTCAGTAGGGAATATGCTTCACAGGTAATGTTGAACAGCATGGGTTAAAACAGGCTAAAAGTAATTAAATAATCCCCTGATACCTGAGTGCATTTAAGGTCAGAGCCCTGGCAGGGCACACCTGTTTGGCTGAGTACCACTGCTGCTGTTGGAGGATGAGATTAAAAGGAGGATAGTTTATCAAGAGCAACTTTTAAACCACTCTGGCTCTTCAAATTACTATAACTACCTCCATGCAGTGGTTCATTATCAGCATGCAATTGAAGTAATGGACTTCACTTGCAGTTTCACCAGGTTCCCTTTGCACCACCCAGGCAGCATGAATAGGTTGGTCTTGAAATGAAGGATCAAGTAATCCCTTTTTATCTCTTTAGCTTCCCTGACCACCAGAAAGAGGTTTTGACACGAAAGCTAACCAACACCCAGCTTCTCAGTGTCTTGGTTAGGAGAGAAGATATCATGGAGATGATAAAGGTGCTGAAAGATTCAGGTGCAGATGTGGGTCCAATGAACACCGTGTTGAGCGTGAGCCAACAATGTGCCCTTGCTGCAAAGGGGGAAAATTTTATCCTGAGCTTCATTTGACAAAATACCTCCCCTCCACCCAGCTCTGGTGAGGCCACACCTGAAATACTCCCAACTAGTGATCATTGTGTTATTTAGATATTTCATGGTCTCCAGGAAAATTTTTTTTGCAGTTTATCTATATATATATTATCCTCATAAATCTGGACTCTCATTTTTTCCTCATGATAATCCACCCAGGAAAGTGTTACTTCAATTGAAAATACATATTTTACCTCCATCAAAAATACATAATTTTTTATAATTCAGGTCTTTATGAACTTCTATTTCTCTATATATATCTGTTACTTTTGCTGAAATAATAAGCACAGCATTCTGTGTCTGACTAGGTTTTGGCATCATTGGTTTCTGGTTGCCTTGTACAGATTGAAAGTTTTAGGTCAGCTAAAAGGCATTGGCAAGGGTCATGCATACTTCAAAAACAAGAATAGTCTTTTGAAAACAATTGTTTGAAAAATGGCATATAAACAGAGAAAATAAATATATACAGCTAAAATGTTTCCGCTTCTCTAACTTGACATTTTCCCCTTTGAAATTTCTGTACATTTTCTATTCCTTACACTAGATATTAATAATTTGTTCCTTTCTTATTTACAGATATTAAAAGTTATTGGGTTTTTCTTCATAACACCCAAGCTGGTTGGATATAAATCCATAGCAGCTGGAGAGCTTGGTGCTTTGCCTAAGCACGTGAGGCAGCCCAGCTTTTCTCCAAGCCATGCAGGGAAGTGTGGCTGTGCTGACTGACCTATGGCAGAGTCACCTTCTGCCTATCTTTCCTCATTGGAGACAAAAATTTGGACTATTTCTCCTTACCCTTTTTTATAGAACTAGTAAAATCTTAACTATGGCCAAGACTTCTCTTTTATTTTTAGTTGAAACTAAATTTATTAGATAGGAAGTTAGAGGCAGGTAGCATGAGAGTATTTCTTTGGGAAAACATGTCAATTCTTAAGAAAAAAAATAAAAATCAGGTAAAATTCAGGAGTAGGGAATATGCATTTTTTTTAACATGCTAAAAAATCTTCATATTTTCTTGGGTCTGCTCTTCCATTCCCAGGTCTGGAGAAGGAAACTGAAATTTATCAGAACCAGAAAAATTGTGTGTAGGGAGGACCAAAGAAGTAATGATCCCTAAGTGAATATCTTCCAGGTATGACCATCCCAAATGCCTTTGTAAAGAGCACTTTTCCTTGCCTTGTGACCTTGCCTTTAAACAAGAATCAAGCCCCTTTTGGCAGGGTGCTTCCCTGCCTCCTGCCCACAGAGCACTTAGCACAGTGTCCCCAGCCCTGCTGTGGCAGCGCTGCAGCTCTCAGAGCATCCCTCACCCAGGCATTTTGGGAAAACTTGACTTGCTGTGCGAGACAGATGTTAACAAATGCTCTCATTTACAAATCCTGTAAAGCCTGGCCCTGATTTTGAAAGCAGGAGCTTGGCTCACCATGGCATAAGAAATGGGCAGCCAGGCAGTGTGTAGGAGGCAAAGCAATTGATTTGGGTGATGAGGGAAGAAAAGCCAGAACCAAGGAGATGGAAAGCAAGTTGGCAGAGGAAGAATAATGAGCATATTTTTTTTTAAATTGATAGCATATAAGATCATAGAATCATAGATCCAAGATGACTAAAAGTGACAGAATCTGAGTTAAATAATTCAGTAATGAAAGCATTTTTATGAATGGGAAAGCCACCAAGTTATCTGTAGCGTCCCAAGCATGCTAACATTAACAGTGGGGAGCAGATCAACTGCCAGTTCAGGGAGCAGCACTTCCCCACCTGTGAAAATGCCAGGAAACACATGGCCACGACATCATGCTGAGAAGTGTCCTTTACAGTCCCACAGATTTATACATTTGACTGCTATTTCATAGTGCAGTTCCTGTCCTTATAATGCAATTCCTCCCTCCTCCACCAATCACATCCTTTTTTTCCTCAGGCCACTGATACATAAGGGCTCTGATGTGCAACAAAAGCTCACCTCTGTAGAGTACTGTGGATTTAGGAGTCTCTGCTTCCCTTCCCTCTTGCAGACATTTTCCCTTTTGATTTTTTTCACTCCTTGACATTGCATATTTTCAGGGACACACAAACCTCCTGAGAGCTGCTATTAACTGCTGTCTTTACCATACTAGAAGAAACTGTAGCTTAGAAGAATTTTTTTTTCCATGTATTGCTATTAAATCATTTTAAAATGAAATTCAAATATTTCCACTACTTTTTTTTTTCATGAATGCATCTGGTAAGAAGCTAGACGTGTCTTTTCCCTGCCTTAGGCTAATTGCCAGTAAGATCTTATTGAAATCCCCTTTTCCAGGCTGCTGAGTCCAGTCTTGTGAGAAAACACAAGACTTTCCCATACCCTCAGAACAGATCTGGGTTGCAGCATGTGGGGTCTCGGGACCCACAGCGCTTTCCCAGATGTAAGATGTATGCACCTCTCACTGTGGATCATCTATTTTGTCAGCTGTGTAGGGAGGTTCTCCCCACTGCTAGGACACTTTGAGAAGGCATCTGGAAGGTCATCAGGTTCTATTTGTTTGTTTGCATTCCCCAGGCTGCTGTTCAAAGACACAGACTAGCTTCCAGAATAAACTGAGAAGCTATGGGACTAATTGTGAATGTCTGTCTGTGTTGTAAGTAGAGATGTGTGTTTATACTTTTGTATATGTACATATTCTAAAGAATTCCTGAAGTTCCCCATTTTCTGAAAGTTGACATTATGTTCAATTCATAGACAGATATGTGAATTAAAAATAAAGGGAACAGTCAAGCAAAAGGAAATCTGGAAGACAAGATATCCCTATGGCAGGTCCAGAGGCAATAAACAAAGGCTCCAGTCTAGGTATATACAGTATTTTCCTCTGCAATCATAAAAACTCTTATCACTTAAAGTTTAAACAAACTGTACACCAGATTAATGTATTTTTACCTATTTTAGTTTTAAATTTAAGGACCCCCCAACTGTAAATTATTAATTTAGAAGTCAGCCCCCAGTTGTTCTAAAAATGTGGTTATATTAATGCCTCAAGAGTTCTTAAAGAATACTTCAATAGAGGTTTTTCACAGAGTTGAAATTTGAAAAAAAGAATTTCAGGACATTTTTCAAAATACGATAAATTAAGTATGGATCTCTTCTGTTTATGATTATTTTATAGACATTTTAAATTAAAAATATGACCTTTTTAGTTTCTTTGAAAAAATCTTATACCAAGCAAACCCTAAGTATACATGAATACGAACACACAATTTTATGAATTTTCCATAGAAATTTCAAAACACTTTTTAAGAATGTATGGTTTATTTTATATCTGCACCAGCCTATAACTTATTTCATATCTTAGATATCTCAAAACTTGGAAAAAAAAAATACAAAGAACATTAAGAATCTTTGGATGAAATTTTGGTTTTGAAAGGAAATTTTTGGAGCCATAAAAATTGGGTGAGCAGTCCCAGCCAGCTTTAAAGAAAATGTATTTTTCTGAGGAGCTATATCTGAGTCCTGATACAAACACTCTCTTTTCCTCAATCCCTGTCCTGGCAGAGATTTAGCACATTTTACGACCCAGGAGTGTGTGGGGAAGAATGGCTGTTATCACTCAGCAGCATGCTGAGAGATGTAAGTTGTTAGCAATAAGTGATGCAATTAAGTATTTCTTGGAGTGATCTTCATACATAATTATGGCTCCATTTTGAACCACGCATCACTAATAACACTGTACCTGCTCTGTAATTAGGTGACTACCTCCATATTTCTGATGTACTCATGAGCTGTACAGCAAGAACAAGCTACTTTGCAGCTCTGTAAAAAGCCATCTCTCACTGAGACACAATAGACACCATCTAGTCAATACAAAATGTCTTTTAAATACTGTTTCCAGAGTTAGCAGTGATCAGAACTACTTTTTATTCCCCCCCCCCAACAGTAAAATTACATTTCAAACTTGAACATCTTGTGGATTTCAACAAACATTTTAATGGCAGCACAAATTCTGATAGTTCTCAAGTGCACAAAGTGGTTTTGTCTGTTATATACATCACAGTGGACCCTAAAGAGAGACCTCAGCAACCTGCCTTGGCAGCAGCTACTCACACAAAGCACCAGAGACCCTATACCTTGCTTGGTGGTGTGTGTGACCAGGTGGGACCTACTACATAAGGAGGGGACACATAGAATCTATATACCCATGATTTCCTCATAACTGCACAAGACATCTGTTAACTTTCAATAAAAAAGTCAACTTATAGTTAGCTTGAGAAAGACAAAGATGTTGGAAGATGTGTTTTTTTATGGAAAACACCTCATTTTCATAAAAAGCTCTGTTTTTTTCTGAGTGAGACCATTTTTCTAGAAAAAGTTGATTGACAAGAATATGTTTTCCAGACAGATGAAGATTTGTGGCTTGCTCAAAAATTAAACCAATTCAATTCCCAATGCCAAAGCTGTCGAAGTCACATATTCTTCCTCACATCCACCAAGAGCCTGGCAGAGCACCATTCTCAGACCTCTTCCTGCACCCTCAGGAGCTGCCTCAGCTGGCACTGCCCATCTTCCACCAGTGACTATTTGGAGTGAATTTACCTCATGTAGACACAATTGTCAACATGAACAACTGGGAAAAAACGTCCCCTGAGAAGTGTCTGGAGCAAGGCATCTTCTCCTCTAAGTAACCCTGGTAAGACAAATGCTCCTGAGCTGGGGAGATCTGCTGCAGGCAGACACTGTGTGGTTCTGCAGCAGGAACACACCTCTCATCCTGTGCTGCCTCTTCTCCCCACACTGCACACAGCCTGCTGCTGGTTACTCTGACCTGAGCTTGCCTGGAGAGAAAAGCACATCTCCCTTTGTGCTGCCTGCCTGAATCGTGTGCCTCAGCCCCGAGTGCCATATTTGCAGGTGCCATAAACATTAATAAGAGCACTGAAAATGAAGACAGACTGCTGCTCTGTTAGTAATTACAGGTTTTTCAAATAACATAATTTCCTAGTTAACATTAGAAAAGTGACTGAGAATTGCTATAAGTGTAAACATATGGATGTGGGTGCCTCTTTCCTGATATCAGCATTTTCCTGAAAGCAATTTAAATGAGAGAAGTGCAAAAGGAATTTATTTTTAGAGTGTGCTTTCCATAAGTGTTTATAGAGCTGAATGAAGTAATGTAGAAGAAGTTTTCAGAATAAAAAGTGCATTCACCTTGAAATGCACACTAATACGAATTTTAATTAGAACTCACAGTTCCCTATAACCACAAACACTTTACAAAATACTAAGCTGAATGATAGAGCACTATTTGAACCTTTCCAATTTATTCTTTCGAACCTGAACACTGGCATTTTTGTGGGTGCATTGATCAGACCTTCACAGAACTTCAAATGTCACAGCAGATGCAATGATATCCCACTGCTTGTTTGAGGTGAAAGTCACCGATAAAGGGTTTTGCTGTGACCAAGTAAGATTTACTTTCTCCTAAGCTATCTGCCTTTCTGCTTGCTCTGACTGCAAAGATCCAAATGTATTTGCACAAATGCCCTTTATTCAATGTAATAATTTAGTAAATGGGAAGAAGTGGGGTACTCACAAGCCTCACCACTGGCTGGCTTGTGATGCTCCTTCATCATCAGGGGCTCCTCAGGCTTGGGTATATGAGGAAGAGAAGGTCAGTGAGGTCTTAAATCCAGAGCTCAGAGATTCTGTCTGGAACCACAAATATAAATGAATCTTAGAATATAAGTGACCCGATCTGCAGTTTATAGAGATTATCTCATGAAACAATGTATGGAGGGAAGACCCTAGTGAAGACAGTAGTGTTTGTTTGATACCTTGAGGATTTATTCAATTTCACCAAGAAAGCTCTTATGGTTGAACACCGACTTTAGAAAAAACTCTAAAGACCTGAAGGAAGAGTTTTGCGATGGAATGAGTACAATGTACAATGTCTTGGACTTCACACAAGGATTAATCTTTTTTTATCCATGTGCTCCAAATTACATGCTTGTTATAAATTTCACGTAAGAACAGACCAGAAGTATCCTCAGGTGCTTTTTGAATCAAGGGAATATTTTTGCCTTTTGTGGCAATTAACTTCTCTTTTCCAGCAGTGATCAGTGTCAGGTTTAAGCCCCACTGTAAAACATTTTTTTTAATAAAACCAGGGAAGCAAAAAAAAGAAAATGGTAACTGTTTTACTAAGAACAGTTATGAGTAATAGGAATATACAGTGCCTAATTGCAGTTTTGCTATTCACAGAATAGAGAAACAAATTCCACCCACTTGCTGAGGATGAATGGGTTGATGCTGTAATAGAGACAGCTGCATGTGGCAAATCAAAATTTAAATTTCAGGATGCAGAGATTGCATCAACGAAGGTGGAGGGGAAATTGCTATTGTGCAGGTCAGAGACTTTTTCTGAACCCCACTGGGTTCCTATGACCTGGTTTCCCACCACGATTGAGGACCTTCAAAGAGAAACCCAAACTGAAGAAGCCTCACTGGCTTCCAAACAACACCTTTTAAGTCTTCCAGTGCAAGTAAAACCTGTGTGGGATGCCAACAGTCAAGCCAATGCTGAGCCAATGTCCCTTAGCAGAAATCTGACTGGTAGCCAGGGAGAAGAATGAATAAGCTCCTTGCTGTATTGTCAGCTTGCAATCCATGGTAAAATTGCAGTTATCACAAACTAGACTGTTTGTATAATGAAAGGATAATAGAAAAGGGCTTGTTCTGGCCACCCCATCAGATGAAGTTAAGTTTCATTTTGGGGGACGCAAAATCTGTATTTTAAGTCTGAAAATTAATGTCTGGTGGCACATTGTGTGACAGAAACACTGAGAAATGGAGACTTCAAGGCCATATTGACAAGACATAAGCAAAATGAACAATATCTTCAAAGTACAAAAGACATGCAGCCCATTTAATGGTCTTTCACACCAAACTCAGCTGTCCCCAGTAGCAGTGCTGAGCTGAGCTAAAAAGCCATTGGGGCTGAGCTGAGATGAAAGGTCATGGAGGCAAAACTCCTGACTTTGGACAAAGCCCAACCCCTCTGGCAGGCAATCTTTTCTGAGAGAGTATTCAGTGCATATAGGTCAGGCAATCATCAGTCAATTAAATTGTACCATGGGCTGCAGGAACTCTTCTCATTCCCTACTTGCACAGCCTAAACTCTTGATCAAGCTACAGTGAATATCAACCTGAATAAGACTTCCTGCTACTGGTCAATCATGAGCTGGGATTTATTATTTTAGAGTCTTCTGTAACATGCAGAAAAATAAATGTTGCTTCTGAAGATAGCGGTGTACGACCCCTGGCACCTGACTTTTGACTTAACTGTGTGAAATCTGTCTTCAGCTGAAGTTAGATAAATACTTCACAATCAATAAATTATGACTGCTTCCTTTTTTCCAGATGATAGTGTTCCTTGACCTCCACAAGCAACACATATAAGTCAATCTATTAATCCGAGAGAACATTGCACTGCTCCTGTGACTACTGATAGGGTGTTTGTTGGGCTTCATTTTTCTGACAAAATTGTATTTTTGGCTCTTTGTTATAGTTTTACAGTTCACTAATGAACTGGATATTGTCCTGGAATGAAAAGAAATCCAGTTCTATTATTCCATACTCGGTTCATCTGGTTCATCCTGGTCATCACCCGTTTCCCCTTTTTGTCTTTTTTCCTGAGGATCCATTCTCTGTGTATATGCACAGCAAGTTTTCCTGGGATGTTCACCAATGAGTAACTTTATTTACAGGAAAAACAGCCAGACAGAGAGACTCATGTTGAGATCAGGCGTAGGCAAGATTTCTTGGCAGGAAATTGGCATGGCTGCATCTTACAAAAGCATGAGCTTCAGCAGAATTTGTTTGTATTTGAGGCACAAATATCTTTCAGTGAAAAATGAACTCCTGTTTTCCAGTGTACTTTAATAAACTGCAAAACTAAGTGAAGCCAATTCAAGGCGATTATAAACATAAAGTTAAAGCCAATGCACAACCTGTCAAGATGTCATGTGGAGCATCATCTTGTAGAGAAAAGGGCTCCAAGAATCATTGCCATTTATTCTGTACAGCTCCCACGCTCTCTATAGAGAGAAAATTTTGAAAAATTCTTGATGAAAGAATGACTGTCAGGAATTATGATTGCTTGACGTGCATGCTTTAAAGGGACAAGACCATGGTACACTCACCAAGCACACGCAGTGATGTTCCTCTGTGCCAAATTGTAGCAGTCAAGGAAAATTTCTGAATTTTCTTTATGTTTGTGTCTGACACCACTCTGGATGGCCACAGGGAAAAATATTTGGGTGTTTGTTGTAACAGGGGAAAGCCAAGATGGAAATCCTGATTGTGATTTCAACCTTGTCTTGGATAAAGAAGCACAGTGTCCCCTGCCCCTCAGAGAAAATCTGGTGGGCTCCAGCTCAAGGACAACCACTGCTGGCAAACATGCCTGCTCTTAAATGACTCAATCCAATTTATATTAAAAAAACACCAAAAAACAGTAGTTTCTACAGTTTCTTCTAGTTTCTTGTGTCTCATGGGTTCTAATATAGCAAGTAAGTTGAATAGCAGGGTTGGAGATGTACACTTGCCCTGGAGACTCTTGGGCCTTCTGTGGCAGCTCTTCTGAGGAACCCATCTGAGTCCAGCAGAAACATGCAGGGAAGCCAACCCTCCCTTTGGCTTGTCCACAGGATAAGTTGATGGTGTATAGCGGCTGATTGGAGCGGTTTAATGCAGTTGTTATCAAAGTGGGCTTTCAACCAATTTTTTATTTTCTCATGTTTCTTCTCTGTTTCACTCAGCTGAAAACTGCATGCTTTGTGCTCTCAAGTAGCTTATTATCATTCTTAACACTTAAATTCTTAATCTAGTACTACATGGACTCATATTTCCTTAGAGAAAAATTAAATCCACTGATTTACTCAAATTTCAAGGGAAGAGGAACAAATTAACACTTGTACTTTCATTTAGTGTCTTGGGTAATGCTGCAGTGAAAATGCATCAGTTTACCATTTCCTTCCAAGCTGGAGGCAAATGAAATTGTAAAGGAATGTTCCTTTACCGTATTTTGAAATATAAAATTTAAAATTTATATATATCATAGATATACATATATCATATCTATGATATATATCATAGATATACAAAATAATTAAATTAATATATAGCATATAAAATATAACATAATATAGAATATATACGTTATATACAATTATTATATATTAATATAAAATATATTAAAATAGATAAATAAAATACATAAATATTATATATTTATGTTATATAATATAGAATAAATACTATAGAATATATATTAATATACAACATATATTAGTACAGAATACATATATATTATATATATTATATATATTATCTCATAATATACATTATATAAAATTTGAATATAAATTTTTCAAAAGTTATAGAAAATTCCTTATGCTGTGAGGTTTCTGTCACACAAAGTGGTTTGTATCTCAAGAAATTAAAGAAAATCAATTTTCTGGTCTTGCAAGAGCTGTGTGATCTAGAAGAATAGGGGTAAGTATTTTTTGCAAAACAGATGATGCCACAGAATCTCTAGTGAGCATCTGTCTGCTGCTGGATGGAACCTAAGCTGTCTTTCCATCCTCCCCGACATGCAGACATGGAGTGCTGTGGCTGCTCAGTTTCCTACCCCGTTGCAAAGGTGTGGGACATGTCCAGCACAGCCAGAAATAGCAGCTAAATCTGGGCTGCAGCTGCTTTCTCTTTAAAACCCAGCTAAGAGTATAGTACATCAAGATCAGAATGCCAAGAAGGATGAGGTCTGAAATGACATTTTTCTCTTCTTTTTGTTGGGACTGAGCAACAGTGTGAAGAGGCCAATGAGACTGCTGGCTTGGAGGCGATGGGGAAGTGTGCTGCTGTCTTCTCATGACACAGACACACCTGTTCTGTGGGCCTGGGCTCAAAACACATACAAGGGTTTTGGACACAAAGGTAAGAAACCCACCTTGGAGATAACTTGGAAGAGGAACACAAACTAAGGACTCTTGGCATCTTAAACTCATGGAAGGCAAATTGCCAAGACATTTTCTAGTTCTTTCCCCACCATGAAATTTTATGACACAGCACTCATAGTGAGGTGGGAAATACCCCATCCCATAATTGTACCTTTCCTATGGCCATTCTGGATGGCTGCAACTGTGAGCTTGATTCTCCTCCAGACCAAAGGAGGACAATAAAGTTACATTTATTCTATAAGAGTTATCACCATTAGACAGCTATAGAGGATAACAAAAAGGACATCCTATGAAAAAAAAAAAATAAACCCCCCAGCCATTCTCTGGTTCCTGCAAAAACCATCAAGGGTTATTATTTATATGGCATCGAGATCAGCATGGATTTCAGTCACTCTTAGGTCTGAAGAAATAAAGGATTTCAGTGACCTCCCTGTCACAAGTTTTTCATAGCATCTAACTTCAGACATCTTCTTACCAGCTGTGTGGGGCTTTCAGACCAACCAGAGGTTTTGTGTAGATTTGTAGATTATAGATGTATATGTATACAATGTATGTATATAGATAGATGTAGATATGTATAGAGATATATATGTATGCAAATTACACACATAAAGATGTTACCAACCTAAGTCTAGGTGATATCTGTGGAATAGGTGATTGAAAGCAAGGTACAGAGATTCTCTGGTTTTACTCTTCATCCAATGCACATTTCTATTTGACCATCAGGTTTAATAACCAAAGACAAGTGAAGCATAAAGATGTTTATGAAAACAAGCAGTCCCTGTAGGTTTTATGGAGCATTCTATGCAAAATTTCTTTTCCTCAGCAAGAAAAATCTAATAAAAAACAGCAACAGTGGAATGACTTCTTTCTCTTCCTCTTAATCAGCAGGGAACGAAGTTTGGGAGTAGAGCAGGGAGAGTTTTTTTCCTGGCAAAACATTTTTCAGCTATCAAACACAATAAGTGTCATTTATATACAGGTTATAATGTATAGACAGAACAAATGAACATTTCAAAGTTGAAAAATTTAGAGTAGAAGTAATGAGTTAGTCATATGGCTTTGCAGAAGTCTTCATTTTTTCAGTCTAGTTTATGCATTCAGCTTTTAATATTAGGATCAAGATTACATCTCATTCTTTGAAAAATAAAGTCTCTGCTGTCTGTGAGCTCAATAACAGGAATTACTTGATAATGTTCTGTTGCCTCTACTTTATTTTTGTTTTTTTCATGCAGGAAATCAGAGTAGGTGACCACAATGGTGCTGCCAGGCTTTAAGGTTGAATAGAAATGAACAAATATGACATTATAATGGATTTTTTATTTTTGACTTGAAAGGCAAAGAAATGTAAATTCAAACCTAGGAGAGTGAAACATTTAATGACTGAGCAGCTAACTCTCTTATACTATTAAAATGTGTTGGTTCCACTTTTTGCACTTAATAATATTCTCACATAATAATTTATTTCTTTGAAACAAATGAATGCCTGCATTGAAACAAACCACTGAAAAATAACCAGGCAGAGTTTTAATTAAATGGCATTGTGGGTCTCTATACAGCTTGAAAGTTCTTGGGTCTCAGGAGTTTTGAAATCCTGTCTCAGTCACTGGGATTGCAGGTTAGGACCCCAGGGACACTTGCAGGCTGAATTTTGTGTCAGCATGGATGTCATCACAGGATGGTGGCCAGAGTGGCTTTTAGTGAAGATGCAATTCAAAAAGACAATTTCTTACTCCCCACTGGACATTATGGCTTTTTTTTTTCTGGATATGAACTTACAAGAGTTTGCTCTTGTTCAGTGCAAATAGTTCAACTGACAGATGCTCGAACCTCCCTAAGAACTTCAGCAGGGACTAGATTTCCAGGAAAATCCATTATTTTATTTTCCAATTATATATCTTTAGCCAGATATATAATCCCATGCAGTGCTACAGGCTTGGGACAGTGTGACTGGAAACCTGTCTGGTGGAACCTGGAGGTGCCAGTGGACAGCAGCTGAACATGAGCCAGGTGTGCCCAGGTGGCCCAGAAGGCCAGTGGCACCTGGCTTGGGTCAGGGTGGTCCGCAGGACCAAGGCAGTGATTGTCCCCCTGTACTCACCAGGGTAGTAAAATCATAGTAAAATCACACTCAAATCCTGGTTTTGGTTTGGGGCCTCTCACAAGGAGAACACTGTGGTGCTGGAGGATGTCCAGAGAAGGGCAATGGAGATGCAGAAGGGTCTGGAGCAAAAGTCTGATGAGGAGAAGCTGAGGGAGCTCTGAGTGTGTAACCTGGAGAAGAGGAGGCTCAGGAGGGACCTCAGCACTCTCCACCACCTCCTCAAAGGAGGCTGCAGCCAGGTCGGGTTGGTCTCTTCTCCCACGTAACTAGTTACAGCATGAGAGGAAATGGCCTCAGGCTGTACCAGGGGATGCTGAGATTGGATGTGAAAAATTCTTCACCAAAAGGAGGCCCAAGGAAGTGGATAAGCCACCATCCCTGTAGGGAGATGTGTAGGTGATGCTTAGGGACATGGTTTGGTGGTGAACTTGGCAGTGCTGTGATAGTGGTTGGATTCAATGATCTTAAAGGTCTTTTCCAGCCTTAATGATTCGATGAAACACAATTGATCCAAATGTTGAAAGATTGGAAATAACTCTATTGTTTCACACTGAAAACAGGGAGCACTAATCAGTCTTTCCAGAATGATTAATTGGCTATTCAGTTCCTTAACTCATGCTACCTTGGAATCTAGCTCTTACTCAAACTATGAATGTGTTTTTTTTTTAATTAACTAATTACATCATGCCACTTTCTTCAGCTGTGTAAAACTCCCACTGCCTTCAGAGGTCAGGCACAATGATGTTAGAAACATGGGATTTGACTTATGAAACACCATCTGCAGTTACAAATGGATGTCTAAATAATGTGGTACCTCAGACTAAAACCTCTGTCCCAGGAGCCCAAAGATTTTAACAGTTAAAGAAAGATTTGAGGATGTTTTGTGCGTTATCAGCTCATGCTATTATAAGTGAATTGAGAAGTCAGCTGTGAAGTTTTAATCCTCAATACAATAAAGAGGGACAATCCTAGTAAAGGTTCCAAGATATTCCAATTTTCTCCAGTGATGCCTTTTTCTTTCTTTCAAACTGTCAAACAAAAAAAAAAAAAATTGGCTTCTCAGTATATTCTGCCAATGGAGATTTGCAGAAGTACACTGGTAATGAGCAAAGGTGGAAAATAATTTAAAGAAGTGAAGAGCAAATTTTAGAGTGTTTCTGTTGGTGAAGGGTGAAATTAAAGAAATAAGTAGAATCAAAAAGAATTCAATAAATGAAATGCAGTCTGAACTTGTAAGCTACTGAGTCCATTAAAGCAAGGGGGGGGGGGGGTCCCTTATTTTAATTAACAAATTCAGACATGTCTAACTTTTATATCACTGATAGCTTCATTACCAAATAAAATTTTTAAATTTTAGCCTATTTTTTTCTCTTTTTCTAGAAACCTCTTGAATTAACTAATCACTTTTACCATGAGAAGGACAAAGATGAGTACAAATAAGGCAATGCCACAATAGTCTTTCAAAAATTAGGAAAGTAACAGCCAGAGACAATCAGGTGCAAAGGCTCAAGTTTTGATTTGTATGTTTTTCTGAACAGGATGATGTCTCTGAATCAACACTGCTTGAAGTCTGAGGCACATTTGTAAAGGAGCATGATCTGTTGCACACTTCACACCATCATCCCAAGCTCTAGTAAAAACCACTGGAAAATGTCATAAAAGTTGCAGAAGTGTTGACATTTCTTCAGACAAACACTGTCACTGAGAGATACATTGTTTGGCTGAAATTAATTAATATTTTTAAATGTTGGTCTTTGTAGTTTTTTTGGTTTTTTGGTTTGTTTTTTTTTTATATTATAGCAAAGGTAAAGAGGTTTAAGGATTATAATCAGCTCTTAATCAATGTGCGTGTAAAATTGGCATTGGAAGAATTTAAAAATAGCCAAGGCTGTAAATAGTGCTAAGAATATTGATGTAGTTATGGATGAAGTCATATTAATCATAGTCAACATATAATCTTGCTGTCTAGGGACAGTTCCAGGAGAAGCAAGGAGACAAGCTGAAAGCAATACATGGCAAGAGCCTCCAAACCACAGGAAAATCCCTTCCTTATCCTCTCCTCTATAAAGCTGAGCAACTTCCCCTCCTACCACCATCAAGTGGTACAAAACCTTCTGTTGCTTGATGGCAAAACACTCATTAGGATATTTTCATGGCCAGGTTTCTTCTATCAGTTATGGGACAGTGAATTTAAATATCATCAACGTCATCAGCTCTCATGGATAATCCATCCACAGCTCTGTCCAGAAGGTTGTGCTTCCACTGATTTTAAAATGGTGTCAGGTTTTCTATTCTACAAAGCAAATTTCATTATTTGCAGCTATTAAATGACTCTTTCCTGTTGGCCTAGGGTTACAACTTACCAAAGCCTACTGGTCAGACAGCTCAGGGATTTGTATTTGGGAGTTGTAAGATGCTGAAAATCCTCTAGAAAGTAGAAACAGGGGAACTGGATGTTCAGCATATCCTTTTTGTTATGATGTTCTCAGATGAAAGAGAGGTGAGATTATTTTCCCATGGATGCTTAAGAGGCAATAGAAGCTAACAGCAGAAAACACTGTTGCATTAATAGAGAGACTCTTGGTATCCAGTGTGCAGAAATAGGTAGAAGAGCCAAAAGTAACCCACACGGCAGAGAAGCACAAAAGGGAGGAAAGATAGGAATGGTACAGAGGGACTGAGAATAGAAAAAAACATTGAAATTATACTTTTTATAGGAAATGTGACATCATTGTATCTTAAAAGTATTTAAGAATAATTGCATACATTTGCAATTGCTATAGTTGCTGCAAACTTATAAAGAGATGAGCCTGGAGATTTTGTGGATTTTAAGATATTATACATATTGTAATAACTTTGGAAATTCCTGATCAACAGCAGCTTTACAAGATGTCAAAATTACCTTTTCTGTTTACTTATTTGTTCTACCTCTTTGAAAATTTCCCTTCACAAGAGAGATGCTTATGGTTTTTATATGTAGTCAATGCGTTTCTACAACACAAATCACAAAGTCTAAAGCACTTTCATTGTACCCATCACACCAAGCTCCACAGAACTTACATAACAAATTTCAGCAGTGACCTCCTCACCTCCCTGGTGCTGTACAGCCTGAGAAAAGCTCTGAAGTAGTTTGTGGTTTATTAATGATAATTCAGAGACTACCAAATTTAAATTCTTTAATTTTAAGAATTTAATTTAAATTCTTAAATTTTAATTTCTTTGACATTGAAACTTTTGTTTCCCAGCGTATTTCTTTAACTGCAAATTTAGAATTTGCTTCTCACTACTCACTGAACAATAAGAGTACAAATAAAAACAAATTAAAATAATAATGAAAACAAAACCAAAAAGGCCATCAAAAACCCAAACAAAATAAAAGCCAACCAATAAAAACCAAACAAAAACACAAACAAAACTGAACAAAAAAAAAAATAAAAAAAAAAATCAAACAATCAAAAAAAAGTCCCACACAAGAAATCCCACAGAAGATCCCCAGAAAAAAAAAATAGGCCAAAACACAAGAAAGCCAAACAGACCCAAAAAGCAGCTGAAGACTTGGTACAACCTGTGAAGGTTTTATCCACAGTTTTCATGGGGCTCGTGTCTCAGAGATTGTGAGCAAAAGCCAACACAACAGACAAACAAATTTGGGGTTGATAGACCTTTCTGCTTTCTCAAACACCTAGAGTTAATCTGATTTTAACATTTTTTCACTGACTCCTGAATGGGCCTCATGTTTTCATCTCTGGGAAAGAAACTACCAAAACTACTAGAAATTGCTGTCCTATGACTGTGAATATGCATTTTCCACCCTTTCTCCTTTGTGGTGCCATAGGGACACCTGAGGCTCTGGTCATCAGCAATATTTTCCAGTTATATTCACGTTCTGAATGCTGACTTCAGACTTTAACCAAAACTACCTTAACAGAGCACAGCTTTTTCCTGGAGCAGGATGAGAACAGATGAGATATCTCAGTGGTTTGAGACAGCTCACCTAACCTTCCAGTGTATGTATAATTCAACACACTGCACGATAAATTGGATTTTGACAAATAAAAATAAATAATGCATTTCCCTGAAAGCTCAGGGAAAGGGAAAAGTATATGGAACAAGAAAAAGGCATGTTTATGGAAAAAAATTAAACAAATGAAAAAAGGGAGAAAGATTATTTACTAAATATAGGGAGATATTGAAAAGTGTAAGTTCAGAATCCTCAAAATTATCTATTCGTAGTCCAGAAAATGGCATAATCCTTACTAAGTAAATATATCTATATATAAAAAGAGTGTTACCAAAAGTGAGAAATATTGTATTTAGTGGAAATTTAATCCTTGCCCCTCGCTGGTGCAAAATTCACCCTAAAATTCCTGCCAAACAGTCTGAGCTAAGATGATCTCTTTGCACTTTCCCAGAATGTTTCTGACTTTCAGTGAAAAGCTGAAAGTGCTAATTTCTTGCCATTAAACACCTGCTTAATTCCAGATTAATACCAGAAATAGGTGCATTAGTTTAAAAAAAACCCACTCTTGATTTTTCATAATTTTAAACTGCTGCTATTATACAAGAAATCAAGCTGGTTCTGCCTTTTTGGAACTCTATGACTAACTAGTTTACCTGTTTCTAGGAAAACTCTCTACATAATGTATGTGAATTTTAAACATTAATTACATATTCAATTACTTATTATTGTTCAGTACCTAACACAGGTATACTTAAAAAGAAAATTAGCATCTGGTACCCAACCTATGCAGTTTATAAATTAATGTGGATTGGACAGTTCAATATCAGCCACCTTTTCCAGATGTAGAGAAATTTTTCATATATACTTTCCCAAATCAAAGTAAGAAAGGGGCTAAGATTTGCATCTCTATAGTGTATAACAATTTGGAAATAACCCATTTCAGAAAAGTAAAAAGGATAAGGAAAAGCAAATAGTTTATGCATGAGGACCAATAAACTAGATCAGTACCCTATAAATTAAAAAGACAGAACTAAGGAAGAAATAAAACAGGAAAATATGTTTCAGAGGGGAGGGGAAAAACAAACAGAGTAGGGATATAAAAAGACAAAGTAAACCAAATGGAAAGAGTATAGGGCAGGATGAAAAGCACCTGACGCAATACTAGAGGAAATTGTGGAACTCCTTGTAACAGAGGAGCTATCAAGGGTGCTAGAATTTTGTCTTCGTTCCAGAGGAGACCTTAAACATTTATAGATGAAAACTACATGGGTAGGTCTTAAGCAAAGAAAGACAATACAAACCACTGGAACTGGGGAGTAGCTTGCTGCAAAATCACTGCAGGTCTGTCTTATTACAGTATGATTTTCTTTTGTGGGTCAGAAGAACCTAGGTTATGTGACCACTAAACCTGGATTTAATGTGAAAAGCAGAAAAGACAATTTTAGGTGGTGTGTAACTCAAGCAGAACATTTTGGATGGATTTCAACTGATTTGAACTCCATGCGTTAAAAAAGGTTTTTTAGTCCATTCAGGAGAACAGAAAGGTTCCCACCTTCGACCTCATTAGGCAAGGCCAAAGGCACAGACAAGGAAAGGAAATTAACTTAAGTAAGGACTGCAGAGAACCTGAATATGAGAGAGAGACACTGCATGTGCATGTGCAATAATTAAATGTGCAATAGTTGTTCCCCTTGGTGGCCCACCCCATGAAATAAACTGGGGTTGCAACATACAGAAACAAAACAGAATGAGACTCAACAAGATAGAAAAGCAGACTGGAATTCACAGTGGGGTTTTCCTATTTACACACCAGATGATCAAAATGAATCTCATTTGGTGAAGTAGAATAGCAATGTTGCTTGTAGAATAGGCTTTGTGTTGTATTCATAAGACAATGGTTGCAGAAAGAGTATTTTCACACTGACTTGTGAAGACATGCAGTTATGCTTACACATTCATTTTATCCAAACTAAGGCTGAACTGAGGAAGAATCAGCCAGTGACCAACTCCTTCAATTTTGCGTCCAAGCTGTGTCTTAGATCTGCACAATGAAGTGCAACTGCCTGTTCCTTCCCTCTGGCCACAATGAATTATTAATTGCTGTTTATCTCTGAGTTTGTCACTCCTTGGAGGATTTCATTAAAGAAAACGACAAAGTGAAACGAATGTTTGAGATACCAAGTCCTCCACTTCCAAGGATATTATTCAGGCACATCTGTTCATGCGACAGTGTAATTTCAAAGGCATTAAGGCTTGTATCAGAACAGTTTTATAGCTGTGAATCTCCATGAAAATAGTAATTCACACGTGTGAGACAAAGTTGATTAAGCCACAAAGAATGAATAGTTTAGGGACAAATTTCGAAAGAGCAAGAAATGAAATTAATGATCAGGTTCTTTAAAAGAGTTCAACACTTCAAATCCTTTGACAAGTCATTGATATCTGAACGAAAATTTAGACAGTTCTTGTTTTTAAGACTCCACTTTTCCTCAGATCTAAAAGCCAACGTCTTTAAAAAATTGTCTCTGTTTAGAAACTTGGGCCCATTGTATGCAAAACCTTCTTCCTATATAATAACCTGATGTAATATTTCAAAAGGAACAGTCTTTCAGTACACATTATTTTCCAGTGTTGAATTAATGATTATTTGTGCCTCTGTAAGGGGATCAACATGATGTAATGACACAAAGTACAGAAATAATGAAATGCTGTTTACTTGCCAAGCCATTTCAGAATTATCTACTGCTTTCGAAGAAGTAAATATAATTTCTCAAAGTTTTCCCAAATGCAGCAGAGATGAGCAGCAGCTAAAATAAAGTAGGATGGTTCCTGCTTCAATAATAGTTTCTTATTGCAAGAATGACAATAAACTGAAGCAGCTCATCTGTGATTTACTCTTGACTGATGATATACTCTGAAAATAAGAGGCATTTATTTTATTGTCATATATAAGACAGAAAATGCCAGTTGCTATGTTCACCAGTAAAACATTCCTGAAGAAACTTTATTAGAAAAGAAGGTTGAAGAGCTGTCACTCACTTCCTTAAGCTGCTAAAAACAATGAAATAAATTCAGGACCAATTTTCTAGGGATTCTTCCAGAGCAGAAATACAGTTGTTTTATTGAAATACTGATGTTACTAAAACAGACACAAAAATTCTCTGTTGAAATAATCAAAGGTTCACAATAGCATCATAGCATCAGGTCATATTTTTTGCACTTCAGCAAGAACTTGCCTCTTGTGGAGCCCTAGGAGATGGTTACTAATTGTATCTTATTCACTTCCTGGTAGTTTAAAGGCAGACTTACATCTGACTACTTCTTAGATGTGCTTATTTTAGTTTCAGCTTGGGCTGAGAAGAAGCTATTGTCATAGATGGTAGAAATGTCAGATCTGTGCTCCTGCTGTTTAAGAACTGCATCTTCCAACATTATTACCTCACCTTCCTCAAAACTAATTGTTTGGAATTTTGCCCATGTTAAAAAATATCAGATGAAAGCATATTAGGAGATTATATTATCTTTTGACTCAGTGCCTCTAAAATAGCTTCAGGGATCCAGGTCAGGATCCTTTGCTATCAGGATGCATCAACATGCATAACCCATTTTTGGGAGTGCATGGTAGAGAGCAGCTGTATGATACCACCACATCTACCCTCTCTTCTCCTCCCTGACCCAGACAGCTCCAGACCCTCCCTGCAATCCTATTCTTCAAAAGGTACCAAGTCAAAAAACTGCAAAAAAAAACAGCTCCTGTTTTTGGAAAAAAAAAAAAAAACCAGAAACAAAATTCTCATTCCCCATAGAAAACTTCCTTATTTATTTATTTTTGCTTTGTAAAGAGAAAAATGTAGAAACACAGAAAGAAAACGACGTAAAAGGTACTCCAGAAATGTAGATCATTTCCTTCCCAAAACTGAGCTAACTTCAAACCTTCAGCAGTGTGGGGCACTGCCCCACTGTTTCCTGAATACATTGCAGTCTCTGGTGTCACTAAGAATTTAGGAATAAGAAAAACAGACCTGGGAGAAGTAGTCCTGGTCAAAACCACAGTTTTCCCAAAAACACAAAACAAGCACAGAAAAAGCTTCAGAAGCGTCTCAGGTCCCCTTTGCAATCCAATTTGGCTCCTGTCTCTAGTATTTCTGCAGGGAAGTCACTCCAGAGTCACACTTGTAACCATCAGTGCAATAATTGACCTCATCAGTGCATTAATACCTACATTGCCTTCAGCTTAAATGGTATTTCCTTCACAGAACTGCCACTTACTGCTTATAAGTGCTGCATATCTCTCCCCAATGTATTAATAGAAGACAATAATGTCATAATTTAATCTTTACATACTCACACTGGTAGGACATATAAACAAGGGCCTTGAGTCATAAGATAGCTTTACACTCCCCCATCTCTGAAAGTTCCCAGGGCCAGGCTGGATGGGGCTCAGAGCTGCTTGGTGTAGTGGGAGGTGTCCCTGCCCATGGCAGGGGTTTGGGACTAGATCATATCCCTTCTAAACCAAACCATGCTAGGATACTGTGATGCTATTAAATATCCACTAAAGGCCTCTATCAGAAGAGGAATGCTCTAAACTAACATAACAATACATGTACCATTCATATGGGATGTAAGTGAGGCTATTACAGTCACAACCCATAAAGGAAGACATTGAGAGGAGCAGACCCTGGATGTTTTCATGTGAGAAGAGGCTTGTGCTTTGCTGCAGCAGAGCTCAGCTCCAGGGAGGTCTGAAAGGTTTGTGCTGGCTGTAGAGACATTTATCTGCACAAGACACACTTGAAACACCCTTTAAAAGTAAACTGGTCCCCAAAGCCATATGAACCCTTCTGTCTGGTTGTATGATGACCTCTTTTTCATTCACCTTCAAACCAGAATGAATTCAACAGGAATGCAGTGCTTTTGCAAACCATACCATGGGTTTAGTGGTATTTCCAAGTGCATTTGTTCAACTCTGTCAAATAAAACAGCCCATGGAGTGTAAAGATAAGAGGATTACCTGTAAGGAGGGCCATGTGAAACAGCCCTTGATGCAGTCAGCATTTTAAAACATATGTAGAGGAACCAGGTTAATGAGAAATTCTGATGAAGTTCAGACCAGGGGGCTGATCAAAGGTAAGTACATTCACCACTCAAACACAGGGGAAATCAAGCAATATACCATGAAAGAGCAAAGGACCTTGCAGGGTGGCTGTATGGGAGTTTTCATGGACCAAAAAATATTGAAGGAACCTCGAGAGTTTCAGAGGTTGAGGCATATGGAGGAGAGAAGAAGAAAAATTGAGAAACTAACAAAAATTTCAATGACGGGGGAATGCAGTCGTGTCTTTTAACTTAGTCTGATTACAAAACTTATAAAAGAATAAATAAGGCAAAAGTATAACGTATTGGCTAAGCTAAAAGAATAAAACCAAATGTTTAAGATCAGTCATTCTGCTATGTTACAGAATGCTGGAACAAATAATAATAATGTAAAAGAGGCCATTATTCAATAGATTTAGATTTATTTTGGAGAATTCACTTGTCAAAATTGACTGACCTCTGATGTGATCCAAATATGCCACAATCAGCTCTTGGTTTTATGGTCTGTAGTTTCTGAACAAGAGTGCCTTGGAAGACTAGTCAATGAGCAGAGACACAAAACACACAACATTAATTACTCATTTTAGAGAAAGCACACCAGAGATCAAAGTCAACTTTTAGCTGTGGATGGCTGTGAGAATCAGGGATTACAAGTGTTTTACCTCCCTGTTTCCAGCTCTACTACAGGTTAATGCAGTAAGATGTGGATTAGACTCTCTATTTAATATACTGATGGGGGACTGACTTTTTGTCTGTGTGTATGAAAGAAATGAGCTAAAATATTCTGTAACTAATGAATAAAAGCAATTATTCATAGCTAGGAAAGGAGCAAATTTCCACAGTAGGAGCCATCCTGGGAAGGGCAGAAGAGATTTTACTTTTTAATTTGATCTCGGCACCATCTTGAAAATGAATAATGCTCTTCTTATCACTTATGTAACACTTTCTTATCAGCAGAGCAAAAGCAACATCCAAATGGAAACAGATTTCATATTTCCAGGTTCTTAAATGTAAATCAAGAGGAACAGATTAATTTTCAGCATTCTTGTTCACTGAGCTGCTCAGTGGAACACAGAAGTTGAGCACTTTATTCTCCAATGCACAGAAGAACATCCTGTTGGCTGGATTTGGGTGGAATTTCAGAGAAACTAATGATGCTTATAAGACTCAGCAGCAATAGTTATAGCACCAAAACACTCTGTAAAACCAAATACCATGTCTATCTTTAAAAAGAAGAGCTGCAAAGAAGGTGTCGATTTGCCAACTCTTTCTTAGTAAGGAAACAAGGAACATATTACACAGAGTTGTTAAGTATAATCTTTATTTCTTCTACCCCAAAAAAATAAATAAATAAAATCCCTTGTATAACAGGATCGGAATGACAAAGTATGAACCACATATCTAGGTTTTACAAGTCTATTAATTTTGCCTTAGGGCAGACTCTCAGTGTTCTAAATGAAAATGCTAAAAAAGAGTTTGGCTACTCATTTCTAGAGAGTTATTCATTGGATTCACTGACAGAATGGAAAGGCTTGACAAGCAGGGTTCTCCAGAAGGCTGCATAATGCTTCACTTTATAATCTGGATGATGAATGTTCAGTAAGCCCTTTAAAAATGCAGATAATACAAAGCTAGAAATGACTATGCATAGGCTGTAGGAGGGGATAACAAGTTAATAATGACCCTGACAAATGCAATGGTCCAAAACTAGGATAAAATTCAGGGTATGTAAAATTCATCAAGTGCAAGCGTCTAAAGATAAAAAGGAATGGTAGGCTGGGCAGGGTGGGGAACAAAATATTATGTTATTCATATATATGGCAGAAGGACAGAGAATATTCAGACACCAGGAAAGCTTGCTAATTCCAACTCTGACTTACAATGATTTTCAACTCACAGTGAAAGAGAAAGAAACTCTGAAAGAAACACAGTTTCCACACTGAAGGTAATTTTAGAAGGCACAATTCTGTGAAGGATGATGTTGTTGGTCCTGTCTTTAGGTAGGGAATGGATTAAATGAGCTTCACATGTAATTTTCAACCAGGTTAACTATAGTTTAAGTTGTCAATTGTGAATATCCTATTTGCCAGAAAATATTCTGCTCATAAATAATACTCAGTTGTTTTATGGACAGCTGTGAATTAAGTAAAACATCATCCATTGAGGTAAGAACAGTGTGCAGTTCTCATTCCCACATTTTGGGAGTCATTGCAAAGTCATAAAAACATCAAGAGCGCTGTGGATACAGAGCATTTCAGCTGCCTCATGGTAACCTCTCTCGGGAGCTCTCCTGCAAAGCATTTCACATGTTTTGAATCATAGAATCATACACTCACTCAGGTTAGAGAAGACTCTTAAGACCATCAGGTCCAGCCATAAGCTTTGGGAAGCAAGTTATGCCAAATTCTTCAAGACTAAAAGTGTGCAAGTGGACAAGTTCCGTGGACCACCTGATAGTTTTTAAGTGCAGAACCTATCTTATCTCACAGTAATTTATTTATGTAGCCATACCCCTGTGCTCCATGGAGATACATGGTAATGAATTCAAGACTCACAGAGACTAAATAATTGATTTGAATTGTAATACTGAACTCTTTATCATGCACCTGGCCAGGTATCAGAGACTGCACAGAAATGTACAGCAGAGGCACACAGCTATTCGAGCAAGCCTGTGTGTGGGTCGCCCTGTTTGGAGGTCACAGGCTCATTTCCTGTGCACTGATATTGTACAGTTACCTGAAAACTTCTTCAAAATAGGCATTTTTTCTTTCTTAAAAAAAACCAAAACCAAACAACAACAGAAAAGTACTGACCAGATGCTCTGCACATGCCAGAAAAATAATTTAACAGGACTCTGTGGTCACAGCACAAGATGCTGCCAGGTCGCATCTCAGGTCACTGGTCTAGATTTTTTTTTTTCATCGTTGATTCCATTCTTCCTTTGGACATTCAGTGCTTCCATATAATTTGAATAGTTTCAAATAATTAATCACAATTTGTCCAATACATCCTTTTCCCAGTGTAAGTGGCTTCCTTGGTGACAAAGGATATTTTCCGACCCTTTGTTGTATTTGTGTATTGAATGTATCAGAAGGAATTTTATCTGATAATGATGACAAACTTCACATGAGATTCAAAAACTGATTTATTATGTCTACAAGCTAGTAAAATTCACTCAGATCATAAAATTTACTCTAATTAAGTAACACAAAACCCCTTAAAAAACTGTGGGACTACTTGTTCAGTAAGGTATCACTCAGATATTTATAAAAGTATTAGAGTCATCCATATGATATATTTCTCTGCTATAAATTGAATATACATACACACAACCTTAGAAAAGGTCCTGAGAAATTTAACAAGCGTGTTTTCCAATTTTTTTAAAGGGCTCTTTAATTGCAAGAAAGAGGCCTTCAGAATGATAAGGATTCAATACAGAACTGATTTTCTGCCTAGAAAGCAGCCAAGCTTTCATATGTAAATTCTCCACCGTGTTTTGATTTTTACTTCTAAAATGTGTATTGTTCTGTGTATAGAATGAATATTTTTGGAACAGTTGCATAATATTAAATTTTGCCCTTGGTGAATTTTTCTTTGGTTGCCTGAAAAAACTATTGCTTCATTTTAGACCTTCTGAAATGACAGATTCATAAGTGCCCAAAGGCCTTTATACATTAACTAGTTAATATGAGATGTCATCATGATTAATGAATGAGGGTTCTTTCTAAAAAGCAATACTTTCAGTACTGGTTTTCATGGTAGGAGCCTGAAATGACTGCATTTTGTTGCATAAGTGGAAGAAAAAAGCTTCAAAAATTTTCAGGTAAACCTGAAAAAAAACAACAGAGATAAAAATGCCAACTTAAGTGGATGACAGTGAGATATGCTTGGGTTTATTTTAATGTGCTAAAGAGTAATTATTTGCATTAGATTAAAAAAAATTATAGAGAAAGTTGGTGGGTATTTTGTGAACAGGTGAACTGAGTACAAGGCAGAAATGCACTTTTAGTTATAATTATCAGCCATTCATATTTAAAGATGAATAGAGAGAACAAGAAAACAAGTGTCCATGGAGGATGCTGTACTGGAAGGTATTAATGGTTGACACCAGAAGGGACTAAAATCTATGTCTCAGATGAAAAAACCGGCTACAGGCTAACTGTTTCCAAGCTCAGAACAAGCATTCAGCCCACTCTGCTGTTAGAAGCAGATGTGGACAGGAGAGCTGGCTGAGGAAGAAAACATAGCTGCAAAAAGAGGAATTTAAATCAGGGCTAGTAATAAGGACTTCAGTTTGGAGAACAGGAGCGGGGGTTTTTATCATTTGAGGCAGTAGGTGTGTAAAAGGAGAGCTATCACTGTGGGCAGAGGTGGATTTAATGGAGGAGAACAGTCAGACATGCCTGGTGTCCCCCCCACACCCAGAGAGGTTGTGCAGCAGCTCTGCTTTGCATGACAGGTGGAAGCTGAGCTCTTGTACAGTTTCTTCCATTCACCTGCCACAATCCTTTTTACACACACAGCCCACATCAAATACAGAGACAACACAAAGGAAATGCCAAATTCTAATTTCTGTCTTCTCAACATCCATCTTAAATTGCTTAACACAACCTTTTTGTTTCAGTCCAACCGCTGGGGCTGTGTAGGGGGACAGAGGATGGGACTGTCTGACAGTCTTTTCTTGAACTGTTCACTGAAAGACTCTTTGCCCTGCATGGCTTTGTATCATTCTGAAGCAAAGGTAATGTGCAAAGCTATCCTGCTGAAGAAGAACAAGACAAGAGAATGAGGAGTTACATGAGAATTTATAGGAGTAAACTCGACCCTATTACCCCAGTTCTCTCCCCTCTGGTTACTCACTTCTACAAAAGTTGCTGGAATTCTGTTTCATTTGAGATACCAAATCAGGATGAAATCAGCCACTGGTTTTAACATGCTCTTGAGAAGAGGACAGATTGTTTCTGTAGAAGACTACAAGAGCAAGCTCAACAGTGGTCATTTTTGGGTGTGAAAATAATTCTGGATAATTCAGCTTCTTCCCCCACAGTAACAGAATAATAGAAATGTCCAGGTTCCCTAAAAGGAAGGAAGCTATTACTTCTAAGAGATGTCCTCAAACTAACATCAACCAAAACCCTTTTCCCCTTTTCTTTCTTTTTTAAATTTTTTTTCTTTTTTTTTTCCTTTTCTTTTTTTTTTTTTTATTTTATTTATTTTTATTTGTGACAAGAGCTTCTTTTTCTTGCTTTCTTTGGGGTGTCATCACTATGTGCTAGACTGGTTCTCCATTTCATACTGTCATCTTCCCTGTTTTGGACCTGTTACCGTAGACTGTGCTTTTCCTCCCTCCACAAATGCCCTCTCCTGCTCCTCAAGATCTTTGAACCCATGTGACACCTACTTCAGTGTCACAGCATCACTTTGATAGTGGCAGAGAATAAAGAAGTGTCCTATTATCACTCTGTGCTAAAAATTTTTTTTGGGAGGGAAAGGCAGCCGTTTCTGCAATGCTCACTTTTCCCTGGACCACCACAGCTCCCCTCTGGGACAACAAGAAAAGAAAGTTAAAGAGAAGATATTCAGCCTGACTGGGATGTATTTGCATAGAAAGAGCATTACCAAAAAGATAATTACACTGATGTCAAAATTACTTTATTTTAACTATGCAATACAAGATTTTGTAGAAATGGGGAATGAGGCTTTTTAAAATGGCCCTGAGCTTTTCATGATTTCCAAAGGCATAGCAAATCATTCTGGTCAGAATGAGAACAAGTTTCCAAATGTCAGGATTTCCTACAAAACAGAAATTTGGTTAAATTGAGCTATTATTAACATTCTCACTCATAACACTAGTTGTTTTGGTGTCACTGGTCCAGGAAAATGACAAGGAGATTTCCCCATTTGATGGTCTTGTCCACAAAGAATGCTCTAACTTTACAAGGAAAAGTTAAAGTCTTAAAAAGGGTTCCAGAACACTAGTTAATAGCAATATTGTACATGCTGCTTAGTCACCTAAATCAGAAAAAGATCAAAAATAAATCTGATTATAATGATTACTGAAATTAAAGACCAACAGAGATTGAGGTGAAGGAATTGCCACCTTTCTGCAGAAATGAACTCCTTGGAAAGCATAATAAGCAATCATGGCTCTGTAAGAGTGCTTATTCATACACCTGCATAATGTATTTATGGCAATTTTTAAAATACAAAGTTCCAGTTTGTACCTATACTGCCTGAGCTGCATGATTAAGTTTTTTCCCTGGACTTCAAAAATGCATGTGTGAGTGGGAAGGCAGAAAAGAACTTTTAAAGGCTACTTGCATGCCACTTTCAAATTCAGATATTTGTAGACATGACTCAAAGAAGTCAGCTTAAATCCCATGTGATGTGGGTTTTAACTTGGGCCCTTGAAAGAGGTGCTTTAACTTCTTTTTAGACAGGAAACAGTGGAAGTTACAGTTCTAATTCATCTGTGCTGCCTGCTGTGATCTCAGGCTCCTGGCCTTGGCCAGCTTAGGTGCTCTTTCTGCTTTTTAATGCCCTCAGGGGTGGGTGCCAGGGCATGGCATGGCTGGGGCAGCAGGAAGAGCCACTTTCCTTCTCTGGGCTCATCAGTAGCCACAGGGGCTTGGCTTAGCCCAGCAGGGCAGGGCTGGGCTGGGCTGTGTGTGCACAGGTAAGGTGACACACCTGCCTTCTGGGGGCACAGCAGGTGTGCCAGATCCAGAGCTCTCACTAGGGCCTCTCCTCTGATTCCAGGGAAGACTGGAAAATAAATCGAGAAAATTACTGATTTGTTTTCCTTGATGGTAAATGACTGAAAAAGCAGCTTTATGGAGACACTTGGGCCACATAGCCTGATTTAATTTTGGACATCAATCACCAAATTCTGTGGTCTGCAAACCAAGATGCTGTTTTGTTGAAGAAATCTCTGCTTGCCAAGAGCTGCACCCCTGGGAACCTGCAGCCACGAGCCCTATTAAGTTTGATTTTTGTCCTTGTGTCCTTGACTTAAAGCAGGAATAGAACTCCTGCTTTAAAGCTGGTTATACTGCCTTGCCATCAGGATGATGGTGTGCCCTTGCATCGTTTGGAAAGATGCTGTGGAGGCCCAGAGGGCACCCATCCCTTGCTGGGGTTTGGCTGCTGGGGGCTGGGGCCAGCCTGGGGCCACTGCAGCCTGAAAAGAGGGATCTGTGCTGGTTCCCAGCCCAGCCAATCCCTCACAGTGTAAAGAGGGCCTGCACATTTATGTAAATACATACACTTATACTGCTGCCTTGCTCTGCAGCAGAGCAGTTGCCACACTGCCCATTACGTTGTGTTTACCCTCAGAGAGCTCCAAGGCTTAGACAATACAAAAGAACACAAAAGATAATCAAGGCAGGCTCAGAGCAATAGCCAGAGACACAGCCACACTTACAATGAACAACACGATGCTGCATGACAAAAGAGAATTGTATTCCTACCTTCACCTCTGTGAACAGTCTTGTCCCAGTGAAGGACAAGCCAGGGACCACAGAAATAGCTCTGGCAACTTGCCAAGGTCTAGTTCTCAAGAAAACTTGTGCAGAAAATTGTCTCACATAAGGAGTGGTGTGTGGTGTTGCCTCTACTGCAGATTTATTTTGTTCACTGCTGATATTTTCATACACTGAGAGGAAAACTCCTGACTAAAGTCAATCCTGTTGTGCAGCCATAAGTTCCCTAACACACATGTCCATCCTAATGAGTCGTTTACTGGTAGACATCAATTATTTCTGCTTCTTTCCCATGAGAGAGCACCCAGTGTTTGAAATCATGTTTCTTTTCCCAGTGCTTGTCATTCTCATTTAGTCCAGAGGAGCTGAAAAATAAGTAGTCAATTCCCACTTCCTTCCTTTGCAGAATTACAGTAATAACCTAGAATTACTGTTCAACATCCAATCTTTTTCAGCAGATGGCCTTCAGCAAATAAATACACTCAACTTGCCAAGCTTTGTCCTGAAGTACAAAAGCTATCCACATTAAATCAGGATTTTAAGAGTTTTCATTTTCGTATTGTGATCTATATTTTGTTCATGAACCATAATATGAGATGAGAAGTGAACTCATATTGATTGAAATTTACATTATGTATCTCATATCAGGTGCAGATTTTAGGAGGCAAAAGAGAATGAGTGTGAATGGGCTAAACTCAGACACACTTTTTACAGCACCTGCTCTCAATTGTTATAATTAGTTAAGAAAAAATAATCAGCTTCCCTTTACCTCAGCCAACTAAAATCTGTCAACCTTTGAGAAACATAAAAGTGTTTTAGGAGCTTTTCTAGGAGTAAAAGATAATCCAAATGCCTCCCAAAACACAAAGAAATGAACTGAGGAAGGAATTATTTTTTATGTCCACCACATGAGCCTAATATATCAAAAACAAGCAACACCAACCAAACAAAAAAATATCACTCAAGACCCATGTAAAGGTACTTGTAAGATCTGTAAGGCAGCAGCTAAAAAGCACAGTACAATTCAGTGGCTGTCAGCTGAAAGTTAAATTTGGAAAACTCATGGCAGAAATGAGGATTTGAGATTTTCAAGTGAGGTTTTTAAAAAACAAATTAAAAATTTAAATTAAAATAATTAAACCAATTAAAAAAGAATCCACACAGGACAGGAAATTCTCCATCCCTCAACTGGCTTTCATTTCTGGTCTCTTCACATTGCTAACACATCCAGGTATTTCCTTCCTTACAAATGAATCCCCATAGACATTTCTATCATGTTGCCTACCATCACACTAACAAGTAAGACTTATCCTTAAGAAGTCTGAGCTGATTCCTGTTCAGATTTCTGCTTTTTTACCCAGACTGCAATAAAGTCTCAAACCTCCTGAACATCCATTCCTCTCACCACCATCCCCAGGCTCTCTTTCATTTCCTTGGACCACCTACAAAATCACTCACACTCTCCTTAGTGTGTTGTGAGCACCCACTCATTTGGCAAGACATCAAAACAATATTTACCTTGACAGTCCTTTATTTTCTCTCTCATACTCTTCATTCAACCCTGTGTTTGTCCCAGCTGAGCAGATGTATGGTCTTGCTGGTAAGTTTTCTCCCTCTTCACTGCACTTTTGCCCTTTCTGTCCCATGATCTTCTCTGTGGCTTTTTGTGTTTCCTAAATCCTGCCTCCAGGGAGCCTCTGCAACTGCTTTGAGAGCTACAGATGTCCCTTAATTTCCAGCAAAAGGTATTGCTAGAGGACAAAGAAACTGTGAAGATAGATAGAAAATCCTATTTTTTCATGGCAATGTGAATAACTCTCCAGAATTTCTCTTAAAATGTCTACCAACACTTGCCAGAGATAAACAATAATGTGGATACAACATTAGTACAGAAGAAAACACAGTATGTGAAATTCTGCGTTGTGTGGGCAAAATTTTTCCCTTTTAAGAAAGAATGGTAATGAGTATTGAAATTTAGTGACAAAAATAATTGCACTCTGTACCTGATTTGACTTCATTTTCAATTGATTATGGAAGTATTTTGGTGCTTGTATATCCCAATACCACAAGACTTTCTCATTCTGCTGTATCTCACAACAATTACATTTTTATTGGATGTACATTTTCAGCATGCTATGCATGAATACATGACATACAAACAGTCACCCCAACACACAGAGCCTTTGCTGCCTCTGCAGAGGTGTAGGTTTGTTGAGCTGGACACAAGCAGGAGCCAAGTCTCAGGCTCCCACAGGGTTCTGAGCTGCAGATAAGTTTTTTTCTTGCTGAAAAAGTCCCGAGGTGTCACATTGGCGAGTTTGTGCATGCACAGCTCAGATAGACAAAATCACAAGTTCCTTTATTCAAGTAAGGTTTTCCATTTGTTTTTAGCAAAAGTACATCTTCCTGTCAGAGGGAATATATGTAGCTGAGAGACCTTTTTTAGTAAAATGTTTTACATACTGAGGTCATAATTTAGAGGGGAGGGAGTAGATTTAAGGCAGCCAGTAACATAAACATTTAAGGATATTATTGAATGAAGTTTACAGAGCAATACATTGGGTTTAAATGGTTCTGTACAGAGAAGATCCCATAACCCAAGTATGGACATACACTGGGGTGATTTCTGTGTTCCTTATTAGACCTGCTCTCATTTTCAGCTCAGAGCTCTCAAATGCTGCTTTCACCAGCAAGATCAAAGGACCAAACTGCAGCTGAGGGTCAGAATGGCTCAGGGTGACTCTGGGCATATGTCTCACCCTCTCACTTCTCCTGGCACTGAGAAAAGAAGAAAGGAACTCCCTGATCTGTGCAAACATCAGATACCTTCTCTCCAGAGCTGGCTTTCCTAGGTGAGACAGTCATCACACTTAGATCTGGTATTAGTTGGGCAGAAGATATCTGAGGTTCAAAAACATTGTTACACACAAAGCAGATTCCATGTGCACAATTAACTCAGATCAGTTCAGGTGTAAAGATGGACAACTTTGATGAGTACAGACATGATACTGTGGTCCAAAGCTCACTGGATATGACCCAGCCCTACTCTGGAAGTAACTGAACTGAGACAGAGCTGAGCCAGTATTATGGTTCTCAGGACAGCAAACACCCACTCTTCACAAGGTGATAAATCACACAGAAGTTGTGAAAACAGCACTGATGGACTGATGGAGTCTTCTCTCAATTTACCTGGAACAAACTCTCTTCTGTGCTCCATGTTCTTCTTCAGAAGTTCAAACAAGCCTTGAGACTACAGCAGGCATCTCTTGAGGTGCAATATCAAAGTGAATTCTCAGGGATACATTTTTAAGAGATATGTGAACTGTTCTCTGAAGAGCTGTTAGTGTACAGAACTTCTGTCGGGGTGATAGTCTTGAAAGCAGAAAAGAGACTGTGGATTAATAGAAAAATAGGTTTTAATAGAAAGAAAGCTCACCAACAGAACTGTGAGGACCTGGTGAAGGACTCATCTCCACCTCTTTTTGTTCTTCTGAGAAGATAAAAACTATTCTTAAGAATAAAAGGGGGAGGGAAGACCCCACAACCAAGTCATCAGCAGCTAGTATCCTTTTATTCAACGCTGTAATCTTTCTTCCAAAACCCCAAACACAAGAGCACTTACAGTGGCCAGTTCCTCCCACTTAACACTCTTCCAACACAGAAGGCATGTACAGAACCTGGAGTCAATAGGGAAAGTAATCTAGATCAAGTGACTACTAACAGTGATGGGAATTCCAGTGATTTTCCCCACACCTCACAGTCACAGAATGAGCAGCACAGCAGACAGGCTCTGCAGCAGGAGAGAAAAATCCCCATGGCACAGGGACCTTCTGGGGCCAGGGAGCCAAAGAAAAGCTGTGGTGCTGCACTTTGCATTCCAGTGCCTTCACAGCAGTGCTGCAGCTGGATGCTGGAGGGGAGGGAGAGCCTGTTTCCAGCCCATTCATCCCCCTCCTGGGTGCATCTCTATCTTCTGTCAGCCAGGATCAATGTTTGCAAGCACTAAAATGCTATTTAGACTAAAAATGGCTTATTTAGAAACATATAAGAAAAACTGAGGCGAGGGGATAGGTGTGTCTTGAGATAATCAATGAGCATAAAGAAAAATAAAAGCCCAGAGTATCTGAAAGACTTCTAGCAGGTGTTTTACTGTTCAAAGCAGATAATGAGAATTGCATTCTAGTTGGATGGCTTTAAAGCAAAACATGTCACTGAAAAGGAACTGATAAATCTAATTGATTTTTTTTTCACAGCTCTTCCTACTTTTGTCTGAAAAAAATGAAATGACCAGCACTGCTCCTCTTCACCTTCTCTGTTTCTAGAGAAAAGGAGCATGTTTCCCAACTTCAAATTAAGATATTGTGACAGGAACTCAATCTGCAGAGTGAGGATGGAGAGAGAGAACATGCCTGGGAGGAGAGACCCAAGCCTTTCTATCATTTATTCAGGTTCCAGTTCCTCAATGCTCTGTGATCATTTTCTGAGACAGCAGTTCAGTCTCCAGTGTGCTAAATGTAAAAGTTAGGAAGTCATCCTTATTTTGGAGACCACTAAGTTTTGAACTTCAATGTTACACAAAGCCATATTTCTAGCTGTACTTTCTATGGGTCTGCAGACTGGCTTTACAGAAGTTTGCAGAAACAAACATTGATTAATGAGATAAGGCAGTAGTCAATGAAAGCAGCAAATGGGTGGACTCAGGAGGACTGACTCTCAAGAACCAATTAATGTGTGGACATGCCATCTGGGCTGGCAGCACGCAGGGTAGTTCACTACCTGCTGCCACTGCTGGCACTGCACCAAGAAGAATCAGAGCATCTGTCAGTCCCCAGGATCTGTAACAGAAAACTGCAGAGCAGAGAGCTTCAAACAACCCTTGAACATCAAAACTCTCTGGTAAATCCCTGGAAGAAAAAGGTTAGAGATAGTGTGGAAATAACAGCATTAAAAATAAAATATTGAATTGCTTCATGTGGAAAGTTTCATATACATGGTCTTTTCTCTGTTCCTCTTTTATTGCAGATGCAACTCTTTCCTCAAAATTTATTTTCATTACTTTAATTGACAGAAAAAATGTAAGTTTTCTCTGTGAACATCTTAAAGTAAAACTTCAGACTTTCAGCTACAGGCTTCACTTTTCTCTCCCATTTTCCCCAGTTCATTTTAATAAGGTCAAGATTCTTTCCAAAGAGGTGCTGAATCAGGAGAAATTATAATACCAAGCCATATCTCACTTAACTGCATATCATTGGCTTTCAGGGACTTCTCCATTGAAAAACAAAATTTCTCTAACTTTGCTGATTATTTAGCCAAAGTTCAGGGAGGGATATTACTGTTCTGCCTCCCTTTTGCTGCTGAAAGAAGCACAGTCTAGATATGAGTTACTGCCAGGTGTTGACACCATCACTCTTAAAAGTGGAAAATTGATTTTTCAGTCTCACAGTGAATCACACAGAAACAGCAATCTAACCAGGGCTACCTTGTGGTCTCGTGCCCTGTAGAAACCATTATTGCTTTCAGTGGACAGGTTTTTGTGGGATGGGAAGCGGAATATCAGGAATCATTGTCAAAAATTAGGATTTTAGAGCTTAATCACTATAATTTTCATTTCAGAAGAGATAATTTGACTTTCACTTGAAGACAGCTGTATTGCAAAAAGGCAGACAATTCAGAAGTCTGTGAATAAATTAGAAAATAAATGAACCAAATTACCATGTTTACTTTTCTTTCTCCAATGCTTCATCACTTTGACCTTACTTTCTAAAATATCAGACTTAACATCAACATATAAATATAAACTTCAACAGAGATCAACTCGGCTCTGCAAGCTGTGCCTACATCTGAGATTAATGAACTAAGTGTTATGAAGGGTTCTTTTGCAGGTCCTGCATGAGACTTTCTCAGGGCCTGATCCAAATTATTGGATCCTTCAAAATTATTAGAAAACATTCTGTTAGCTACAATAGGCATTTGACTGGGTTATCAATGAAGAAGGATGGCTATATGTTTGGATTAAAGAGATAATCAATCTCTGCAATATTTGCTTCAGAAAATGAATCATAGAAAACACAGCTTTCAGCAGAGGTGTTTATGTCTGTCTTATGCATCAGCAGGCTTGATCATAGTGGAACTTTAATGACACATTTGTGCAAAGCAGTTGAAGCTGTCTAATTACAGACTTTTCTAGGAGCATCATTTGTTCCCAGTGGGATCTGGCCTATTTTCAGAGTAGTCTGGCTAGAAAGAAAGGATTAGTTTACCTGTCTCCACTGCTGAAAGCTAACATGACTGAAGGCAGTGCCCCTCTGTGCTTGCCAAGAAAATTCTCTCCTTTTAGACGTTAAGCTCTGCTTAATGCTTTAGTTGTTGGACATCTAGAGTGTGTTTGATTGAAGTTCAGCAATAAGAAGATATGAACCTGATGGAAGTTTGTGTGCTCACTGAAATTTAGAAAAAAACTTGAAAACTTCTTTTATTTTCAAGAAAGAAAATTGCAAGTTTTATCTGAGTAGATTCTGCCATTCCATGTCTTCACAAATAAAGACATCAAAAGGTGAAGACGCCATTGTGATGGAATTATCTTTCTTATGCACAAGCTGTTGACTAACTTACAAGCCACTAATTTTGCTGAGATTACTACCATTAGTCAGGAACCCACAGGGGAAATTCCTGAGATGAGAGCTGAGTGTGGCATCAGGCAGCTGCACTCTGAGTTTTATGTGGAAGACATGAGAGGTCCTAAAATAGTATTCAAAATGTTCATCAACCCAAGATAGGTTTAGAAGATGGAATGGCAGACCAAGAGATGGATGCAAGTTCAAATTTCAATAAATTCTGCTCTACAATGGCCCTTCTCCAATCAAAACATTTGCCTTACTCTGGCAAGCCCAGAAAATTCTTTTGTGAAGAGGTAGAAGTGATCTCTTACTGCTTGGTCTGATCTAGCATCCAGGCTTTTCTATCCACTTTACCATTGTGCTGGAGTTTTGGAAACAAGTTCTAAACCTATTGTAAACTCCAGTAATTACCAATCGGGGATGAAGATTTTACTGATGACGAAAACCAATCTTCTGGAGACCCTATAAGCAGCTGTGCTAAGTGAGCCCCTTTGAGCTCTCCTGGACCACAGGCTGCACCAACACCTCCCTCGGGGTGGGACACCTCCTGGAGCTCACCAAGCTGGCATTATTTGAAAGACCACTGCTGGTGACAGGCCTTAGGCTGATACCCTACAGGACATTCCTCGAGGCACAAGCCATGCCTGATGAGAAACACAAAGGGATCTGATGTATTTCAGCAAACCTGAGGTGAGTTTTTGATGGTACCTTTGTGCACAAATAAAGATCTATACATCTCTGACTCTTACACCCTTATCTTTATGTGTCAGTATCCTTTGCACTCTTACCCTTTACCATCCCTGGTCTCAATGTAAATAATCACAAATTTATTCCAATCTGATTTTCCTATACATGCTTCGTCTATATAGAGTAACAGAGTGAACCTTGTCATCAAAGTTTGTTAAGGCTGTACTTTCATCTCTTAAAATCTATTTTTTGTCAATCATCTTGATGGTGATCCTTTAAGTTGCCAAAAGCACTCATTTTCAACACAGGTCAAAATACCTTTTTTTGTTCAGTAAAATTTATGTCCAATGTTGCCACTGTGAATTAGAAAAGAATCAGTTAAAGCACTGAAAACTTTATTATGATCAGTTAACCATCTACTAATTCTTATGACTCTCTAATTCTCATGTAGAATGATGTGATGGAAAAAAGACATGATAATCCTTGCATTGGCATAGATTGCACAACCATGATAATAAACCTCTAAGCACCAATAACTACTAGAAAAAGCCCAAACTGAATAGAAAATTGCATTAATGATAATGAAATCAGAAAGCTCAGGGTCCACTACGGTGTTTCAATCAGTCTGCAAAACAATATAGCATTAGATAATCAGTACCTTATTTCTGATCCACTGAATGAAAGCTGATATCTGCCTACTTATTAAATTGACAGGCATGTTTTAATAAACAGCAACATACTTTTACAAAAGGCCCCTAGCTGATGTGCAAAAATAGTAATGGTAAATTACTATAAACGGTAAATTACTAGTAATACCCTATTTTGTAGCCAGAAGCTGTTTAGGTAAGGGAGGAAATTCCTTATGTGTTGGCTTTTAATATTCCTCTGAGAAGACCCAGGAGCATCCATCTCTTCTTGACAAGTGATAGCACAGAGAAAAATTATCTCTAAGCACATTTTGATTGCTACAGAAGTCAGAAAACACTCTCTGCTAGACTTGATAGAGAACCAAATCCTAAAAGCAAGAGATTTCATGTGAAAATTCTCTATCCCCAGCAGGACTCTGTACCATAAAATCAGCAGTTGTAATGTCCCAATAAGTTATTTTCAGATCATACAGAGTACTAAGAGATCTCAGAGATAACCAGGAACAACATATGCACTGATTTAATATGAAATATTTTAATTGTTCTGAGAAAAGGAGTAGGATGCCGATGTCACAGGCTTATTAAATATAGCCTTTACATTGAACAGGAGTACATTCATGCTTAGATAAAGTAAGAGCTGCGTGGCAGATTACCAAATTGGGGAAAGCAGCTGAGCTCATATCTCCCTCTACATTGCCACGTCCTGCACATTCACATCCAGCTCTCCCTGTAGCCAGCACCTCCTCCAACATTCATTAGGTCCTGTAACGCGTTCGTCACTTGTCTGCTCACTTACTCAGTCCCAGCAGGGGAAATATTTGCAGTAGGGTGTCTTCTGTAATAATCCAGCTAGTATTTAGAGTCTGCAGACCACTTCTTCCCTCTGCTGCAGAAGTTCAGTTGTGCGTGGGTGGAATTCATCTTACCCAAATATAGTCCACAGAAAGAAATAAGCGCTGCTGGGCAAAATTTTCCTGCTCTATTTTAGGCACTGACCTCAGGATGAGATTTCTGTCACCAAGCACCTATTTCTCTTCTCTGACAGTACAGTGAGCCTGTGATGACTCACTCAGATGTAGGAGTCTACAGCTGGTCTGATGAATCCAGCCTGGAGTCTCTTGAAGGTAAGGGCAAGACCTCGGACTGGAGGTAAACTCTTATGAAAAGCAAATGTAAAAATCAGATGTGAGTACCAGGCCAGGCTGCTGAGGAGATAAACTACATCAGGACTCAAGCATGCACTTACCTGCTGATGGTGGATTTTAAAACAGCTCTGGTACAAAATGTTCTGTGATTCAGAAATACCTGAGCTTGCACCTGCTACATTTAAACTTGTTCTGGTGTGCCTTTGTCTGAGTTATTGTTACACCTTGATAAGTGGAAAGTTTGATGTTTCAGTGATTAACAAGGACTTGCTTAAATTTGATAGCTGCAAATAAAGACGAAATTCATTAATTGAAAAGGCAACAGTTATTCCTAAATAACAACTTACATAGATGAGAGGTAGACGGAAGAGCTCATCATTGACCTTCAGCAACACAGGAGATGGACACTTTACCTGCCTGGTAAATTTATCTGATTGGGCCTTCTCCCAGCATCTCATTCGTAATAACCTATATCAATGTACCTAAAACCCCCTTTTTTTTAATGTATATTGTAAAACAAATGACTACACATTTTAGTTTATTTATCAAACTATTATATTAAAATACATTAATGCACTTATTCCAATATAATTATTTGGGTTTGGGTTAGGTTTTTTTTGGGGGGGGGGGGGGCATCTGTTCATTTTTGTTTTGTTTTGATTTGAAAAGATCTTTTAGCTTCCATTCTATAAAACTACAAAAATGTCTGTCTTCCATGACTGTCAATTTTTCCAAAACGTTTTTATGGAGTCTGTGACATTGTCAGCACTCATCAAGGATGTCACCAGCGCCAGCAACCAGAGCTGACTGTAGACAAGCCATTCAAATGAGAAGTTTCTGCCACAGGTAAATAAAAAGTATCACAATGCAAAAACAGATTAGAAACTCCGGAAGACTTCTGGCTAGGAAAGGGCTTTAGGACTAATATCTAAATCCAAACAATAATGAAAAGCCTAGTATTCCTAAGAGGAAAAAGATTCTTGAGCTGTCCATTCTTTCAGAAGGAGTGTATACCCTGAATGGTAACACACACAATTACAGCTACATGGAATAAAAAACATTTCACACAAATTCAGAATCATATTCTATCATTAAAATCTCACTTCTGAAAACATGTAAGAGTTTCTTTAGGAAAAAATTGGAAATCTTTGTGTGTGCAGATACTGTGTTTTTTTGCCTTATTCCAAGGCAAAAAACATTTATGTTTTGGAAAGCAGAAGCTGCAATCACAGAGCTGAATTCCTCTTTCTCCAGAACTTCCTTGCCCTCTCTATGAAACTCGGGGCATGGCACAGCATAAGGTAGAAAGCTGAAGTCTAAAATCAAACACTGTAAAGTATTAAAAGTTATATTGAATAGTCAGTTAAATAGCTTAAAAGTTTGCATCATTGTACACCCACCCATGAGCACACATTGATGTTCCAGTACTATTAGACAAAAAAAAGCTGATCTATTTCTTTTTATTTTGATCATGCCACTTTCTTCTCCAGCTGAACAACATGAGCAGCACTCTAAAATCAGTGAGCATTGCACTTGTTTTGTAGCAGAAGCATTTGGCCTCATTTTTAAAGAGCTTTCTAAGGGCTTCTTCAACTGCAGAAATTGGCCCCCTTTCCTCATAGTCAAAATGTCTGACAAAGCCATAGCCACAATACAGTTTGTAAGATATTTTTGCAAATATTCAACTTTATTTCTCTAGTTATATGGGAGTTTGATGGGAGTTTGATCTAGTCTGATGGGAGCTTGTCACTCCAAATTAATTCCTGAAGCCTTAAGATTGTTACAGCTACTTATTCCAAACTGGAGTATATTCTCAGAAATTTTGGGGATAACCTACAATGAATTGATATGATTTGCAGAGTTTTGAACCAAACATCAGATTTGTTTGCCTGTACATCTTCATTGAGTACTCAGTGCACAAGTATGACCATGACAGTGCATTCAGGTGTGTTCACTCAGCTATGGATGTCTGTAACTGAGGTTCCTTCAACACTAATGAATATTGGGGTTTAGTGCTTTAAGACGTCTTTCATTCTACTTTATTTGATGCATTTATGAACAGTAAAATTGGAGTAGATGAAGCCCTGTAGTAAAAAACTTGTCTCTTTTGACTACTAGGAAGCAGTGAGTGAGTAGGGGAAAAAGACAGGTGTGCAGTATAGAACAAATACATGAAACTTTTACTTGTTTAAATCTGTGCAGTTTTGTGCATTTATTTCACAAAGTGTCATCACTTTAAATCCACCCACCTGTTCTCCTGTCTCTGCATGTGTTTTTCAAAATGAATTGCTCCCTGTTGGTCTTTGACATACATGACCATTTGATAATGGCATTTCCTGTGAATTTCTTTCCCTTTACTCCATGTTTTGCTGGCAGTCATAATGTTCATGCTTACATTCTCTTTAAGAAAGAGAGAGGAGAAGGGATAAAAAAGAAGGATGAAGGAAGAAAGAAGAAGGAAAAAGAAGAGAAGAAAAAAGTATTTTCATGGATAACTATTAAGATTTGAATGTAGCTGTATTTTCGTCTATTACAAGAAAAAAATACAATTCTATACATGACTTGTACAGAATAGCACTTCAAGGATAGCACTCCAAGGCATGGAATTAAATATTGATGTCACAATATTTTCCCCTAGAAAATTGAATTGAATGAATTCGGCACAATGCAATATTGTTACATTCACTTTTAGTCATCTTTCATATTTTTGCTTAGCTGAAAAGAGAAAATTATTCTGTGGAGCTGAATCCAAACACAAGACAAATGTATTTATTGCACTTGCTTTATAGATGTACAGGTAAATTACTTTGAATGCCCATGTAAGAGAAAGCGATTTGTTTAAATGGAAAAGCTTTTATGTTTATTCTGTGAGACATAAAATGTATCACTGAACACATGATTATGCTGAAGTAAGAGGTATTTGAAGCACACAAACATGCCACATCCCCTGAACAGTCAGGGTTCTTTCATGCATTTGCAAACACTCAATATTTTAGAGGTGTGTCAAGTCCTAATTCACGTTCTTTTTTAGTAACATTGCCCAAGAAGCAGCACTTTTAAAAAAGCTTTTAGCTACAAGTGAAGCCTCACTGATAAAAAGCAGAAAGCAACTCTGTGTTTTAATCAAGAGCTATGTTGAAAGTCCCCAGCTTTCATAAACTGAAATATCTGGAATCATGATCTGACCCCACAGACTCCATGAGATCACAGTGGGCAGTAGAGCAGAGCAGGGAGCTCAGCCCTGCTCTCGGCCATCTACAGCTCCAGCAGCCACAACCCTGTCAGCAAAGACAAGGAAAACTGCCTTGTAGAGAAACAGCATTATTTAGTCCAGTATAGTGCAACTCAAACACAGCTCTATTACTTCAGGACTCAAAATCCTATCTTTGTGTGCTAGTTTACTTTAAAGCCACTTGCATATCACAGTGATTAGTCCAGACACATTCTCTGGGTTTTAGAAACCACAACCAAGAAAATATCAACATTTGCACGTACACTTAGACACATAAATGCACTTTAAAATCCAGCCCTGAGACTTTTGCCTGTGGCTCATGTCAGCTGGTTCAGCTCCATACCAGCAGAAGTGTTAACTAGCTCCTCTGGGTGTGTGCATTAGCTGCCAACAGGTCAGAGTGTGCCATTCCCAGGAGACACCCAGAGCAGTGCAGATTGTGTGCCAGCCTCCTCTCCCATGCAGAAATCAATGTGAGTATTAATGTGTTCCATTAATAAAGATAATGCCCAGAGACTTCATTCAAAACCAAATCATTAGAAATTATATTGATTTCTTTCTGAAAGAGAATAATCCTGAGAAGGAGGTTCCAAACCCTACACTGTACTCTTTTCCACTATATTCAGAAAGTTAATACAAATAAGATTTGCTATTATAGTGTCTGTGTCAGAAGATGACAGATAGGGAAATAACTCTTTTCTGATGAAAGGGAGAAACAGGGTTTTTTTTGGTTTTAGTAATTCTGGGAAAATGACCTCTATGTTGTAGATTTAAACAGTTTAAGAGCTAGCAGTGCAGTAAGACCAAATATAGATAAATATTAAAAGCAATTTCTAATTTTAAAGCTACCCCAGTTAAAAATTACTTCAGTTTTATGGTCAGACTTTTTTTGAGAGTCATGTTCTTGACACATTTTTGGGGACTGCATTGAGTAACAATGTAGAAAGGGAAAAATTAGCAAGAAGAAGCAGTAAGGTTCCTAATGAAGTATGTAAGGCAAGTGGGAGCTGTCTTTGCTTTGAAAAGAATGTGAATTCAATAATTTTTCCTTCAAGAAATAAATATGGAGTGAAATAGAAATGACCACTATTAAAAATAGTTTAGCTGCATTTCTAAATGCTTTTAATCTGTGAATGTCATAAAAAGATTATTTTGCTAGTTCAAGTTAGTCAGAAGGAAAGTGAGTCAAGAGGAAAGCCAGATAGTTACTGGATTATGTAGATGTGTAGTGGGTTAGCCCTGGCTGCATTGGAGTGATGCCAAAGTCACTCTATCCCTCCCCTCTGCAACCCTTTGAGGGAGAGAAAATACAATGAAAGGTTCATGGGCTGAGGTAAGGACTGGGCGAAATCACTCACCAAATACCATCACAGGCAGAGCAGGATTGAATTAGTGATATTAATTGAATTTATTACTAACAAAATCAGAGCATGATAATGAGAAACAGAACCTTAAAAATACTTCCCCTCAGCCTCCCCTATTTCCCAGCTCTACCTTCTCCCCCAAGAAGTGCACGGAGACAGGGAATGGGGCTTCTTGTCAGTCCATCAGACATTGTTCCTGCTGCTAAGGGAGAGGAGAGGTTCCCCTGCTCCACTGTGGGGAAAGAGTCCTCCATCAACATCTCCAGCATGAGTCCATCACCCAGGAATCAGCTCTCCCTAAACTGTGCCATGGGGGTCACTCTTCCATCCTGGAGCTGGCTGGTGTTGGCTCTGCTGGTCATGGGGGAAGCTTCTGGCAGCTTCTCACAAAAGCCACCCCTGTATCTCCCCTGCTACCAAAACCTGGCCATAGAAACCCAAAACAAACCCAAAACCTACTTGATTTCCTTCTTTGACAAACAAGAGACAGAAACAGTTCAATCATTCAATGAACACAATCTTCAAAAGAAGATGAAAGCACCTGGTTCATCACTCTGAGACTGGAAATATATTGCACAACTTTCTGGCATTCTGTCTTGCTTAGTCTTCCCTGTAATCAGGTGACTACAACTATTAACCTTAGTAATAGAGAGTGTGAAGCTTGAGTAAGATACTAAAAAAGAAAAAAGAAACAAAAACCTTATCCACTTTTTGCATATCCACTTTTTAAAAAAGTAGTTAGAGTACGAAGGCAGAAATGCCAGAATATTAACTTTGTCAGGCTAGCTCCAACACTCGAAATGATGCAACAAAAAGCTATTTTACAAGCCCCTAAAAAGCGAGCAACAGCAGCATGAATTTCTCAAGACCAACTGATGTCAAACAATACATTTTATGCTAAAGTGGATCCAAAACACTCAAAAGAAATAGATGTGATATGATGTATTTTTACCTAAAAGACCAAGAGAACCTATTAATTTGACTTTTTGTTTAAATCAATTTGAGGAATGTCCTGTAGATGAGGGGTCCCAGGCTCAGTTTCCTAAGCTAGTACTACTACTAACTGCAAAAAGTCCCTGACTGCTCTCCTGAGAAGCTTTTGGGTAAATAAGAAGCATTTTGCTGTCTAAGAGTAAGAGTTTTGAAGTAACTTGAATACTCTCCTAGAGGTTCTTTTCCTAAATGACTCCTCTAGCTGAAATTGTTAGAAGCTATATATAATTGCCTGCAAACCTAATGCCAAGAGCTATCAGTGTTCCTTCTATTGTCAAACTAGAAGGATGCCCTGTGGCTTCCTGCAAAAATCCGTCCCATTTCTGGAATTTCTCAGTATTTCCATTACTGACTCATACAAGAGCTGGGAGCACCCCCTTTGAAATTTGCATACAATCTGAAATTTAATGTGAGTTTCAAGCCCTACAGCTGTAGAATTAAAATTCATCAGATGGAGGAGCAGTCTGAAATAAATAGGATGCACTTTGGCAAGGACAGGTGAAAAGGTAGAAAAAGTCAGCTGCACAAATAGAAGATTGAAAACCACTGGATGAAATTAAGTTTTGGAGAAATGGTTCAGATCTGCAAATTGAAAGGTTTGCAGTGTCACACACCTGCACTGTTTCTGCCTACCTCCTTCTGACATTTAGAAGCAGGTGGGTTTTATGCAACACGTGAATCAATCCTCACCTTCCCTCCAGCTTCAGCATGGTCTCAGCAGTAATCCTGCCTCTCATGGTGAATATGATAATTAAAGAAAGATGGAAGCACTGGAATACAAATCAGAGAGTGACAAGAATAATCAGAGCCCAAGGAAAAAGGTCTTGTCAGGGGCAGTTGAAAAAAATGTGATTGTTTAGGCTAGAGAAGACTGAGAGGAAACAATCTCAGGATGCATAAAAGGCTCTTGCAATTACTTTGAGAGCATTTCCCGGTGAGGGACACATCTTCCAGAACTCTATAACACTTTTTTTCTGGTAAGCAAAGCAAGTATTCACCTAATAGAGGCCTAATTTTGGGTACTGAGTGGATCCATTCTCCTCATCCTAAATGCCTGAGCAGTGTTTCTCACTATGGGTCACACTGAAAGGCGATGCACAGTCAGTTACAAAATACAAGTGTACATGCCCAAGTAACCAAACAGGCCAGTGAAAAGCAAATTTTTCCAGTGGAATGCTGTATATGGAAAACATCTTTGCCTCAAAACATGACTCACAGATTGTAAGCAAAGAGGACATGCAGTCTGCAAACTCTTAGAGAGTGGTGATGTAGCAGTGTAGTCAATTCTTCATAGGCCTCCAATCCATTCCAGCTGTGTACTTATTAAACCATATCAAATGGAAACTGAGAAGGGGAAAAGAAAGAGAATGAAACACATGGCAAAAATTCAGCTACTATGTGAAGTGGCTTAGACTGTGACCCCATCAGTCGTTTCATGGCAGAAAAGCTCCAGAGCAAAAGCTTTCCCTCAACACCTATGTCTGTCCCGCTGCACAGCCCTCTCACCTCCATTAACTTGAAAAGGCTTTTAAAAACCTCATTCAAGCAGAGACACCAACTGGCCAGTGATTTATTTGGTTGGGGTTCTGAAATTTACCCCCAGTGCTTGCAGTCATTTTCGTGGTCCACCCATAGATGTTCTTGATATTTTCTTGGTCTTAGCTTCTCAATATTTTCTTTTGATCCATTTGGTTCTCTCCCTCTTTCATGGGTACAAGCTTTCATATGAACAGTCAACAACCACCACCCAGGTACTACTTGCTGGTGCTTTGTGAGATGCTGGAGTAGAGACACTGGATATCCTCCAGAAAGGAGCAGAATTACTTAGAAGAGATCTTAAATAAACGAACACAAACAGACTTCCTTTGCTGAAGAACTGGTGAGTGTGTATATTTTAAGAGCATGTTTTCTGTTGCTGGGGATGAAGGCAGTGAGGATGAAGGTGAGCCTGCCCAACAGCTGCATCTCTGTCTCTTTCCACATCTGTGGAGAGGGAACATCTTGAGATTTGCAATTGCAGAATAAAGAGAGTCATGTCTCCATCCTGAGTTGTCTGCACTCTTCTAAGATGTCTCCTGCCTTCACATTCAATTCATTTTGTATAATTGAGCAGCAATTGTGCTTCCTCTTGCCCAAGCACCAGACAGAATAGCTTTGCTTTCCATCTTTTGTAAAGAAAGCTCTTGTGGTTTTGTAGATGATATAGGCTTCTGGGGGGGAAGATTAAAATTTTCCAGCAAAACAAAGACGAACCTCTGACTGAAGCATTTAAATTCTAAGTGTTGAGAGAGAGAACAAAGTGTAAGCAGAAAAGAAAGTGCTTTTCCATTCTGGGTGCATTTTTCTGCAAACATGCCTTATAACCCTGGGCTTGAATGGCAGTTGAGTAGCAGTGCTGCTTGCAGCAATGTTTATTACCAGAGGCAAAAGCTTTTGCTATAGCTCTCCTTTTAACTTTTGCAAAAAACATTGTCAGTCACTGTGAAGACATTAACAGAAGCATCAGAGAATGTGTAGAATGTAAATATTTGTGTTGTGGCTGTAAAACAGACAACTAAAAACTTCTCTGAAGTTGCTGGGGAGTGAACATGAGAGCTGTGAACCCGCCCGGTTAGCTGCTCCCCCAAATGTGTGTGTAGGCAGTTTCTTTCTTTGGCAGAACAGTATTATCATAGTGAAAGGTGATTATATTGCAGGCAATAAGGGGTATACTATCACAAAACTGTACACACATACAAAGATCAGTACTTTACCCAATTTCTTATATCACTTCCCAAAAATTCCACCTGCAGAAAGGCTCTTGTGTGACAATGGTTCAGATGGGAGTCTGTCCACACAGAGGCCTGCTAGAAGGAAACACAGACAGAAATGCTCTTGACAAATGACCTAAAAGAATCTGGCATCTATGCTGTGACCCAGCTAATCCATGCAAAAGCACCTGTCAGACTATTTGAGGGGAAAGGATTAGCATATCTGATAGACACATGGTAGGAGGGTGGTTTCCTCAAAGGCTGGTTAGCAATTTTTAATAGGCCTATTCTCCTCTACACAGAGCTTGGGCTTGATGATCTTGGAAGTCTTTTCCGACCTTAATGAGTCTATGATTCTATGAATATGCATTCAATAATTTGCATTTTTAGCAGGAATACGCTGGTTTGATTCAGCCTTGCAAGGTAAATGCCCCTGCCCTCGTGGCAGAGCCTAGAAGATGTATTTCACGGGACTGACAGGTTCCCCACCATGCAGACAGATGTCTAACAATCCTGGAAGGCTGGTCTTGAGTGGTATTTACAGAAATTCACCTTCCATAAGTTTGTCTAGCAAGTATTTTGCCTCAGAGTCACTGGGGCACCCTCTTCATATTGCAGTCAAATTCAGGAGTTGTGCTTGACATTTGAAGCCAGACCCATATATGTTCCAAAAAGAATATTCCAGTGCAGACAAAAACTGTGTTCTTGGCAAGAGGAGTCACACTGGGGATCCTAGGGGTTCAGACCTGTCCAATTTCTCAGGGCTGTTACCTATCAGAAGGCAACTGAGAACAAGTGCATACAAGAGCTGTTTGCTTCAGGACTTAGTAGAATCTCCCCTTCAGGAGATTTTTTTAAGAATAGGGTAGACTGACATTTGTCAGAAATGTTATTGGAATAGCTGAGCTTTCTGCAAGGCAGGGCAGAGACTACCTGACCTCTGCAAGCTCCTCTGAGCCATGCTGATTTTTTTCCAGGTCACTGGACAGAGCACTGTCTAGCTCCATTTCAGACTTCTGGATGCTTGTTGTATCCTCTGCATTCGAAGCTCTTAAGATCCAGGCAGGCTTTAAGCACATTCTTTCCAAAGCAAACTTGCAGAAGAGGCTGGACAGGTTAAATAAGCAGTTGGCAGAGGAAAAGCTGTGTGCAGTTCCTCAGGAAATCCTTGCATTAGCAGTGCAGTAAACCTGTTCTACTTGCCAGGTAGTGACACATGGCAAAAATGAAAACAATTTAAATAGAAAGGTAGAGATGAGAAGGGAGAGAGACCACAGTGTCAGCTTCCCCAAAAATGCATTAACATGTGTCCTGCCACTTAGAGCAGATCTGTAGAGGCTGAAGTACTTGGGTCTTTCACCCTAAATATTTGTGTCTGAGAAACAGCTCAACAGATCTCGTTTAAATGATGTAAAACTGAAAAATTAATGCCTCCTGAAGATGCAGCCTGCAGTGTACTCACAGAGATGAAAAATGGGGAAAATACCAAAGATGCTCCTAACAAGGCCAATGTGGCCTCCCAAGAACAGCTCCTCAGTGTCACTTCAGTCCTTTCTGGGGTCCCTCAGAAGCAAGTTGAGAGCAGGACATTTGCTGGATAAAACAACATAGCCACCTTTCCTGTCTGCCACCTCTTCCTGGTACTAACAAGAAGTGAGCAGAAGTAAAAGACCTCATCCCAAGCCAGGTGGGCATGGATTTATGTGATGGGAAGATGCACAGGCTCATGTCTGCCAGTGAAATGCTTGAAGTTTGGTCAGACAAGAGGCCCACTGAACTCAGTGGAGAAGTAGGAACCTCTCCAATAAAGGCCTTAAATAATTAGTTAAAATTGGACCATTCACTTTATTGTAACAAATTTCCTCATTTGGTGTTAGAATTAGCTGTTCCTTTACAAGCCATGCTTCCTCCCTCAGCTAATTTTTATTAGCACATCAATTTTTCACCTTTAGGGCCCAGTTCTGATTACCTGCACACTGGTGATACACATTTGTGTAACAACACTGTCTCTAACAGCAATAGCTCTCTATTCATGGCTGTATAAGCAAGATAGGAATCTGGCTCTCAAAGCTCTATTTAAACTTGACCTGGATGATTCATGCCTTTGAGATCTCAAAATGAGATTACTGCAAAGTGCTTTATACTGGGCTGCCAAAAGGGCTAATCCATTCCCTGAAGCTAATGCACAGTACAGCACCTTGATTGTTATCAGAGGTGGACAGAGAGGGATCTGCCTACTCACTACTTGTCTGTCAGCATTTTCTGCTTTTTAGTGCCTAGAAAAGGTTTACAGTTTTGCTTTTAGCTTTTAAAGCTATTAACAGGCTGGAAATTGATGTTGCCAAGGACATCTGTAAATGTGCCTTGGGGATGTATAAATACTTTATAGTATTGAATTGTTCCCCTTTTTGTTAGCCACAGGAATCCTATCAGACTGACGAGGGTAATTTCCAGTGATGCCTTTCAAAGCCGAACATGAAAACAAGATGGTGACTCTGCCATGCCTTTCTCCTGGACCACCCCTGTGAGATGAGATGCTCTGCATGAGTCTTTCATGATCAGTTTTAAATTAATTTGAATTTGGATATTCCCTTGTGAACTTTCTTCTTTTGCTACAAAAATTGAAACCATTTCTATCGTAGTGAAGTTCTCTCTTGTAACTTTTTTTTCTGATACATGGGGATCAAAAGCTCACACAACTTTGCATTGTACCTACAGGCTTTGCAGTGTACTCCACAGGAGCAGCAAGTGCAGCAGAGATGTATTTCTGCCTGATTTTCTCAGAAATCCTTTTCTGTGAGTCCTGGTGTGCAGCATTCGGCCTTTGTGCGCCTGTGCAATGGCATAAGGCTTGATGTGGCTGTAAAAACACTGGGAAACATAGAGAAAAAAAGATAAGTGTGTGCTACAATGCAGAAGACCAGAAAACAGTGCTGAAGGTAGGCAGAGGTTTGCAGACTATTGCAGTGCACTGAATTTCCCCCCTGGCATGCGTGATGACTCTCTGGGAAGCTTAAACTAGTATGTATTTTATCAGTCCATATTCTTTAATAATGTCTTTTCTAATAGGGACAGCTGGATCCAAGGCAATCCCATCAATCAACACTGACAGCTGTGGCTATGATATTTACTCTGCTGACTCTTTGCTTGCAGACCTCATGCCTTTGGAATTACACACCTAGTTTTAGGCTTCCAAATTTGAAATGTGTGATAGCAGGAGATTGGTGAGATTTGCCATCATTAGAAGGATCTAAGAACAGTCACAGCTGACAACTCTTCAATATCTTCTGACAATATCTTCACTTCTACCTCACTGAAGGTAGGCAATAAACTGACAGCCCTTAAAAAGTGGCTCTGATCCTTACACTGATGAGTAGTTTGCTCATAAAAGCTGATAATTTCAAGAGTAATTGGTTACATTAGGCCTTGGTGAAAAATACTAGTGAACTGTAATATTCCCATGATTAAGTCAGGAAAAAAATCTGCTTTTATCTCCATTTCATAAATAAAGAAGGGAGGCAAGGTCTTCTTTAGGGAAGACCATGATGTCGTATCTGTGATAATGCCAAGCATGCAAACTTACCTTTCTTCCACATCCATTGCTATGCTTCCTACTTCAGTGTTCAATTTGTTGCATTTTTGTTGGCAAAGTACAAATCCTAAATTATTTTGATCATAATCTCCACTTCTAACTCGTTTTTAATCACAGAATACCTTGCTCCTGTTATGAAAGAAGGATATTATAGCACAAACCTTGGAAGCCAGTAAATAAACCCACACAATTTTCTCCCTTAGAAATCTTCCATGTGTATGTTTTGTTCAAAAAGTAATTAAAAAAATTCTATTTTTTTATTTGTTTATGGAATCATGTTTTGGATCACGCAACAATCTTAAAAGAAACAATTTGTTACTGCTGCCTTTTTAGCATTGATCAGGCCACATCTGGCAGTCTGTGTCCAACTCTGGGCTCCCAGTACATGAGGAGGCTCCAGAAAGCTGAGCAGCCTCTACTGCAGGCAGCCTGGGGCTGGGGTGCAGTGTGTGCCAAGGCTGAGACAGCTCCCCCTCCTCAGCAGGGCCAGGAGCAGCCCTGCTTGCTGGGCTCAACTATCTAAAAAGGGAGGTAAGGAGAAGACAGAGCCAGGCTCTTCCCAAGATGCAAAAAAGCAGGACAGGAGGCAACCGTGACAAGGTGCAAAAAAAAAAAAAGGGAAACTCCAGCTAGATCTTCGGAGAGAAAACTTAAAAGGAAGGAGATAAAGTGTGAAAACAAACCCTGAGACTGGAATATCCAGCCTTGGAAATACTCAGAACTCAGCTGTATGAAAACTCAGTATTAACTCACTGATCTCTGAAGCCAGCCTTCCACTCTGAGCAGGGTGTTGGAGTAGACAGCTATATGGGTCCCTCTGACCTAAATTATTGTTTGATTTGTGTGATTCTGTGTATCTGACCTTTTTGCTTTAAGTGCTCTTTGAGATCACTGTTTTGGAAAAAAAAAGCAAGGAGAAACATAAGTCTTCCTTGTAGAAAGCAATCATTGCTAATGAAGCCAACACCCTTGGTGTAAGGAGCACGAAGGAGAACCCAAAGTTACATACATATGTATACATCCTCCAAACTTTACTGAAAATGGAAACAGGGGAAAAAACCCAACAGATCTTTAAAAACAAACCTAAAAGTCCTGTGATTTCATCAAGTCCAAGCAAAAATTATGAAGAACTTGATCATAGTTTTGGCATCATAATTTTGCATTGTCAAATCCTCAGATGAGTTTTAAGATTAAGGAGGAGTCATGTGTGAAAAGTAAAGGATGAGACAAAGAGCTATCAACTCTGAAAATGTCTAATGGATTGCTGGAAGGCTGAGATTTTCTCCAAAATGTTATTTCTATGTGCTTTAAAACTTTTTGGCCATATAATTTTGTTAACCTGCTCTTCCCTTCCTCTCCCACCTCTTATTGTGCAATTATCTGTGGAAGCTGTTTCACAGTTGTGCCAGTGTCAGTGTCTGCAAACCAGTGAATGCACAACTCCCCAGGGAATGAATGACCTGCAGTAAGCTTTGACTGGAATAGCAGTGAGTTCAGGAGCCACAGAAATAGCCAAGGTCTTCCTAAGAAATGAGAGACAAAGAAAAATACAACATAGAAAAAATATAGGCAAAATATAGGGTTGTGAAAAGTTCCACAGCATCTAAGACTGATACTTTTATTTTCTACAGATGCTTCCTTTGGCATTTCTCCAAGAGACTTTTGAGCATTCACTACATAATAACTATTTCCAAGGCCTGGATGGCATTCAGAGGTTTTAAAATAACACAATGGTTTGCAGTTTCTCTCTCTTTATGTTTTAAATTTTGTTCAATGGAGTCTCAAACTCCACAGAATGGAATGACCTGAGAGACCCTTGCATAAGCCCTTCACATAAATGGCTTTTTTCTCTGTTAACTTTCACATAAGTCGCCATGAAAGGAGTTAAAAAATACTTGAATATGCAAAAAGCTTGGCCTGAAACAAAGACAGAACCAAGTTTTAGCTAGACTAATAGAAACCACTTCTCAGTTTTTCCCCTAATTTATTTAATGAGGGTTTTAAAAACAAGTGACCGTTCAAAGACAACTTCTGCAATTCTTTCATGGCCTCTATTGATGAAGAGCACAGTGATGGACTCAGCTCTGCTCTGCAATTCAACAGCAACACACAACACATAAGATTTTTCAGAGAATGCCATGTGTTCCAGGTACTGAGAAAATCAAACTGCTGTATTTTGTTATGACTCTAAACCACTTGGACTTTCTCCTGTTCTTTCCCAACAGCTCTTGAAAGGATTTCTCCAGGTTTCTAGATGTCTTTTTGCATCGCAGGCACACTACTTATATGTCCTCCCACTCTGAAGCTATTTATTGTACCAGGCTCTGTGCTTTTCTGCCTGAAATTCCTTCACCTTCTGAAAACAGATTTTCCTATTTAACACTCTTTCATGCCAACAAAAGGTTAAAGATTTACCATGCATCAGCTGGGCTGTGGTAGCTTTACATGTGCATGTTTTCAGTTTGTTTTAAACAGAGTACAATCTCAACAGAGCTCATTGCCAGTTCATATAACCCTTCTGTAATCATGGGTTAAACACATGCATCCAATTACTGATAACTCATCATCTGCCATCCTCAGAGAAAATATTGCTCACCTGCACATGGATTTATAACTAATGATTTGGACCAGGTTATGCACTCACCTCACACTGGGGAGAAAGCCTGTACACTGAAATCATCGCAACTGTTTGGGTGAGCAGCTGCCTGCCAGCTTGAGCAAGGGGTTCCACACAGAGACTCCTAACAGCCATCACAGTCCATCCTTCTAGAGCAGTCTGGGAACAAACTGTGGTGTTGAGGATCTGACTTGTACTGAAATTCAATGTGTTTCCATCTGCTAGCCAAATTTTTACAGTTGTGCAAACACACTTTGTAGCTAAAGAGCATTCATTGCTTGCATGTCATTGTCCTTGCACTTCAATGTCCTAGACATGACTTACGGGCACCTGTCATTTTTCCTCAATTTAGGAAAGATTTAGAGAAGATTTAGCAAAGACTTTAGCATGTGGGCTTAAAATCCCTTACAAAACCCCAGGTTTTGTGTGCCTTGTATTTAATTCAACATCCTTGCAGAGCAGATATTTACATCAATAGAGGTGAAGGTACCTTTTGTTTAATGACTACAGAAAGAGGTTTAGGCTGTATTTTTCTTTTATGTCCAGGGGACCATATCTTCAGCATAACTAGGAAGAGATACTTGAAGCTGTGCTGAAATATTTTTGAACTTTTTAGCCTGCTGGTTCCTCAGTCCCACATTTCCACCAACAAGAACTGGAGGATCATGAGATAAATGCAAACACACAGAATCCAACTTCAGAGCCCAGATTTCCTGCTGCCTGTGGAGAAGCTACAATTATGCCTCTCTGATTAAAAGAAAGTCTGCAGCAGCCAAACACTGATCAAGTTTGAACAGCCTAATGACTTTGCTAGCCATGATGTTTGATAGCAATCTCCAACAGACCACTGATGATACAGATCCCTCTTTTTGGAAGGGAGTGATAAACCCCGTTCTAGCTGATTAACTTGTACACATCAGGCCATGATCCAACTGCTTCTCAGCCACCTGTGCAAAGTGAAATGAGGCTCTGATCTTGCAGCAATTTAGCTCCTAATATTTTCAGGCTGATAAAAAACAGACCACCTCAACTAATGGCAATTTTTACATAATCCTTTTTATTTTCAAACCAGCCCACCCACTTATATTGCATATAAGTCAGGGCTGTGTTTACTACCACAATGAACAACTGCATCTCCTCCAGTGTTAAGATCTAATGACACATAAACAAAATCATGCCTTTATATTCCTACAGATGAAACTTATATCTATGTTTTAATTAGGAAAAAACTGTGTCTTCATCTAGAGAACAAGTTCTAATAGATCTTAAGTTCATGTAAACTCTGGTTGAGTTTTTTCTGTTATAAATGTTTACATTTATCATATATATGATAGAAGTTGTTGGGATTCACACCTGTGCAAGTAGCTACCAATAAATGGACAAGAGTTCTCACCTTTCCAAACATCAGTAACAATTCCTGTTTACCTTTGCATGGTTGTCTGAGCAAAAAGCCACGAAAAAATAATCCCACCATGACCGTGAACTGACTCATTCAGTCCCCTCATGGTCCAAACAAACCCAGAATATGGATTATGACAGCAGTCCCCTTGCTGGTTTTGCTTCATAAAGTTTATGTTCTGGAAATGTACTCTGGAGATGTACTCCATCATATGAAAAAATCTGGAAAAAATCAGAAGTATGAAGTGCTAGCTTCATCCTTCATTTCTATATCCATTAATATTGCAATAAAATGAAAACAGTTCCATGCTGACAACCCCAAGGCTATGGGGCACTAAAGGCAGTTAAATGGCAATCAAGCCTACAAGTCACAAAGCAGATATGTCAAAGGCCTTGAGCTGCTTCTAAGGAAAATCATTCAGTAACCCACTATTTAAACAACTTGGAACATCATTTTCTCTGAGAATTTTCTCTGAGGAATTCACACAAACAAAACCTTAGCAATTAACTAAATATTCAAACAAGGTGATCTCAAAAATCAGACAAAACCTAAATATTTATTATTATGCTGTTGAACTTCAAGTGCTATCAGCACGTTATCTCCCTAAAGCAAATTCTGAAGTTAGTTAATCAATACTCAAGCAAACTACTAATTTTTCCATAAATAGGAATTCATTCACATGCTTTGCAGAGTGTAAGGTAAAAATGACATTCCCAGAAAATGAGCAAGTTCAAATACTGTATCTTCTGGCAAGAAAAAATTTGAAATTCTGCCAGCTGTATGCAGAAGATAACCTAGAATGACTTGATTTCTAGAGGTAGTAACAGACTGATTTCTTTCCCTGCAACAGATTTATCCAAACACATTTTTTTTGCCAATATTTCCGCTCAACTAACTGGGGGGGATGGGGGAGGGGAGGATGGAAAGGCCAAGAAAAAATAAAAAGCCAAAAACATTCTCATTTGGGGGAAAAGAGAGGAAGTTTGCAAGAAATATGATTAAAGAGAAAGTGAAAATTTTAGATATAGATAAAATTATGACTGTATTGCCTCAGGGGACTTTTTTTTCAAATTTTATTTCAATAAGAGATAAGTGTTAGAAGTTTC